>NW_003852528.1:921541-922969 GCF_000181295.1 Otolemur garnettii | reverse complement strand
AACATCATAAAAATATTGAGGTTGTCAACCCATGAACACAGTATCTCCCTCCATTGATTTAGGTCTAATTTAATTTCTCTCAGCTGTGTTTTATAGTTTTTAGTGTACAGAGTTTACACATATTTTGTAAGATGTATCCCTAATTGTTTCATATTTTTGATATTATAAATGGCATTTTTTAATTTCAATTTCTGCTACCATATAAAATTGATAATAATTTATTTTGTATATTTATCTTATATTCTGCAACCTTGCTAAACCAATTTTCTAGTAGCTTTTCATAAATCCCATAGGCTTTCTATGTAGGCCATCATGTCATCTCAAAATAAACACAAGTTTATTTATTTTGCAATCTGGGTGCTTTTTACTACTTGTTTTATTGTACTGGCTAGAACCTCCAGTGCAATGTTATATAAAAGTGGTGAAAGCAATTTTTCTTATTCCTAATCTTAGAGGAAAATATTAATTAAGTCTTTCACCATTAAGTGTGATATTAGATGTAGAATTTTTGTAGATTCCTCTTTTCAGAGATAGAGTCCCTTTCTCTTCCTAGTTTGCTGAGAGTTTATATGAATGGATATTGAATTTTTTCAAATGCTTTTTCTACTTATATGGAAATGATCATATGGTATATTTTCATCTGTTAATAGTAATATAATGATTTACATTGATTGATTTTCAAATGTTTGACCAACCATGCATTCCTAGGATAAACCACAGTTGGTTGTGAAATATTAGCCTTTTGTACATATTATTGGTTTTGACTTACTGAAAAAAAATTAGTGTCTGCATCTATATTCATGAAAAATATTGATGTGTAGTTAGTTTCTTGTCTTTGTCATTACAAAACTCTGGTTTTGGCATCAGAGTAATTCTAGTCTCAAAAGTTATTTAGGAAGTGTTCCCTCCTGTTCTGTTTTACAGAACATTTTGTATGAAATGATTAACATTTCATCCTTAAATGTTTGATAGAGTTTATCAGTAAAGTTATTTGAAGATTGGAGTTTTATAAGAAGGTTGTTAACTGTAAATTAAATTTCTTTCTTTCTTTTTTTTTTTAAGACAGAGTCTCACTCTGTTTCCCAGGCTATAGCACAGTGGTGTCAGCCTAGCTCACAGCAACCTCAAACTCCTGGGCTCAAGAAATCCTCCTGCCTCAGCCTCCTGAGTAGCTGGGACTACATGTGCCCATGACTATGCCTGGCTAATTTTTCTATTTTTAGTAGAGATGGGGTCTTGCCCTTGCTCTGGCTAGTCTCAAACTCCTGAGCTCAATAAATCCTCTTACCTTGGCCTCTCAGAGTGCTGGGATTATAGGCATGAGCCAGCACACCCAGCCTAAATTAAATTTCTGTATTAGATATGAAGGTCTGACAATTAAGTTCATGAACTCCTCCTAGGAAATGTGCTATATATCTCATTGCTGAA
>NW_003852528.1:920012-921521 GCF_000181295.1 Otolemur garnettii | reverse complement strand
AAACTCTGGTTTTGGCATCAGAGTAATTCTAGTCTCAAAAGTTATTTAGGAAGTGTTCCCTCCTGTTCTGTTTTACAGAACATTTTGTATGAAATTATTAACATTTCTTCCTTAAATGTTTGATAGAGTTTATCAGTAAAGTTATTTGAGGTTTGGAGTTTTATAAGAAGGTTGTTAACTGTAAATTAAATTTCTTTCTTTCTTTTTTTTTTAAGACAGAGTCTCACTCTGTTTCCCAGGCTATAGCACAGTGGGGTCAGCCTAGCTCACAGCAACCTCAAACTCCTGGGCTCAAGAAATCCTCCTGCCTCAGCCTCCTGAGTAGCTGGGACTACAGGTGCCCATGACTATGCCTGGCTAATTTTTCTATTTTTAGTAGAGATAGGGTCTTGCCCTTGCTCTGGCTAGTCTCAAACTCCTGAGCTCAATAAATCCTCCTACCTTGGCCTGTCAGAGTGCTGGGATTGCAGGCATGAGCCAGCACACCCAGCCTAAATTAAATTTCTGTATTAGATATGAAGGTCTGACAATTAAGTTCATGAACTCCTCCTAGGAAATGTGCTATATATCTCATTGCTGAACATCACTATGGTCACCTTCAAAGTCCTCCTTGGGAAGCTAAGCACTAATGCCAATGCCTAGTCCACCTTTCAGAGTAATTTTGAAACTCTTTTTCTGGAATAGCCATTAGAGCCATCATTATATAAAGTCTGACAATTAAGTTTGCAAACTCATCCTAGAAAAAGTACTTTGAAGGATAGACTAGGTTCTGGCATCAGTGCATAGCTTCCCAAGAGGAATACCTCAAAAGTGACCATAGTGATATTCAGCAATGAGGTATGTAGCACTTTTTCCAGGATGAGTTTGCAAACTTAGCTGTCCAACTCCTAAGGGCTACTCAGGTTATTTCTTTCTTTTTGAGTAAGCTTTAATAGTTTGCAACTTTTAAGGGATGCATCTCTTTCAGCTAATCTGTTTAATTTATTTGGGTAAAGCTTTTCTTTATTATCCTTTTAGTAGATTTAGAATCTATAGTAATATCACCACTCTTCATTCTTGATACTGGAATTTGTGGGAGGTTTCCTCCTAGTCTTGCTTGGGGGTTGATTGACTTTCTCTATTGTTTTTCTGTTTTCTCTTTCATGGATTTCCACTATCCTCCCTATTATTCTCCTTTCTTTGCTTACATGGGATTTCATTGGTTCTTCTTTTAGTTTTTTAACATAGAGAAGCTAATCTCATTGATTTAAGAGTGTTGTTTTTTTAATGTAGACCTTTAATGCCCCTGAACACTATTTCAGCTAAATCCCACATTTTAATATGTTGTATTTTTTGTTTTCAATCAGCTTAAAATGTTTCTTAATTTTCCTTTTGATTTTTTTCTTTGAATCATGGGTTATATAGAGGTATGTTATTTGGTTTTTAAAATATTTGGAGGCTTGGCACCTGTGGCTCAAGCGGGTAAGGCGCCAGCCACATACACCTAAGGTGGCAGGTTCAAATCCAGCC
>NW_003852528.1:910097-919179 GCF_000181295.1 Otolemur garnettii | reverse complement strand
TCAGAAGTTTGGGCATGGCTTAGCTAGGTCTTCTGCTCCCAGGTCTTTCCCACCCAAGACTGCAGTCAAGGTGACAACAGGGCCTAGAGTCTCACTGAAGGGTCAACTGAGGAAGGATCTGCTGCTGAGCTCATATGATTATGGCCAGAATTCAATTCTTCCAAGATTATTGGAGTGGGGATCTCAGTTCCTTGCTGACTACTGGTGGAAGGCCATCCTCAAGAGACTAGGAAGTTTATAAACAATAAAAACTTATTTCTCACAGTCTGGAGGCTAAGCGGTCCAAGATGAAGGTGCCAACAGAACACATTATCTGATGAGAGCTTACTCTCTGCTTCCAAGATTTCATCTGTTGTGGTCCTCACCTGGCAGAAGGGGCAGACGAGATGAAAGGGACAGGCTAGCTCCCTCAAACCAATTTATAAGGGCCTAACCCCATCCATGATGGTAGACCACTTTACTACCTAATCACTTCCTAAATGCCCCACTTTTTAATTCTATTGCATTGGGGATTAAGTTTCAACATAAATTTTGGAGAACACAAACATTCAATCCATAGCACATGCCATTTTAGCCTCTAAGATGGCACCTTACATGGAAGTTACAATGTTTTATAATCTATTCATCGAGATGACCTTTTATCACCTTTGCCATAGTCCCTTGGTCAGAAGCAAATCAAACTTCCCACCCACACTCAAGGGAAGAGGATAAGAGCATGACTACCAGAAGGTGGGAATTATTGGAGGACAATGCCAGAGGCTGCCCATCCCACTATCCTTTCATATTTATGTCTTTATTTTTTAAGTGAATGTCTTATGGGCAGATTATAATTGGGTATTGCTTTTTTAATCCCATCTGACAGTCTCTGCCTTTTACTTTGGCATTTAGATAATTTATATTTAATGTGATTTTGTCATGAGATTCAAAGCAAACATCTTGCTATTTTTTTTCTGCTTTGCTTATCTGTTATTTGTTCTCTTAATCTTCTTTTTCTTCCTTCTTCTATACTGAAAATTTCTCATAATTCCATTTTATCTTCTTTGGGGGGCTTATTAGATATGACTTTTGTTGTATTATTTTATTGCTACCTTTTGGGTTTATAGCATACATCTTTATAACAATCTATTTTCAGGTAATATTATACTATGTCATGTGTATTATAAAAACCATGTAACAGTATATTTCTCTCCTCTTGGCTTTCATGCTATTGGTATCATACATTTTACTTTTGCATATATGCCCCATAATACATCATTATTATTCTTGTTTAAAAAATCAGTTATCTTTTATTTTTTTTATTTTTATTTGTTTTGCAGTTTTTGGCCAGGGCTGGGTTCAAACCCACCACCTCTGGCATATGGGGCCAGCGCCCTACTCCTTTGAGCCACAGGCACCACCCAATCAGTTATCTTTTAAATATATTGAAATAATGAGAAAAAAATTGTATTTTCTCATGTAGTTGTTATTTCTAGTTCCCTTCATTCATTTGTGTCAATCCAAGATTCCATCTGGTATCATTTTTCTTCCTGTTTGAAGCATTTTCTTTAATATTTCCTATACCGCAGGTCTTCTGATGATAAATGCTTTCAGTGTCTGTATGTTTGGAAAAGTCTTTATTCAACCGAGTGTTTGAAAGATATTTTTGCTGAGTAAAGAATTTGGGGTTGACAGTTTGTCACCATTCTCCTCTCCCTCCCCTCCCCTTCATCCTCTCCCTCCTCCTAACATAAGCCTTTTTCTGGCTTTAAGATTTTCTCTTTTGCTGGTTTTAAGCAATCTGATAATGATGTGCTTCAGTGTAGTTTTCTTTATGTTTCGTATTCATGGGATTTATTGAGTATCTTGGATCTGTTTGATGATTATTTCTTCACCTTTTTTCCTATACAACCCCTTCTCAACTTCAGGGACTCTAACTGCATATACATTATGCCACTTAAGTTGTTCCATAGTTCACTGGTGCTCTCTCTGTTCGATTTGCTCAGTCTCTTTTTTTCTGTGATCTATTTATCTTTTCTTTTGAAATACCTGATCTGCCATTAACCCTATATACTGTATTATTTTATCTCAGACATTGAAGTTTTCAACTTTAGAAGTCCAATCTTGTCTTTAATAGTTCAATCCTTTCTCTAGCTTCTCAACCATATGGAACACAGTTATAACGACTGTTTTAATATCCATGTCTACTAACTCTGTCAGGGGTGTCATTTCTGAGTCAGATTGACTGATTGTTTCTTTATTTCATTGTGTGCTGGATATTTTCCCATAGCTGTCAATATTCTTGGCTTCCAATCTGAGATGTAAAGTTACTTGAATATAGTTTGATCCTTTTGGGTCCTGCTTTTAAGCTTTGTTAGTCAGAATTCAAGCAGTATTTAGTCTAACATTATTTTTTTCCTCCACTACTGAGACAACACTCTTCTTAGTGCTCTGTTCATTGCCTTATTATTTACAAAGTTTTTTGTGTTTGTTTTTTTTTTTTTTAGACAGAATCTCACTTTGTCACCCTTGGTAGTGCTGTGGCGTTATAGCTCACAGCAACCTCAAACTCTTGGGCTTAAGCGATTCTCTTGCCTAGGCCTCCTGAGTAGCTGGGACTACCAGCACCCACCACACCACCCGGCTTTTTTGTTGTTTTTGTTGCTGTTTTAGCTGGCCAGGGCCAGGTTCAAACCCACCACCCTCGGTATATGGGGCCGGTGCCCTACCCACTGAGCCACTATTTACAAAGTTTTATCCTTTGCTTGCTGAGAACAGGCACTATTCCCAGACCTATGCATACTATGAGCACTGTTCTCCCTAATCCTTTCAGGTGGTTCCTCCCACAGCCTTAACTAGTATCCTCACATACATGTACTAATTAATTAGAACCCAACTGAACACCCAAGGGGACCCTCTGCAAAGTTCTTTCTGTATGAAGTTCTTTGTACCCTGGTACTCTGCCCCACAACCCCCAGTTGCCTTGGCTTCCCTAGACTTCCAGCACCGTCTCCTCACCTCAGAGAGTTCACCAGGCTCTGCCTGTGTCCTGTTCACAGGGCCCCAGCCTGGGAGCCCAGAGATCCTTTGGGAGGTTGAGAAATTCAGTTTTGTCAATAATAGTGGGGAGTGAGTTCAGACTTTGTGACTCGGGGTTCCACATGGTTTCCATCCTCAGCTGCAAGCATTCATTACACGAGGAGGTTTTCTTTCTAATATTAATTAAATATGGGGTTAATTTCTACCTTGTATTCACTTCCAATTTCTCTTCTCAACTCATTTTGCAGATGAATTTTCTTTCTTTCTTTCTTTCTGTTTCTTTGAGACATTACATTTTCCACTTACAGTACAGTGCTTTTAAAGTGCAATGTTTTACAGCTCCATCCAGGTAAACATGAAGGAGGTAAAGTCTTCATCTTTTTTAGGGCTGCATAATATTCCATGGTGTACACTGGAAAATGTTCTTCTTAGCAAAGTATTTCAAGAATGGAAGAAAAAGTATCCAATGTACTCAGCCCTATTATGAAACTAATTTATAGCTTTCATATGAAAGCTATAACCTAATTATAGCTTAAGAACATGGAGAGGGGGACAGGTGGGGAGGGGAGTGGATAGATGGAGGGAGAGTGATTGGTGAGATCACCTCTGTGGTTTATCTTACAAGGGTACAAGTGAATCTTTCTAAAAGTAGAATATAAATATCTTAATACAATAACTAAGAAAATGACATGAAGGTTATATTAATCAGTTTGATGAAAATATTTCAAATTGTATATGAAAAAACCACACTGTACCCCATGATTGCATTAATGTACACAGCTATGATTTAATAAAAAAATAATAATAAAGTGCAATGTTATTTCCTTCCTTTGTGCACATGTTCCATATTCAAGTATTGAAAATGCCCAGTAGTTCACTATAGCAGCCCAACTTTAAATCTGTCACATAATTTACTACAAATTTGGATCCTTCGATATTTTACTGTGTGGAACAATGCTACATCTACACTTGGGTTGGCTTAATCAACCTCTTCAATGGTGGGGCCAGAGGAAGCACCACCAGAAGGAGGAACACCACCACCAGGGCAGCCCCCAGGCATGCCTCCTGGCATGGCCCCCTGGTGTTCCTCCTGCACTCTGGTACAACTTGGTAATGATGGGGTTGCAGACTTTCTCCAGCTCCTTCTGCTGATGTTCAAATTCTTCTTTCTCTATAGTCTGGTTCTTGTCAAGCCAGTTGATAATTTCATTATACTTGTCAAGAATCTTCTGTTTGTCCTCATCATTGATCTTGCCTTGAAGTTTCTCATCTTTAACAGCTGCTTTCATGTTGAATGCATAGGACTCAAGTGAGTTCTTTGATGAAACTTCGTCCCTCTGCTTCTCATCTTCAGCCTTGTACTTCTCAGCTTCCTGGACCATACGTTCAGTGTCTTTCTTGCTCAAACATCCCTTGTTGTTAGTGATGGTTAGTTAGTGTCGTTAGTGATGGTAATCTTATTTTCTTTTCCTATACTCTTATCCACAGCAGAGACACTGACAATGCCATTGGCATCAATATCAAAAGTGACATCAATCTGAGGAATACCACGGGGAGCAGGAGGTATGCCTGTAAGTTCAAACTTGCCAAGCAAGTTGTCATCCTTAGTCATGGCATGCTCACCTTCATAAACTTGGATGAGCACACCTGGCTGGTTGTCAGAGTAGGTAATGAAGGTCTGTGTCTACTTGGTAGGAATAGTAGCATTGCGCTTAATAAGTACAGTCATAACTCCACCAGCAGTCTCAATACGCAGAGAAAGAGGAGTGACATCCAATAGTAGCAAATCTTGAACGTTCTCAGATTTGTCACCAGATAGGATGGCCACCTGGACAGCTGCATCATGAGCAACAGCCCCAGTGGAGTTGATGCTCTTATTCAGTTCTTTTCCATTGAATAAGTCTTGGAGAAGCTTTTGAATCTTGGGGATACGGGTAGAACCACCAACCAGAACAATGTCATGAATCTGTGACTTGTCTAGTTTGGAATCCCGAAGGTCTTTCTCTACAGGGTCCAGGGTGCCACGAAACAGATCAGCATTCAATTCTTCAAATCGGGCATGGGTTATAGAGGTATAGAAGTCGATTCCTTCATAAAGGGAATCAATCTCAATACTAGCCTGGGTGCTAGAAGATAGAGTACGCTTAGCACATTCCCAAGCAGTACAGAGGCAACAGACAGCTCTTTTATTCTCACTGATGCCCTTCTTATGTTTCCCCTTGAACTCAGCAATAAAATGGTTAACCATTCGGTTGTCAAAGTCTTTGCCCCCTAAGTGAGTATCTCCAGCTTTAGATTTGACCTCAAAGATTCCATCCTCAATAGTGAGGATTGACACGTCAAAAGTGCCACCTCCAAGGTCAAGGATCAGCACATTTCTTTCAGCTCCAACCTTTTTGTCTAAGCCATAAGCAATAGAAACAGCAGTTGGCTCATTTATAATCCTAAGAACATTGAGACCAGCAATAGTTCCAGAATCTTTGGTAGCCTGATGCTGAGACTCCTGAGAAGCCTGAAGTAAGCTGGTACTGTGACTATTAATGCATTGGTAACAGTCTTTCCAAGATAGGCTTCTGCAATTTCCTTCATCTTTGTCAGAACCGTGGATGACACCTCCTCTGGATAGAAACTTTTTGTCTCTCCTGTATTCTACTTGCATCTTGGGCCTGCCTGCATCATTCACCACCACAAAGGGTCAATGTTTCATGACAGACTGGACAACAGCATCATCAAACGTGCATCCAGTCAGACACTTGGCATCAAAAACTGTGTTTGTGGGGTTCATTGCAACTTGATTTTTCACAGCATCACCAATCAATCCTTCAGTGTCAGTAAAGGCAACATAACCTGGAGTGGTTCGGTTTCCCTGATCATTGGCAATTATCTCTACTTTTCCATACTGGAAGACACCCACACAAGAGTAGGTGGTGCCAAGATCAATACCAACTGCAAGTCCTTAGACACAGTTGCTTACTATAGAGTCAGCTCAGATTACGTAAAACACACAGAAGACCCAGGAGCTATGGCCGTGTTCAATGAGACCTACAGATGAATTTTCTGAGGTGTACAAAGATGTTGTTTTGTGACAAAATTATAGAAATTTCCATCTTTTTTTTAACATGCACAGCTCCAAAATCAATCAATAATGACCCCATTCCTGCAAGCATTAAATCACCAGCTATTGAACCTTGTGAGGGCTGAGGCTGTGCTACACTAAACAGAGTCCCGGCTCTCAAACTGTTGTGGTTTCAGGAGAGAAGTTACAGAGTGTGCTGAACACCAGGCCAGAAATATGTAGGATAGACTGTGTGTGTGGTTTGAGAGTGAGGGCTGGTGGATTTCTACCAAAAAATTTCTAAGATAGAAAGACACATCAGCTAACGGACATAAGCCAAACAAATAGTTATAAAAGTCTTTCTATATACTAATACTGCAAGCAAAATTATTAATCAATTATACATTGATTGCATTCGATTTTGATCATATGCTTATACCATACAATTTATATCTCTGCATATTTTACCACACTGAAGCCCAAGTTGAATCCCAGTTTCTAAAACTTACTAGCTCTTGAGCACTAGGCAAATTATTTAATGTTTTGTGTGTCTCAGTGTTCTCGTTTGTAAAATAGGGCTAATACCTGAGCCTACTGCATAAGATAGTTATGAAGATTAAATGAATTAATGCAGGTTAAATGCCTACAGGAGCACCTAGCATATAGTAAGAATTATGTAGGTGCTGATGGCAACTGCTAGCGCCTCATGTATAATCATTGTGTTAGTTTTATTGGAACCAAAACAATATTTCACTATCTCAAGTTAATTTGGGAGTTTGTTTCTTTTCTTTATATTTGTCGATCATCTACAGTTTATATTATTTGCCATGATGTTCTTAGTCAGGAACACAACTCCCAATGATAGCACGTTCCTGTGGAAAACATAACCCATTTGATGATATTCCATTTCTAGGTACACACCCACCCCCACCCACAGAAAAAGCACACCTGTATTTACTTTTCTCTTGTTAAAAATTAAGTTGTCTATGTACAACATGGTATTCTGGGGTTGGATCGTAGAAAAAAAGACATGAACATTAATGGGGAAGTTGGTGAAGTCCAAATAAAGTCTTCCACTGAGTTAATAGTCTTATAATAATGTTAAATTCTTAATTTTGACAAGTGATTCATAATAATATAAGATGTTAACTTTAGAGGAAGCTGGGTGAAAGGCATTTAAGAACTCACTGTACTATCTTTGCAACACTTCTGAAAATGTAAAATAATTTTAAAAATAAAAAGCATTTTGAAAATCAAGTTTGCCTCATACCTTGGGCCCCAAACTCCTACATGATAGTATTTTTTAAATATTGCTTTTTGCTAAAAAATGAGAATGCAGCACCTCCTCAGAGCCCAAAATAAACACAACATACGGTGGACCCCTTAGGATGCCCCAACAAGCTTCTATTCCGGCGCGATAAGGAGCTGAGCCCACTGCAAACCATCAGAGCTTTTGAGCTTAGAGGGTGTACAAGAGACACCAGTTTCCTAGCTTCCGCTGATTTTTCAAAACGCATACAGATCCGGGACATTATTTAATAAGGACTTTTAAAATGTATTTGTATTATAGTGGAGATTTTCAGAATCTCTTCTGCCTTCCTCTTCCTGTGCCTCTTTCTTCTTTTTTGTCTCATTTTCTTTCTTTGTGTCTCTGTATGTGAGTCTTTGCCTTTGGCTGTTTAACTTGACAGTCTGGACTTATTTAAATCCTGGTGATTGGGGGAAAGTTTAAGGTAACTGATGAATAAACCAGAAGTTCAGGCAGAACTATGACTGAGAACCCTTCACCATCAATGATGAGAATGGAAAATGCCGGCAGACCCCATTGAACACCTCTACAATAACACAGCCAACTACCTTGAAGGATAAAAAGTTAATAGATGTCAGAAAGGGCTTGAGGTTTCGACCATGGCTTTTCAGCTCCAAAGAGTCCCCCTAAAGTTAGACTCTGAGGAGGTCTGGCTTCAGGTAGTATAAACATTATCACTTTGACAAGAAAGAGCTACTTTCTCCAGAATCTTTTTATACATAGTAGATTTTAGGTCATCCTTAATTTTTTTACCTCACAGTAGAGAGGGGGTCGTTGACCTACATACAGAGACATTTCATTTTCCTACTCTTGATGACAATGGTCTCCACACCTAGGGACCCCGCTCTGCTCCAGCCCCTTTTAGTTGGCAATTCACCATGGGCACAGCACTTGAAAACCTTTGAGTCTCTGAGTTCCTGGGATTAAAAAAAAAAAATTATCTGTGCTTCTTCCAACCAGCAAGCTTCAGAATTCAGAATTCAACACACAAAAAGGGATATCAGAGCTTTAATCTAGGAGCTTTTTGAAGAGATTTTCCCCAAAAGAAAAGTTCCAGTAAAGTTCCTGTGTTCGCATTAGCAGCCGCATGCCAGCCTCGCCCTATTTATTACCAGATCCCTCTGCTTGGCCCTTTTTTTATTCTGAGATAATTAAAATGAAAAAAGAATTTGTTGAGGCCTAATTCTTTTTCTTGTCTTTAGCCGTCTTGATTTAAACAAAAGTGAGGATGACTTAGTATCTCTATGAAAGAAAAGGCATGCAGGTTTGGATTTTGTCCATTTGTGTCTATTTGACTTAAATAAAAAATAATTTATAAGTTGATTATGGGGTGGGGGTAGGGGGGTAAGAGGCACCCAACAGTCTCCATGTAATACTAGGACACGGTCCCTGCCTAAGGTGCTAAGCTCCCAAGCATCAATACATAATCCAGAAAACAGTCCACTCCTCCCACATCCCAGATGAACCACTGACTCATCGTTCATGTAGAAAGAAGAAAAATATGGTCTTGTTCAATAGAAGTTTAAGGCATCTTGAGGAATATTGAGAAACAAGGTGACAGGGCAGGTCCCCATTATATGACTTAATATTTATGTAACTTCCTGCACTCCTGAGCATTTTTTAATGTCTTATTTCCTGCAGTCCTCCCAGGCCTACAAGGCCTGGTCATTTTCAGTCTACAGATTAGAAAACTAAGCTCAGGG
>NW_003852528.1:901045-909997 GCF_000181295.1 Otolemur garnettii | reverse complement strand
TTTACCAAAAAAGTGGCACACAATGGAAATTGGCAAAGCCAGGACTTAAAAAGCCAAGTGTCATGAGGAACTGCCTCTCCTTTGTTAAACTAATTTTTCTCCCCAAATCTGTCTATGATCAGGAAGTAGCTCCACTTATCTCTAACCACCTCCTTTTAAATGTGTTCTGTTAGAGGTCTAGCCCCCTTCCCAACAGATTCCTCAGCTGTCTGATCACTTGCCAAGTCCTATTTTAAAGCCAAAACGCCAGTCCAGGCCAAATCAGAACTTTATCCTCTGGGCAAAAGCCTTGACTCAACGTTTCATGAAAGATATACAAATGCCCAATAAGCAAATGAAAAGTTGCTCAACATCATGGGTCACGGAGGAACGGCAAATTAAACACAATGAAATAGTCACCATCTCACACTTGTTAGAATGGCTCAAAATAACAAAAACCGACAACATCAAATGTTGGCAAAGTGGTGGAGCAACCTGAATGCCCAAACATTGCTGTGGGGCGTATGAAACGCTATCATCTCTGTGGAAAACTGGCAGCTTCTTATAAATTTAAATATATACCTATTGGCAGTTCTACTGCTAGGTATCTACATAAGAAAGATGGAAACATATGTCTAAGAAATTTTATGCAACAATGTTTATGCTGGCTTTATTCATAACAGTTGACAAATGGATACACCCAGATGTCCATCAATATCAATAGGAAAATGTACATAAAATGTGGTGTATCCATACAACTGAATAACTCAGCAGTAAGAAGGGAATGGGTTACCTGTACATGCAACAGTATGGATGGACATCAGAAACTCCATGCCAAATGAAAGAAGCCAGATACAAAAAAAAAAAAAAAATAGGGAATTTCAGAAAAGGCAAAACTAACCCATGGTGAGAAAAATCAGAACCATGGTTGCCTGTGGGGATGAATGTCACTGGTAGTGAACACAAGGTAAATCCTTGGTGAGATGAAAATATTCTACATCTTCAGGGAGGTGTCGGTTACACAGTTATATCCCTTTGTCAAAGTGTATTCATTTGTACTCTTAAGACCCACACATTTCTTTGTATGTAAATTTTACCTTAAAAATACATACATACAGTCCAGGCAAGGTGGCTCACACCTGCAATCCCAGCACTCTGGGAGGCCAAGGTGGGTGGATGGCTTGAGCTCAGGAGTTTGAGACCAGCCTGAGCAAAAAAAAAAAAAAAAAAAAGTGAGACCCCATCTCTACTAAAAATAGAAAAACTAAGGCAAGTGGATGGCTTGAGCCCAAGAGCTGGAGGTTGCTGTGAGCTATGATACTATAGCACTCTAGCCAGGGCAATAGCTTGAGACTTTCTCAAAAAAAAAAAAACCCCAAAAAACGCGTACATACAACTTTGTTCCCATCCAATTCAAAGCTCTCTCCTACCCACCCCATCCCTGCTCAAGAAGAGGGCAGAGTCTTTTCCTTTCCTTTCCCTCCTTTTTCTCCCCCTCACTCTGCTGCTTCTGGGTCTTTCTCTTCATCCAGTGTACTGGGCCCAGGGAGGAGAGAAAGGAAAGAAGGTTGCCTGTTTCTCACTGAGGGACGCCAACGAAGCTCCAGGGTCTCAGATGCCACTCAGTGGGCATGTGGGGCAAACAGTGGAACTACTTGTGATCTTGCTGACTAAATCACTTCTCAGTTTGCCAAGGTGCAGTGTTCCATTTGCCATTGGGAGAATTTGCCCAAATTATCTTTTCCTCTGCAATCACACAACCCTTCAGAAAACCATAAAATGGTTTCTCCAAGGGAAATGGTGATGATAGTCGCGGCCAACCAGTTTCTCGTCAACCTCCCCGCCAGCCTGCAGGATGTGTCCCTTCACATCAGACGTTTCCGTTATAAACCTCTATGCTGGGTAGTTTCAAAGCTCCCATCCTGGAAGAAAGGGAGAGGGGAGCACAGCACAGAAAGGGGGTGGACAGCAGGTCCCCAAAGGAGAGCCTCACAGAAGGTCCAGGTAAATAAAGTGGAACTGCCCCTCCATCAGAGTCTCAGGGCTGTGGCTCCCTGGCCTTCACTGGGAGCCAGCTGGGGAATCTGTGCACAGGAGGGAACCTTCTTGCAACAGCGTCATTAGAAAACACAGCCCCATTTCTCCCCAGTCTTTCCCTGGCCCCTGCCCCCCAACAGGCCGGCACATGCCTAGCTCCAGGCGGCCCTTCTGCTGCCACCCTGCTCCCAGCCTTGCGGCTGCAGCCATCCTTCCCCTAGGACGCACCTCTACCACTTCTGCCTCCATGTCACCTCCGAAGAGGGAGAAATGCAGTGACGAGATTCAACAAGACCCACTCGTAACACCCATTACGCTCCCTGAACACATTGTTTAGCACTAAACCCCTCCCGTCTGTCAGAAGGGATCCCAGCAGCAGACTGTGAGCAGAACGGTAAAGGGCCTGTCAGCATCGTCCAAGGACTCAGGCGACCTCCAGGGAGAACAACCGCTGCTCAGAGGACGGATGCTGAGCGTCCCCAGCAATGTCTGTGCACAGCCATGTCCTTTCCTCCCACACACACGCAAATGAGGTGGTGTCTGAGTCTTGAAATGAGCCTTCTTTTTTGCGTTTCTTTTAGTTGTTGTAACGTTACTTGTTCAGTATCATTTTCTGGTGGTTGTTGAGTCACTGCATTATGCAGCAGTGGCTGGAGTTCAGACCCCAAGCAGGATGTGCTGACAGGCCACTGTCATCTTCCTGGTCTCTACCCTTCCACCACTGCTTCCGCTTCAAAGACTAAGTCCTCACCAAAACCCAGGGAGAAAGGACTCCACCGGACAGGACAGCTGGGAGGACTGGGGAAGAGAGGGTTACGGTGCCTCCCCCTTACAGGAGGTCCACGGGCAGGCTGGCCACGCACCTGTCCTGCCTTCTGTGCTGGGTCAGTGAGTCTGTCTGGGGTGCCTGTGGAGAACTAAGAGAGCAACACTTCTCTCTGCCTTGAAAGGAGCCCGGGGGTATTCTCTGCTTATTCAATGAATGGACAATGAGTGAAAAAAGTTCAGCGATGACCATGGAACATGCACAGCACAGAGCTGGCTCCAAAAGGCACTAAACAAACCACACCCACAGGAAGGGGCAGTAGGTGGGTGGTGTGGCCAAGAACTTGGAAGCCATGGGGCACAGTCAAGGCCTCTGCTCTACCACTTCCAGGCTGTATGACCTTATGCCAGCTGTTGGTCTTCTTTTAGGCCTCAGTTTCCCCAACTATAAACACCTACAATGCAGAGTTGTTGAAAGGACTAAAAATAACATTTGTGCCTCAGAGCCCATAGCTCAGTGGTTAGGGTGCCAGCCACATGCACCAGGGCTGGTGGGTTCAAACCCAGCCAGGGCCTACTAAACAACAACAACAAAAAAATAGCGGGGCATTGCGGCGGGCGCCTGTAGTCTTAGCTACTTGGGGGCTGAGGCAAGAGAATTGCTTAAGCCCAAGAGTTTGAGGTTGCTGGAGCTGTGACACCATGGCACTCTACTGAGGGTGACATAATAAAACTCTCTCTCCAAAAATTAAATAAACAAATAAATAAATATAACATTTGTTTTGAAAAAAAGACCAAGTACCAGGGAACCCAAAAGACCTTCCAGCTCAGAGCCAGGAGGCAGTGAGTACCATGTTGAGGGCTTTGTAAACAGAGTGACCTGGAGGCAGGGAAGACAGAATGAAACCCAGGGACGGGCGTCTGGGAGGGGCGCACAGGAAGCAGGGAAGTTCAGCAGCCAGGTGGGTCACAGAGGAAGAGGGACTCAGTGGGAAGCATTGTGTGCTGTGGCATCGGGACCTCTGCCCCTGGAACAGACTGGAAGTTCATGGGAAGATGCAGGGGAGGGTGGGGGTGGGGGGAGCTGGGTATCAGGAGGGGGCCGAGTCCTTCTTGCCCCTTTAGAAATGAATCAAAATGACATTGATTCAACAGCCCTTGATGGGCTCATCTGTATTAACTCCTGCCTTTTGGCTCAAGTTCCTTCTTTGTGCTGTCAACTTTGGGCCCCTGTAACAGCCTGTCACCACACTCACTGTCAAAGCCAGGGACGAGGGATCCAGGGATGAGTTTGTCCCAGTCGCTTCATATCAGAGGCTGTTGAGACAACACAGTGTCTGCTTAATCCCTGTGAGATGGAGACAAAGCTGTTCTGACATCTTCAGATGGAAATTGTACCCTTGGTCCCCAACAATGACTTGTACGCTGACCCGGGCCTTTCTGATTTCTGCCTATCACGATGGCAGCAAACCTGCTCACAGAGTCCTCCCTAGCAGTTTGTAAAGCACTTGGCAAGGGCGGTCCCCTACACAGGACTGCAAAGACTTGGGTGATGCTTTCCCCACTGGGCTGTTTCTTCTTGGTCTGAGAACATTGATGTACAAATCACTGGAATGACAGACAGTGTCTGAAGGATGGGAATGGGTCCTGGGGTCAGGTCTGAGGGTCCCCCAGATTGTTAACTACGTCTCTGCTTATTGCTGTGTTCCTCCTGCCCTGCCCAGCCTTCCCCTTTCCTCACCTCCTCGTAGGCCTTGCCATACATCCTTTTGGAGACCGATGCTTATGTCTAAACAGACCAATGGAAAATTCAGGAATATTCAGGGAACCTAGAAAGCTAAGGGACATTCATAGACTCATGGGCTGTTGCTGGGGCTGGTGGGGAGGTAGTTTTGTTATTAATAACCTCTGTTGTTCTTATCTCAAACTGTCACTCAACTTATTCTGGAAAATTTGAAAATACAGGCAGGCAGAAAGGACAATATAAGCCCCATCATCCAGAGACTAACACGCTGCCCTATAAATTCCTAGGCTTTCTTTCTGGGCACATAGATTTATGCTTTTCAAAATGGGGCTGTACGGTGCTGTTTGTGCTGTGTGTATCCACTGTCCTTTCACATCTCCACTGTAAATATCCTTCCTTCCATCCATTAAATAGGCTCTCACACCTTCATTTTTAATGACTGCCAGCATGTGCCAGCAGAGACGGGCCCCAGTCAATTTGGTGTGTTTCTTTCTCATGACTGTGGTTCGGCAACCCAGACCGTTGCCCACGTTAAGAAAGTGCCAAGGTTTAGCCAATTAGATGCTCTTCATTAAAAATGAAAAGGGCATCTGCAGGCCTCCAGAGGGTGGGCCAGTGTCCTCATTCTTCTGAAAGGTGTCCGTGTCGCAAATAGCAACCTGACCATTAGCCAGTTAGGCTGAGCACGTGGAACAGAGGGCCGGCTGTATTTCCCTGTGGACTTCTTTAGAGAGGCTGAGATGCTTGCAAAAAAAAAAGAAAAAAAGAAAGTAGAAGGAAATGTTTTGTAATTGTTTGCAAGCGCACACAGGCTCAGTGGCAAAATGAGATGGAACCCTTGATTTCTAACCTCCTGCTGCACTGTTCAAAATTCCTCCCAGAGAGGCAAGTGGGAAGCAAAGTAAAACGCTCTGATTGTACATTTGCATCCTCTCTTAGCTGGTTATTGTCCCAGAGGACATTTCACATCAAAATGTACTTGTTTGTAAAGATCTTTCACCCAAGACAGACTACTTCTCCAGATACTGCTGATATATAGGCTAGAGAAACACAAAGAAGGAATTTAAAATACTGGCAGCCCCTAGGTAAAAATATAAATGGATTTAAGGACAGCTGCTGTCAGCTCTGAAACCCTCAATGGATGATCTCGCTGAGAGCCCCAGTTTGGTAAATAATCAGAAAAACAATGGCAACATGGAGAAAAGCTGAAAGATGTTAATTAAAGAAATGCTTTTGTTCAACATGCTTTTAGGTAATACCAGTAGTGGGCCAGGCACTGAGAATCAGAAAGAAACAAAACCCCCATTTCTATGCTCAAGGAGCCAATGATCTAAGATGGGATTCAAAGTGCAGACAAATATTTGAAATATGCCATGACAAATGGTGCACCCAGGCTCCTATGTACAAGGCATGTGACAACATAGGCGTGTGACCCCTCCACCCGTTGGCACTGGGGAGGCTTCCAAGAAGAAGGAAAGATGGGAGCGTCCGGGCCATCGTGTGAGGCAGGGCATCCTGGGAAGTGACACACTGAGACATGGGGGTATGAAAGAGCAGGTGTGTTCTAAGAACCACCCCTGGTCAGGTAGGATTTAAAGGTGGGGCCTTAGGAGCTGGATCTCGCTTTGTCCTGTGTCCTGGGGAATGGGGCCTGGGCTTTATCCAGCAGGCAGTAGGAGCTGTTGGGTTCCCAGCAGGCAAACGTCCTCTGATTCATGCTGGAAAGCCTCTTTCTAGGTAGCAGGGTGCTTGCTAGATTAGAGCAGAAGTGATTAGGAGACTCATAAACATTCAGGCCAGAAAACACTTGGCCTCAACAAAGGAGAGTGACAATGAGAATAGAGGGAGGAAGCAGTTCAAGTGGTTATTAAAGAGATGAAGTCCTACATCTCTTGGGGTGGGAGGGGAGTAGCAGGTAGCAGGACCGGGAAACAGCAGAGAGCAAGGGAAGTCACAGGGAACTAAAGCTGGGCCAAGATGACCGAGAGACCTCCTTCTGCAGTCTCAGGAAGGACAGAGCAGAGCTGCAGAAACACATTCTGGTAGGCTACAAAGCTGGAAAGTATTAGCTGAAGGGCCTGGAGGCCCAGCCAGTCTCTGTGAATGGTGCTGCCTCTAGCAGGGCTCAGTGGCCACATGAACAGAGATGACAGATGGACTTTAGGGGAAGACTTGACCGTCTGAATTGCGGATGGCCATCATCCCCTTGACTCCAGGGAACTGAGGGTGTGGATGAGACAGTGACCACACTGCTGCCCCTGGGAGGAATGAAGCCAGGAAGGGCTGAGAGAGACAACTCAGGTCTCCACAGAGCAGAGATGACCAGCATCCGACAGATGCGGGCAAGGCAAGGAGGCTGGTCTGAAGTCAGACTCCAAAGCTGGAGCAGCCTCACTGACGGCTACCACAATAAGGTGACCAAGGAGGCACAAGGCAAGGTTTGCCTCCACTATCACCAAAGCTGTGTGGCCTCCAGGAGAGGCACGCGTGGCTGAGAAATACCCTGACCCTCTAAGGGATTCTCCCTAGAACTGCGACTGCCAACCCATAACCTCCTGGCATGACAAAATGCCCAGGTAACCAACCGGTGCCTAAAGCACTGCCATCAGGACCACGTCCCCTTCCTGAGGAGCACCAAGCAGCTACAATTTTGTCATAAGTTACAAGTCTGCGTGTGGATTCTTACAGCAAGTCCCTGTTCCCACGGTTTGGTAACTGTGGGGCTCATGGCCCCAGTGTTGTCATAATCTCATTCTTAACTGGGTTTTTTCTTTCTTATCTAATATTCCAGGTACATGTGATAGCTTAATACACTGACACACTGTAATTTGTAAAGATCAAATCAGTGTACTTGGGTCATCCATCACTTCAAGTACAGTGGGACCTCTGTGAGTTGACCACCCAAGGGTCCTGTAACAAACTGGTCAACATACAGAAGTGTGAGTCACCATAGGGAACTAGGCCACTATACTGACATGTACATGTGGTGCATGTCCAGCCTATGAGAATTAGGTCGACTTAAGGAGGTGGTCAGTGCAGGGAGGTGGTCAGCTGTAGAGGTTCTAGTGTGTTTCTCATTTCTTATTTAGAAACATTTGCAATATTCTTGCTATCTAGAACATAGAGTATAAACAATAGTCACCCCACTAATCTAACACCAGGTCTTATTTCTTCTATCAAACCTTATATTCGTGCCTATGAATCAACTTCCACACCCCACCCCACCCTAACCGGCTCTATCTTCTAAAGACCCACATTTTAGCTCCCACATGTGAGTGAGAACGAGCCACTCAGGTGGCATCCTTGACATGGGAGCCCCTGACTCAGGTCCTTTCACTGAGGTCACCCTTGACCTTTTAGGGCGCCAACTCACTTAGTAAATGCCAGCCACTGAGCAGCATGCCGGGCGGCGTGGGGGAGGGGGGGAGGGCAGGGTGCGGGATGCGGACACTCCCCACCCCCGCCGGGCGCGCGGTGACCTCGGCCTTCCCACAGGTGCGCGCAGGCGCTTCTGGAGCACGGCGCCTCGGTGCAGCGCGCGGGCGGCGCGGGGCAGGACACGCCGCTGCACTTGGCGGCGCAGCTCGGCCTGGACCAGCACGCGCGCCTCTATCTGGGCTGCGGGGCGCGCGTAGACGCGAGGAACGGCCGCGGCGAGACCGCCCTGAGCGCGGCGTGCGGCGCGGCCCTGCGACCCGACGAGCACGCGCGCTGCCTGCGCCTGTGCGCGCTGCTGCTACAGAGGGGCGCGGCGGTGGACGCGCGCGACGAGGACGAGCGCAGCCCGCTGCACAAGGCCTGCGGACACGCGCGGCACGGCCTGGCGCGCCTCCTGCTGCGCTACGGCGCCGACGCGGGCGCGCTCGACTACGGCGGGGCCTCGCCGCTGGCCCGCGTGCTGCAGACGGCCCCCTGCGCGCCCCAGGACGCGCCGGAGCTCACCGTGCGGGTGCTGCTCAACCACGGCTCCCCCACCGTGTGGCCCGACGCCTTCCCCAAGGTAAGGAGGGACCGGCGGGCGGGCGGGCGGACTCCACAGGTGGCCCTCGAGCACTCCGGCACCCAGCCGGGGTGCCTGCTGCGCGCACATCCGGCCCAGGAGTCCCCAGGGAACCAGTTAAAATGCAGACTCTGATCCTGCGGGTCGGGTGAGAGATTTTGCCTTCTAACAAGCTCTGGACAAAGCCGAGGCTCCTGTCTAGAAGCTTCTGGTTAGAGTCGCTTGAAAATTATTAAAAAGAGCTTGGATGTTAGTGAGCATATCTGAACTTATCCTTTCAAAGTAGTCCCCTGGAGACTCCAAGCGCTTGTTTGGATGACGCACCATCGTGGTCCAAAATATTTTGGCAGCTCATCTTTGGGTCTAATTTTCAGAACAATGAAAATAGTCTAGGGTGGCACCTGTGGCTCAGTGGGTAGGGTGCTGG
>NW_003852528.1:898844-900807 GCF_000181295.1 Otolemur garnettii | reverse complement strand
AAAAACAAGAAAGAAAATAGTCTTTTATGGCATCGGCATTTGATCTGGAATGAAATTACCCAATCTGATCATCCACCCTGTTAGTGATAGCCGTTTGTACTTATTCAATTTCTCCGTCAGTCTCACCACATTGCTGCTAAAACACCCAGACTGGATTTGAATCAGGTGAAGTTTCCTGTCCAGGGTTGCCATTGTGTTGGACACTCACCCCCATCCTCCTGGCCATTACAGACTTAACTCGAGCAACTAACTTGTCACTTTTTTCACCTGTCAGATCTCCCTGAAATAATTATGATGAAGAAGAAAATTTTCTCATGAGAGAAAATACCCAAGAACCTGAAAATGGTTCCAAAAGTTCCCCCAAATACTGGCTGAAGAAAGAGATTGTCCTCCCAGAAAGATTTCATTGAAGGGAAATCATTTCACTTGATGTGAAATTTAGGTGTGTTTAAGAATTATCCCCATCAACCAAGGTTCACCAATCTTACATAAGAGACATATTTTGGCCTGCTAAATTTTGAACAAATAACATGAAAAGCTCATATTCAAAAGGACAACATAGACCATCGGAAAGAGTGAGACTCACATATTTCTCTCAGATGCTAACTTTGAACTCTAGATGCATTCACAGTGAAGATTCTGTCCGTCGGAGGTGAGAACATGGGAAAATCCTCCGTGACAACTCCCCAAGGGTTTCCTCACTTGACAGACAGGATGACACTGCTCTGATACTTTCTAACCCTGCCTTTGAGTAACTCTCTTGTGGCACTCCACTAATGCAGTGATTACAATACGGTGGGCTCCTGAAAGGTGAGAAACACCAGCATTTTTATGTTCTGTAACACTTTCTAATTCATAAATTACGTTTTCATGCCCAGCAATCTATGTGGAAACAAGACTCATCCACTGCCCTTCCAGTTTACATGGTATCTGCACCAAACACTTCAACCTGCCCCATGAAACTGCATAAAGAATGAAAAGGAGGCCGGGTGTGGTGACTGGTGTTTGTAATCTCATCACTTCGGAAGACCAGAATGGGGCACTGCTTGAGGCTAGAAGTTTGAGAACAGCCTGGGCAACGCAGCGAGACCCTGTCTTTACAAAAAAGTTTAAAAAGTAGTGGGGCATGGTGGTGCATGCCTGTAGTGCTGTTTGGGAGGCTGAGATGGGAGGATTACTTGAGCCAGGAATTTAAGGTTATAGTAAACTGTGATTGGACCACTGTACTCCAGCCTGGGCAACAGAACAGGACCCTGTCTTTTAAAAAAACAGAGAATGAAAAGAGAAACAGACTTTACAGAATGGGCATCAAGTAGAAAATATCTGGGGCAATTTCTTTTAAAGAAAAAAAGCAGCCAGTATATTTCAGTCGTGACTAGAAATGGTCCTTCTTTACCCTTGCTATCATTTCAATTTGAATGCTCTTTGCCCAGGTTTTCAAATCGTAGGGGTAGCCCCACAGGCATCATTTCTGGGGACAAGACCTCTAGTGCCTGAACTCTGTCTCTGAGGCTGTGGGAATTACCCCACCTTGCCCTGGAGATGCAGAACAAGGCACAGTGCTTCCCTTCTGGGTCTTCAAGGACTCTGTTCTGGGATTCACCCGTCCTATATCAGCCACACAGGAATAGGATACAGTCAGGGGGCAGCTCATCCCCTGTTCAGGCTGGGGTGGTTTGGGGTTTGTGGGACAGTTTGTTATAGCAGGAGGGGGACTGGTGTCAAGAGGAAAAGCACTTGTCAATGAACCTCCAGTTAGTTCGGAAGGAAGTGGAGTTTCCTTGAAAAATTGTAGTACCTTGAGGCTTCACTAAAAAGCTTCGCCCACCATTGCCTCGCTGCACACAGCACAGTCCCGCAAGCGCAGACTTTCAGTCAGTGTTTGCTGAATGACAGACAGGGATTCCGGCAACTCTAGGGTGCACGGCTTGAGTTTAAAGCCCCCAGCCCTCTAGGGGCACCC
>NW_003852528.1:897593-898735 GCF_000181295.1 Otolemur garnettii | reverse complement strand
TTTCCAAGAGAGGGGAGGGTCTCTGCGAGACTTCAAGGGGACAGACCTGACGAGGGCGACTGCTTGGCCACCCACAATGTCACCAACTGCACCTTCCATGGGCAGCAGCTGTGCTGTACATAAATGCAAAGAGACGCCCGTGGAGATTGGAATTGCTGATGGAAAGGTGTCAGAGCGTGTTTGTGACATAAACCACAGTTCCCTGTGCCTGGACAAAGGCACTGTCACAGTGGTGGGTGGACACAAGGCATCCATGCAAATTGGAGCCATCAGGGTTTGGACACCGGTGCATTGGCAGTGTGCTGGCACAGAGGCCGAGGCACCCGTGCCGGGGCAGGCTCGGGGACCAGCTGCAGCCAGGGTGGGACTCTGGACAGTGTCCACCCGGTGACCAGGCAGAGAAGGGCTCTCCCTGAAGATCCGAACTTGCCTAGCACCTGCCACGAGCTGACTCTGGGTGCTGGGCGTGTGATCTGGAATAAAATGCCTCTCAGGGTTCAGCTCCTGTCCCTTCTGTACTGGGGAGACAATTTGGGCAGCAGTAAGGAAGCCTGCCTGGTGTTTTCTTTACCTGCCTCTTTGAAGAGCACATGTCTGGAGTTGCTGGAATTCCTCTCATTCAACAAACATTGGCTGAAAGTCACACCTGCGGGACTGTGCTCTGGGGCGGCACAGGGTGTGGGAGGGATTGAGTCCAACCCCACTCCAAGATGGGACATGGCCTCCCCACAGTCACGGGAGGAAGGTAGTGGCACCAGGATGACACTCGTGACACTGCCCTCTGCTGCCTCCTCCACACCCCACTTGGTTTCAGTGGCAGCTCATGTGTTCCTAATGTTGCCTGATCCCTGCCCTGAGTACCTTTCATTTGCAGCCATTGTGTGGCTGACACATGCCAGCCCCGCCTACCTTGCTCCCTGTTTTTGTGCTACCTCCCAAAGGCACCTCTGCTACTTCTGGAGCGGAGGTCAGCACAAGCAGTGGACATGTAGCTGCAAGTGGTCGTAAATAATTCAGATTCAGGGGGAGTGCAGGGACCATACCAGCCATGACAGTTCCCCGACCACGCAGGTGTCGGCTGGGCATCCCTCACATCCCCAGTGCTCCTGGACTCAGTCAGCAGACTGTTCTGGAGACACGCT
>NW_003852528.1:894641-897279 GCF_000181295.1 Otolemur garnettii | reverse complement strand
TCTGGGCCTTTGCTTTGGAAACAGCATGGACCTAGGACCTCATTTTAAGTGAAGAAGATAACAATCACATTAGCACCTTGGAATGGTTTCCCTGCTCAGGGAGCTAACAGAAGCCACAGGCTACTGTCACAGTCCAGGTGAGGGATGCAGGTGGCTACAACAGCAATGGTGGTGAGGGCAAATCTCGTGTTGCCTCACCTTCTGGGCATTGACCATGCTGAAAATAGGGAGCTAAAGTTTTCTTTTTAACTAATTACAGAATTAGGTAAAGTGGCTTCACATATACTTTCCAATTTTACCAGATTTTTAGTGGGAGAATCCTGGGGTAGCAGTAGTCAAAAGCCAGGGCTCCATTTGCCGCGCACACCATCCCTGCAGGGACGAGAGGCAGTGAGGGATCACAAAGAGCGTGCCTCTGTTTTTCTTGCTCTTGTTTTATTTCTCCATCTACATATAAAGCAATGTGCCTGTGTGGTTTTTCCCCTTAATTTTCTTTCTGCCGCCTCATTAGCTGAAGAGAGTGTGCGTGGACACTAATGACATCAGCATGTCAGAGTAATGTGGCAGCCGCTTCTCTGCAGACAGCAAGGAGGCAGTGGAGATTTTTAAACTGTGTTGGCGTAAAAATAATGAAGGCCGCCAGCTGCCTGGCAGACGTGAGGGGCACAGTGCAGAGGGATCGAGGAGGGGCTGGGAGCCCCAGAGAGGTGGAACAGAGGAGAGACAGAAAATGAATTTCCTGAGACAGGCAATGAGACTTTGTCACAGTCTGTGACCCAGGGGGGAGGGGCAGGGAAGGAGGCGGTACTGTGGCTCCGAGGGAGGGAGGGCAGCTCTTCCAGAGGCGGGTACCTCCTTGTTTTGCAGTCATTGGGAGCCATTTAATGTTTTGCAGAGAAGTGGCAGGGCTGGTGGGAGGGTGGCTGGAGGGTCGTGGTTAGCAAGGCCCAGGGAAGCAGGAATTTCCCAGGCTACCCTATAAATGCAGCCAGCCTCCATCCTGAGGGGTCCAGTGTGAGCTGTTCTTAATGGCAGAGATTTTCTCCTAACACTGAAGGGAGGTGATTGAAATCAGAGACTGCCCTGCGGGAGGGAATGGCATGTTAGTGGGGCTCCGTAAACTGAAAACACCAAGCCTCAAGAGCTCACTGGGGTTGGGAGGCTATGCTGCGAGAACACAGGGTTAACTGCGCCTGGACCTGCCCGTGGGTGCTCCTTCTGCAGCTCAGCCTCTCTCCTGCCCTAAGGCCTGCTGAAGCATGACCTGGTGACAGTAAAGAATTGGGGGGACTAACAGATTTGGAGTAGGAGGGACCCAGAGGTGATAATTTTTACAATATAGATATAATGCCTAGTTTAAAAAGAACAGCTCCTATCTTCTTAAAAAATACCTTTGAAGACATAAGAGGAAGAGGAGAAGGGAAATAGCTGGCAACAACAGGCAACCCCATGTCTGAGTCCAGGAAGACCGGAGGTCCCCTTGCTGCCCTGCTGTAAGTTTTCAGGAAATCAGACATTACCAAGAGACGGCCAGGCAGCAGAGATGGATTCAAGGAGACAGAGTGAAGCACAGAAGTGGAAATGCCTGCTAACTGCAGGAAGATGGTGACAGCAGAGGCTTCCAGGCCAGAGCTAAGTCCATCAGGTGAACCCTCCAGCTGGGAACAGGCTGGGCCTTGCCCTCACCCCTCTTTGTGTACTCTGCTTCTCTGGTTTCTTTAGTGGATGGAGAACAGGACCACAGATGTCCCTTGTGTTGACAAACTTTGTGTCTGGTCCTTGCCTTCATCAAGGATGAATAAGCAGAGAAAATTCGTGGATTCATAGTAGGAAAGGGGCAATAAAAGAAAAATGGACAGCATCCAAATACAGAAAGGAAACCCAAATCTCTCCTCATGTAATCAGAAGAGTATCTGAGAAATCATGTGCCGTAGAAATGGAGTATAAGATGACGTAGCCTCTGTGGTCCATTAAAACATGTTGAGATGAAAAGTCAATAGAGTGACATGAAAAGGAAGATGCGGGTGATAAAGTTATACAAGAAAGTAAAAACAACTATAGATTAAATTGTACGTTAAAGAAGGAAAAGGCAGAATTGATTCATAGTAAAGAATCATTGACATCCATTAAGATTCTCTGTCATTGCCTTTGTGTCCTCAGATCCTTCTCTGCTGTTCCTGTGTCCTGTTCTGCATCCTAGGGGTCAGGGGAAGAGAGCTGGCCCCTTCACGTTGAACTTGACCCCTTTATTAGCTGAGCTTCTGACTGGGTTCACCCAAAGGAAGACACCATGGGAAATTGGAGTATGGGGGGAAAAGGAAATCACCTCTTTCTCTGCCTTGTGTAGCTCTCCTGCAGCACCTGCACCTCCCCCATGATCCCTGCACCTGCCAGACAGATCCTCCTTTCCTGGCCCCAGCCCCCACTGAGCAGCCCCTGACTTGACATGGTTCAGTCTCCACTGGGTGGCCCTGGTCTCTGGACTCTTGTAAGATGACCTCATCCCCTTGTCCCACCAGCTATAAGAGTGATGACAGCTTTCTGCTAGAATAATCTCTGGGCTATCTCACCTTCCCCCTTGTTGACATCTCAGCTATTTGATTACCATACAATCAATTTCATGTGTTAAATTTTCCCT
>NW_003852528.1:892790-893988 GCF_000181295.1 Otolemur garnettii | reverse complement strand
GGGGTGGAATTACCATAATTGGACTAAACTAATCATCTGGATTGTTGAGGAGTCAACTGTTAAAAGCTCTTCTTAAGTGCACAAGAAGAAAATAAAATGCAAGAAACTAAAAGAGAAAATGAGGGTCATGAAGGACAGAGAATAGAAAGCCAACCCACAGATAAGTGATGTGACTGCAGAAGAGCCTGGAACAAGTGAATCAGAAATAATAACCAAAGACATAATAGAAGAAAACATCGCTGCACTAAAAGTCTTAACTTTCAGTTAGAAGTTGGGCTTGGCACCAATGCTCCGTGGTTAGGGTGCTGGCCACATGCACCAGGACTGCTGGATTCGAACCCAGCCTAGGCCAGCTAAACTACAATGACAACAATAACAAAAAAAAAAAAAAGCCAGCTGTTGTGGCAGGCACCTGCAGTCCCAGTCACTTGGGAGGCTGAGGCAAGAGAATCACTTAAGCCCAAGAGTTTGAGGTGGCTGCAAGCTGTGATGTCACAGCACTCTACCAAGTGCAATGTAGTAAGACTCTGTCTCAAAAAAAAAAAAAAGGAAATTGAATGGATATCTTGGCAAGTCAGTGATAGCAGACACATAACTATATACGTGTTAGCCAAAATGTTCTAAAAATTCACAGAAAAATCTTGCAGAGTACTTAAGCAGAAAATAAGCCATTAATAAAGGAATAAAAATCAGGCTGGTCTCAGATGCAATATTAGCATAAGACAATGAAATATCATCAACAGATTTTGTTTGGGTTTTTTCGTGTTTTTTTAAGAGACAGACTCTCATTTTGTCACCCTCAGTAGAAAGCCATGGCATCATAGCTTACAGCAGCCTCAAACTCCTGGACTCAAGTGACCCTCTTGCCTCAGCCTCCGAAGTAGCTGGACTACTAGCACCCACCACAATGCCCAGCTAATTTTTCTATTTTTAGCAGAGAAGGGAGTGTTATTCTTGCTCAGGCTGGTCTCGAACTCCTGATACATCTGCCTGCTACATCTAAGGTGATAAATTTGCATCTGCCTCCCAGAGTGCTAGGATAACACCTGTGAGCCACCATGCCTGACTAACCTACAGATTTGAAAAGGAAAAGTTAGATGCTAGAATTTTATACTCAGCTAAGATAGTTTCATTTTGATAACAAAAGATACTCTTAGTTATCAAGGGTTCATAAAACATGCCTTTTCTTTCTTTCTTT
>NW_003852528.1:886493-892675 GCF_000181295.1 Otolemur garnettii | reverse complement strand
TTCAAAGGGTCCTCCCACCTAAGCTTCCTGAGTAGCTTAGACTATAGGCCACCATGCCCAAACATGCCTTTCTAATCCATTTTTTAACAGGAAAAAAACATATTTGTATTCAATTACTTATTCAACAACTATTTATTGAGTACCAGTCATGTACCAGCAACCTACTAGGCATTTGAGATACATGGGTGACCTGATCAGAGAAAAAAAGTATTCCTGCCCATCTGGAGCTTACCCATTCTAATGGGGAAGATAGACGTTAAACTTAGAGCATATTAATAACTCACATAGCTCAGATAGCTCTGAGCTATTTTTCTTTTCTCAGGATGCAAAGGGAATGAGATCTGAGGCACACGCCTCCTCCCACCCTGCTGCCCCCAGATGATTCCTACTCCTCACCCGTACACACACTAGACAGACATGCATCCATGACCCTCTCAAGACAAGGGTCCACATTCAGGAATTGCACCCCCAGCCCCTTTGCTCTAGAGTGCCCTACCAAAAACCTACATCAATGCCTAGAAGATCCCTGGATTATCCCAGATGCTGAACCTGCACCAGCAACCTCGCCCCTCCATCAGCCTGGATTTCTGGACCACCAGATCGTAATCTCTGCCTACGAGTCATCAGCACCACCACCACCAACCAGTCCTTCCAGCAGCCCTGCACTCTGCCCTCGATCACCCTTTCCCTTCTATGCCTTCTACTTCCCCACAGACCCTTCTTCATGTGCCCAGTGTGCCCAAGGCCCCATCAGGTGCCTGAATCCAGACACCATCCATCTGAACTCTGATGACCTAGACCTGGTGGTTGTGAGAGCAAGTATAAAGTAGAAATGTGACACTTAATCCTCCAACTTGAAAATAAGGAAAGAGATTTTGCTCTCTTCATTGCCTTAAAGATTTAACCTAGAAAACTTTCATGTTGTAAAATGTAAATGTTTTCTCTGCCTCTTTGAAATACGCGTAAATCATTTTAACAGATAAATAGGTCTTGACTTTTTTATTTTTTTTGACTCAGGGTTTTCTTACTAGGACTCAGGAGCCATTGCACTGAGATGGAAATAAGAAGCTAGCACCTGTCCCTGTCCCATAGTTTCTGTGGAGAGTGAGAGCATGGCTGCAGCAGGCACCTGGCTCTAAGTTGCAGAACTGCTTCCTGTCATGAAGACTAGGGAGTTTATTTTTCCTTTGAATACAGCCAATCAGCAAACACAGATGTCCTCCCCAATTACTGGGTGAATTTAAGATGAACTGTATATGACAAATGGTGCTGTCATGTTGTCTACTTGAAGACTAAACTTGGTCACTTTTCTTCCTGTCTTTGCAATCTCTTAGCAGATTGCCTGAGATGCACATCATACTCTGGTTTAATGATGTAATAAAACAAGGTATTTTCTGTCCCCAAAAAATGGAGCTCAATAAAGTGATGAGGACTATAGAGAAGACAAGGGCGTGGGAGGCAGTTGCGATTCTAAATAGTTAGGTGGGTGAACCTAGCCTTTGAACAAGACTTGGGAGAGATGAGGGGGCAGCCGAGCAGAAACTGGGGCAGCGTCCAGCAGAGGACCAGCCAATCTCCAGCCTGAGGCTGGACTGGGCCTGTCCCGAGCTCAGAGCCACAGAAGACCAACATGGCCAAAAAGGGGACAAGCCAGTGGGATGGTAGAAAGATAAAATCACAGGTGATAGGAGAGGGAGCCAGGTTGTGCGGGTCTTATGGGATGGCGTAATGACTCTAGCCATTGGTAGGCTTGAGCAGAGGAGTATCTCGGCTCATTACCCAAGTAATGTTTTGTAAGGGTCCTTCTGGCTGCTGCGTCAGGAAAATTCCTGAGCGGAAGGACAAATGTGAAGAGACAAGTTAGAAAGGTGCTGATGGGACTCGTGTGAGGGATGACGGTGCTATGTACAAGAGGGGTGACCTGATTCTGGATGTATTTTGGAGGTAGAGACAAAAGGATTTTTTTTTGCTTTCTTTCTTTTTTCTTTTTTTAAAGACAGTCTCATTCTGTGCCTTAGGTAGAGTGCTGTGGCATCACAGCTCACAGCAACCTCAAACTCCTGGACTCAAGCAATCCTCTTGCCTCAGCCTCCCAAGTAGCTGGGACTATAGGTGCCCTCCACAATGCCCAGCTTGTTTTTCTATTTTTAGTAGAGATAGGGTCTCACTCTTGCTCAAGCTGGTCTTGAACTCCTGAGCTCAAACAATCTACCTGCCTTGGCCTCCTAGAGTGCTAGGATTACAGGGGTGAGCCACCATAACATATTGGACATGGAATGTGGAAGGAAGTGAGGAGCTGAGGATGACACAAGGCTTTCTGCTGAGAACTGGAGGGTGGGGTTTGCTGTCACCTGACATGGAGATTATGGGGAGGGCAGCAGGTGGGACAGGACCACTAAGGAGTTTGGTCTTTGATACGCTGAGTGTGAGATACAGCCCAGTGGAGGTGCCCAGTAAGCAGTTGGATATTCAAGCCTGGAATTTGAGAAAGAGAAAGCAGACTGACTTGGAGATATACTTTCGAGGCTCAGTGGCCTATGGGTGGTGTTTAAAGTGAGAAAAGCAGAAAAGATTACTAGGGAGTGAGAGGTAAACAGGTAAAGAGGAGGAACAAGGACTGAATTGGGGACATTTCAGCATCACAAAGATACAGAGAAAAGCAGCCAGGGAAGCTGAGAGGGTGCCAGCTGTGAGGCCAGAGAGAAATAAGCCCTCGGTGAAAGCCACACAAAGAAGGTGTCACGGTGGAGACATCATTAACCGGTCAGATGTGGCTGACAGAGCAGGTAAGGCAGGGCAGACAGTAATACCACCAGCTGCAGCCAAGTCCCAGGTGCTCTGGCCACGGGCAGTGTGGGCAGAGTGGCTAACAGGGTGCAGCTACTCCAGCTGGCAGAGACTAAAGATGAGCTAGGGAAGGGGGACGTCAGTCCCAAGAATCTCAACTCTGCCACCTAAATAGCTCTCTAAGACTGTTTCCATCCTGACTGCCACCACCATCTCCCCTACATGGTGAAAACATCTTCTTAACTGGGCTCTCTGCCTCCTGTAGACCTGCAGTCCCCAACCCCCCAGCAGTTAACGGCCTCTGAGGAGCTGGGCTGCATAGCACCAGCACCTGAGCTCCACCCCCGTGCCTCCCCACCCCATGGAAAAATTGTGTTCCTTGAAGCTGGTCCCTGGTGCCAAAAAGATCGGGGACCCCTGCTCTAGACTGTTCTCTACATTCTGCCATGGCGGCATTTCTGAAGTTAAAATCAGATCCTATCCATCCTCCATTCATAACCCTCAAGTGCTCCCAAGCCCTCCAGAGAAGAGCCAGCCTCCGTATCATGGCAAATCTGTCTTCACCAAGGCCCTGCTTCCTCTCCAGCTTCCTTTCTCACCACTCCCTATGTCATACCCCATGCCTAGCCAACATTATTTGATCATTGTCACCTTCTCCCAAACTCAGCATGATGTTTTCTCTGCCCAGACACCCCAGTCCTCAGAACTCTCCCACCTTTTTGTCTGTCTGCTGACTCCTCTATGTGGCCAGGTCCCCACTTGAATGTCAGTTCCTCCAGAAATCTTTCCCTGACCAACTCACCACCCACCAAACGTCCAGGTCTGAGTTTAGTTCTATTTCTAACACCTGATGATCCCCGTCACGTTACCACGCACCTGCGTTATTGTGTGGGACCGTAAAGTTCCACGAAGGTGGAGTTTACCGTGTAACATGGTAACGTGCAGACATGATACAATCCCTGGCTCAGTAAGTATCTATGGAATGAATGAATGGCTGAAACGACATGTGGCCAGCGTGCAGTCCAGCTGAAGTAGGGACGGGTCATTGTAAAGAAGGTTATAAAGGTTGGCACCTGTGGCTCAAGGAGTAGGGCGCCGGCCTCATATACCAGAGGTGGTGGGTTCAAACCCGGACCCAGCCAAAAACTGCAAAAAAAAAAAAAAAGGTCATAAAACTAAGTGCACATAGTGCACTTTCAAGACTATTGCTGAAAGAGATGTGAGACATAAAATATGATCACATGATGATCATAACCTGGAACTGAAGCTCCTGATGTCATAGAAGAGCAGGGTAAGAGAGAGATGAGACAACGTAATGGTACATCTGTGACACAGAAGTACTGGCCAGATGTTTAGAGAAGACCATCGGTTAATACTTTTTATTTTGTAGGTAACCACTAGTAGAATTTTAAAGAAAACCCTACCAAAATATAGAAGATGAATGCAAAGAAAGTGTGCAAACTATATAATAAAGCCATCTTCCCAACTATTAAAAAATAGACATGTTCTCAGGTAGTTTTACTAAGCTCACATACAGTGATACTAAAGCCTGGCAAAAATAGTTCAAAAAACAATAAAAGCCATATTTAGTTATTAAAAGAATCAAAAATCTTAGCCAATTAAATTTTGTGTCATATGTAATAATTATATTTATGTGCATATATAATATACAAATTGTATTTTTAATTTATGATATCTAAGATACGTAGAAGAATGGCCAAATAGGGTCTGTTTAATGAAGGCAAAAATGGGTCAATATTGGAAAATCTTTATGTATCTTTTTGACTTGATTAGAAAAAGGCAAAAAATAAAATCCTAAACTTTGTGGTAACCTAGGGATTGAAGGATATTTCCTCAGATAGATATAGACATAGTATCTGAAACTAATATCCAAAATTATGTTTAAAGAAAAAACATTAATGATATTTTAATGCTATTAAAATTAGGAATAAGATGATTATGTTTGCTATTAATGTCGTTATTTAACATTGAACTTAAAAGCTCCAAAGTAATAAGATAAGAAATATTAAAATTTGCCTGTAGTCCCAGCTACTTGGGAGGCTGGGGCAATAGAATCGCTTATGCCCAAGAGTTTGAGGTTGCTGCAAACTGTGAGGCCATGGCACTCTACCGAGGACAACATAATGAGTCTCTGGCTCAAAAAAAAATAAAATAAAATAAAATAAAATTGATGAAAACACAGCATTGTTTGCAAAATAATTACCTATCTAAAACGTAAAATTAATAAAGTATGCATATAAATCAGTGGGGGAAAAAAGAACACACCAGGAGAAAAATGATCAAAATATATAACTTAGTAATTCATGAAGGAAGAAAAACAAATGGTCAACCACAACAAACGTAAATATCCTGTATTGTCCCTATAAAATTTAATTAGTGAGATACTTTGGATAGGGAGAAAGAGGCCTCTCATTCAATTTTTCAAAAAGTATATCAATTTATGCATACGCAATTTGGCAGTATATTTGGAAAACCTTAAAATGTACATACTCTTGGACCTTGTAATTTTATTTCCAGGAATTCAAGTAAATATTTAAATAAGAATAAATAAATAAATAAGAGTCGTTGGAGACAGAAAGAAATGGAATGATGTTCAAGGCTGTCAACTATTATCAAAAAATAACCTATAGTAGTTAATTCATCGAACACACAGTACCTTCATAATTTAAAGTATGACCACTAAAATGATCTTGAAGTGCTCGTTTTGTAATTGTTTACAATGTATTTTGAGTAGAAAAAAATCAAATTTCAAAATTATATGCAAAGCACTTACCCATTTTTGTTATATACTATATATTGATTTTGTCTAATTGCATAAAAATTAGCATACACAACAGTAGTTATTTCTGAACAAAGAAATAGTAGTTATCTCTGAACAGAGAATTTTTTATTTTATGTTTTATATTTAAAAGATGTGAAACTGTGAAGAAGGGAGACATGTGGCGAGTGAGCAGCCGTGTATGTGATTTGAATACCCCCTTTCCTTGACTTCATGTTTGGAGAGGGGCTGGTGCGATCTGGGCTCAGCCATAGGCTCCTGTCATCCTCTGCTGCAGATACATGGTGGCTGGTTTTAGAAATTTTCCATAACCTCGACTCTCTGCACCAAGAAATAGAAAAACAATTGGCAAATGATAGACTTTAAAAAGAGGCTGGGCACATTGTGGTGAGTGCCTACAGTCCCAGCTACTTGGGAGGCTGAGGCAAGAGGATCACTTGAACCCAAAAGTTTGAGGTCGCTGTGAGCTAAGATGCCATGGCACTCTACCAAGGGTAACCAAGTGAGACTCTATCTCAATAAATAAATAAACAAACAAATTAACCAACAAACAAATTAATAAAAAAGATGTTAGACATCAGTAGTCATTAGTGAA
>NW_003852528.1:869834-886304 GCF_000181295.1 Otolemur garnettii | reverse complement strand
TGAGCAAGAGTAAGACCCTATCTCTTCTAAAAATTAAAAAAAACTATCTGGGCATTGTGATGGGCGCCTTTAGTCCAGCTACTCAGGAGGCTGAGGCAAGAGGATGACTTTAGCCCAAGAGTTGGAGGTTGCTGTGAGCAAGCTGTGATCACACGGCACTGTACCCAGGGCAACAGAGTGAGACTGTCTCAAAAAAATAAAATGAGATAAAATCTGAATTTTCTCAAGCTTCTAAATCTAACTACAGATTTACAGACAGCAGAGGGAGAGCAGCATATTCACACATTTTGATACAATCCCCAAAGGGGAGACTTCACAGGACGAATGGCCATTCCCTACAACACAGAAATCGCATGAAACACAAAATCGATATTGGAATCACATCAGATTAGCCTGTCTCACTGGATCAGCTCATCTCGACTGTTATTCAAACGAAATATTTTGTTACTACACTGGCATTTGTGAGAAATTTGTGAATTTAAACCCTGACTATATGTTAGCTATATTTAGTTAGAAAATTAAACTATCATTAATTTTCCAGGTGTTAGAATTGTCTTTATATTTCTCCTAAAGGATCCTATAAGAGATGTACTGAACTATTTACAGATGAAAATACAGGGCACATGGAATTTACTTTATAATAATAATGGGAGAGTGGAGGTGGCAGGATTAACTAAGGGTTGAGGGTGGGCACACAGGGGTTTATCATTTTATTCAGTTTACTTTTGTGTCTATTAAAATCTCCCTGTAATAAAAAAGTTTTCTTTTACAAAAGCAGATAGTGTTCCTATCTTTATGATGAACCTGGTAGACCTGAATTATAAATGTGCAAATAAAATAGGAATCAGGCTGGGGACAGAGACTTACACTTGTAATCCCAGCACTTTGGGAGGCCAAGATGGGAGGATTGCTTGAAGGCAGGAGTTCAAGTCTGGCCTGCACAAAATAGGAGACACCATCTCTACAAAAAAAAAAAAAAAGAAGAAGAAGAAGAAGAAGAAGAAAGAAAGAAAGAAAGAAAGAAAAGAAAAAGAAAAATTAGCCAGGCATGGTGGCATGTTCCTATAGTCCCTGCTACTCAGGAGACTGAGGCAGTGGGATCACTTGAGCCCAAGAGTTGAAGGCTACCGTGAGCTATGATGATGCCACTGCACTCTACCTGGGGCAACAGAGTGAAACCCAGTCCCTAAGAAGAAATAAAAGAAAATAGGAATCTTTGCCAGTGGGGACTATGAAAATAAAACGTAAAGGCCTAGTCAAGAGGAAATTCAACAGCAAAACAATTCTTTTTTTCCCAATTCTCAATTTCCCAACATATCAGAAAATTGAGGTAAGAAATTGGGAACACCATCTTCAGGCTAAACTTTCCGGTGCGAGAACTTTGTTCCTGTTCTCCATGCGGCCCCGTGGGGGTCAACAGGGCCTGCCAAGCCCTTAGCACACCGCCCGGGAGCATGAATGCTAAAGCACATCTTGTGGACTTTCACAGGAGCCACCTTGGCCACACAAGGGCCCCTTGCAGAGGGTTGCCTTGTCCTGCAAATGAATTCCCTTGACCCCTATTGCCACTCTACTGTACTGTGACTGTTGCTGTTCCCTGTGTGACTGGGGCACAGTGAGGTCACACAGCGAGAGAGTACAGACCCCACATCTCCCACCCAAAGCCCAGTCTCGCTACACTCTCACCCCTCCCAACCAGGTGCTGAAGACCTGTGCGGCCAGCCCTGGGGTCATCGAGGTTCTTTTCAACTCCTACCCTCAGCTCCGAGTGTCAGAGTCCTGGAAGCAGACGATTCCTGCAGAAGTCTTTCAGGTGAGGACCCTGCCTCCCCGGCCCCTTGGGGCTGAGATCTGGGGGTCATATTTCCGTGTTTCTCCTTTTCTGAGGCTCAGTTGTAACCCACCCGTTACTAGAGTCGGAGGGCTCTGGGGTGCAGGGAGCAGAAAGCTCCCCCATGACAGCCTGAGGAAAGTTGGTGCTCCCCAGTCTGCCTGCAAAGAAAAGTGGGTGTGGGAGGATCCATCTGACCGCAGGTTCTGCCTCCCTTTTGGCCGTGCTAGCCTGGTTCTGTTTGTTGGGGTCTTCTTCTGGTGGCTCCAGATGTGCCCGAGGCAGCAGCGGGCATTATATCTACACATGGCAAAGTTCACAGATGACTGTCCACTCAAAACGAGTCAGAACATGTTTTTTCCAGGAACCTCTAGAGAAATTTCCCAATTTTCCCTCCTGTTTCACTGACTTGAGTCACATGTGCGTTGCCCAGCACCAAAGCAGCACCACACCCTGACTCGAGTGGCGCAGGGTCCTGAGCCATCCCTGCAGAGGGAAGGGCTTGTCATAACTGGTTTAGTGACTTGGCCATCCCTGCAGCTGAGGACCTGTTGTGCAAAAGGGGTGGGGCAAATGGGATCTCAGAATGCTACATGTGTTATGTGAAGTCACCCCAAACAGAGTTCCCTCTGACTGGGCAGGAACCGAGCTGTAGAAGAGCTTACAGACCCTTTCGCTAGAGGGTATGGGCTGCAGAAGGGTGCTTCTCTCTCCAGTGTGGTTGTCTGGGAGGAGTTAAAAAGGATGGGTTGTCCAGCCAGTGGTCTGGCTGGGCAGGAAATGTGTGTGGGTTCCCTGTGCACAGGTTGACCACCCGCCTGCCTTCCTTTCCAGATGCACAAGCCTTTCTACCAGTCCTTCTTTGCCTTGGCCCACACCCCACGCTGCCTGCAGCATCTTTGCCGCTGTGTCCTTCGCAAATTGTTTGGTAAGAAGTGCTTTGACCTCATACCCCTGTTACCCTTGCCAAAGTCTCTGCAAAATTATCTGCTTTTGGAACCAGAAGGTGCCTTGCACTGAAAATCAACATGACAGCCAAGACTCTTGTTCCCATCTCTGCCCATCGTGGAGGCTGGGTGGTGAGGAGCACGCCCCAGGCACGGAAGGACATGGTGGAATCTCCCCCATTTCCCCTCACTCTCCCGTGCTTCTCCCGTGGGACTCGCAGAAGTGCCAACCTCACTGAACTTCAGGTACCCCTGAAGGTGAATTGGTAATAAAATCCTTCATTGCCTCCCAGGCTTGCTGGTGAGGGTCACGTGAAACCATGACTGCAGGAATACTTGGTGCCTTTTGACAAAAGCTAAAAAACTAAAAGGCATAGCAAGTCCTCACTGTCACTGTTGATAGGTTCTTTGAAACTGAGGCTCTAGGCTCAGTGCCTGTGGCTCAAGCGGCTAAGGTGCCAGCCACATACACCTAAGGTGGCGGGTTTGAATCCCCAGCCCGGGCCCGCCAAACAACAATGATGGCTGCAACTAAAAAATGGCCAGGCGTTGTGGCGGGCGCCTGTAGTCCCAGCTACTTGGGAGGCTGAGGCAGGAGACTCGCTTGAGCCCAGGAGTTGGAGGTTGCTGTGAGCGTGATGCCATGGCACTCTACCCAGGGGGGATAGCTTTAGGGTCCGTTTTCAAAAAAAAAAAAAAAAAGAAACTGAGGCTTTAAGTAAAACAAGATGTAAGGAAACCAGTTTACCAAAGGCTAATTGATACAAACTCCTGTTAAGTTCCTGCAGCATATTCCTGGTCACAAAACATCTCCCCAGACTTATAAGTAGAGACTCAAACACTTCTAATATTAAACGTGGACTTAAATATGAGCTATGCATACATCAAAGGAAAAGTAATAAGTGGTAAGACTATTTGCCCCATTCACAGTGAGTTGGTAAGTGACAGTGCTCAAGGTGGGACAGATGGAGGAGTGAACACTGGCAGAGTGAAGCTTGCCAGGAGCACCTCCTAGCACCACGCAGCTCAGAATTGCTCACCAATAAGGCACTTTCTTACTGTGTCATTTACTGTCCTGCATTCAGATGATTGTCATATACTTAAGGGATTTTTATTTCACAATAATTTGAATTATTATTAATAATAATAATTATATTCATTTGTTTTCCAACCCCTTTATCCCACTTCAGAGTTTGGAGTGACCAGAACCTATCCCAGCAGGTCAGGAGATAAAATGGGGACCCACCCAGGACAGGACACTGTACTGTCGAGGGGCACACTCATACCCACACTCAGACACGTAGACACCACAGCTCACATTTAGGGTGTAGGAGGGAGGGGCCGGAGAGACAGTGTCCCCGGTCAGAAATCAATTTTGTTGGTACAACCATTTTTAGAGACCTTAACAACTCAGTGTCCTTGAGGCTCCCAACATGGCTCTACTATTACCAGCTTTTTAAAATTTCTGCAGAAACATTTTCAGGAACGCAGATCCACTTGTCTGGCTGAGGAATGGATTTTATTTCTCATCAACATTATACAAAATAACGTTGAAAGGAATGATGTCATCTGAGGTGCTGCTGTGTATGCATTTGTAAAAGGTCTGTCTCCCACCCCAGTGTGTCAGCAGTGGAGGTGCCACGCCCAACCTCCAGGCCCTCTGCCCCACTGGGAGGCCTCTCCTCCTGGGAACCTGCACACCCCAGAGCGTGACCCACCTGCATGTGAAGAGAGGATGCCTGGTCCACCACACATGCACCTGCCCAGGGCCCCGTTGTGCTTCTGCACACAGTACAGTCTAGAGCTCCCCAGGAGGACACGGCCAGCAGGCAAGCTGGACATTCCATGCTATATGAGTCTTGACACCCTCACCAGCAAGCAGATGGTCTGCACTGTAAGAACTACAGTAACTTGCCTTCTGTGCCTCTGTTCTGATGCCTTGACTTCTAGGGCCCTGCTGAGCTGGAAGGACCACCCCTCCCCCAGCTAGCCAATTCTTAGAGTAGTCATCAACTGGGCATGCAGCAGGCTTTGCACGGTGAACCAACCAATCCAGGGCCTGCGCCCCAAACACCTCATTCATCTGTTGTCACTCCAGACCCCTGTGCACCCCTGAGCCAGGTGCTAGACAACTGGGGACAGCCCTTGCCCCAGAGCCTGCCACAGTTATTCACACTGGCCAACCCTAAAGCCTTATCCTGCCTTGCTCCTCCCTACCCCCACTTCCGGGTCAACCCTAGTGTTTCCCCTCATGGCCCCCTGGACATGGCACACCCCCTCCTCTCAATGAGAGAGAAACTTTCTTCAGTGGCAGTCTCTCCTGATCTGTTGGGCCCACTGGATTCTCTATTAATATGCTGTGTGGCGGCATCTCTGTGGTCATCCTCTGAGATTAAGCAGTGGCTCCGTCCCTTTTTCTAGTTCCAGGTGCTGCCAGGATGAAGCTCAGAGCAGGCCAGGCACACCTCCCCTTGGTGCAAGCTAGAAGGGGAGGTCACACTCCAGCCAACAACTGCCTAAGGCAGAATGCCGTGCACACCGTGAGTGAAGCCCCCTGTAGAAGTGAAAGGGTGCCCATGGGAGGCCCACCCAGTGACAGTGAATGTCAGGACACAGGCTGCCCTGGATGGGGGAGGCTCAGATTTCAACACAGTGGATCTGCCAAAGGAGTGATATGACACCATCCCCCAACTTCAGCTGAGCCATCCACACATGTCCTCAGAGATGGACAATTGACCTGTCCCACAAAAGGGCCATGACAACTCACACCCTACCCAGCCACATGATTCTCCCCAAACCCTCCTAGTTGGACTTTCAGGGGCCACCCCTGTATCCAGAGGAAAGGGGCTCAGGAAAGTGCAAGGCACAGGGGAGGGACAGTGATTTGTCTTCCTGGAGGGGAGGGTCCCCACACTTTGGCAGCTGGAAGGAGGCAGGGCTAGAGAGAGCAGGGGACAGCTCAGGGGGCCTTGGGTTCCAGACCAAGGATTCTGAACTCCACTGGACAGACTAAGATGAGTCACAGAGCAGGTAGCAGGCATGGTCACAGTGGGACTCAGGAAGGTCGCTTTGTCCTGGAAGGGAATGTAACACACTGCAAGGTGGATAGCAGCCCCAGGTTATGCCCTAGGGATGGGTCAGGGGACAGAGCTCAAAGCTCCCAGCTCAGAAACGCAATTCAATAATTGATTCTTCTGTTATTAGGATTGCTTTATTAGTAGTAAAAGAAAACAGCCCACTATTAAGCTAGAGGCTGTAGAAGAGGGGAAATAGCAGTGTTACTTAGAGAATAACAGGGTAGGAATGGTGAGTGGTGTAGCCACCGCAGACCACCTGAAGCCTGGCCCTCACTGCATTCTGAGAGCACAGAGGTGTCTTCTGTACCCCACCCTCCTGTCAGCCCCCTCCATCCCACCTCATTCCACTATAGTAAAGAGTTTGCTTTGATTTCTAAAATGCATATATTTTAAATATGTTTTAAAGAGTCATGGAAGAAACCAGAGCTCTGACATATTGGCATTATACTCCTAAAAGTCTAATGAATAGTAACCAATTATAATATTAGGTTTCCAATACATATTTTTCTCAAATTATAGCTTAAAGATAGCAACATGATTCCCACAATAAGCCCCTAATCTCCCCCATAGTTGCCTGAAATCTCACCACTAGGGAGGAATTCTTTTCCTTATCTTCATCCCAAAGAATTTCCTTTTAAAATTCAGATGCTGGCTCAGCACCCATAGCTCAGCGGTGAGGGCAGCGGCCACATGCACCAGAGCTGGTGGGTTCTAACCCAGCCCGGGCCTGCCAAACAACAATGGTAACAATAACAAAGAAATAGCCAGGCACTGTGCTGGGCACCTGTAGTCCCAGCTACTTGGGAGGCTGAGGCAAGGGAATCGCTTAAGCCCAAGAGTTTGGGGTTGCTGTGAGCTATGACACCACAGCACTCTACCAAGGGCAACATAATGAGACTCTGTCTCAAAAAAAAAAAAAAAAAATTCAGATGTTCCTGGGAAGAACTAATCCATGAAGTTCCTCAGAGAGAAACCAGTCACTTATTTATTTTTTATTTTTAATTGTGGTAAAAAATTTTTTACCTTCCTAGTTTTAAATACACAGTTCAGCAGTGTTAACTCCATTCACTTTGTTGTACATCTCCAGAGCTTGTTCATCTGGACAAAAATTCCACATCTCACCTCCCTGAAGCCTCGACAACCACCCTCATTCCCCTCCCCGAAGCGTATGTCCAAACGGTCGTACCCTTGCCCACCAACCTGCCAATTTTGACGACTACCTCATGCATGTGGAATCATACAATATTTTCTTTTGCAACTGGCTCCCTTCGTGTTGTGGTGTACAACAGAATTTCCTTCTTTTAAAAGGCTGAATATTGTATATTCATATCATGTGTTCTTGACACACTCATCTGCAGGGGACACCAGGCTGCTTCCACCTGCTGGCTGCTGTGACTAGCCCTGCAGTAAACACAGGAGTACAGATAGCTCTTCAACATACTGATATCCTTTCACTGGGATAGACACCCAGAAATGGGATTGCCGGATCATATTGCAGTTCTAGTTTTTTATTTTTTGAGGAAAGTCTATACCCTTTTCCACACTGGCTACGGCATTTTACATTTCCACCAGCAACATACAAGAATTCCAGTTTCTCCACATCAACATTTGTTAATGGTTTCTGGATTTTTTCTTCCTTTCTTTTTTTTTTTAGTTATTTGGGGGGAGCTTTTTTTTAACATTGTTCATTCATTTATCTTTTTGAAAAGTCTGCTGGGGGTGGAGCAGTGACTGGGGAGCCATCATTAACAAGACAGACTTGATGATTACCCTCCTCACGGAGCTCACAGCCAAATGAAAAGGAGACTCTTCCCAAGCTGCTGGAGAAGGTGAGAAGGAAGGGCTTCCACTCCTGGCCACTTCCTCTCTGACCGCATCTCTGTGTTGCAGGAAGGCTGCCGTGTTCCCAGGGCAGGTGGCAGTTTGCACGCTGTGAGGCACCCCTGGCCACTGCTGTCATCACAGTGTCCTACAGGCAATCACACGACTTCTATCATGAATGTTGCTTTCTTCCACCCTGCTGAGTCACCATCCCATGAAATACAGTACCCCACCTCCAGCCCTGCACTCTAGGTCAACAGGGCCCATGTGCAATTGTCATTCAGTAAACTGAAACTCCTAAAATATCAAGTTTGCCCCCAACTTCTCAGGAAGATGAGGTCAGAGCTGCAAGAGAATGAGTAAGAAACAAGTTGCCATTAGAAATCAGTTCTGAGTCACCTGGGGTCTGGTGGCTGTTGAGATGTGCTGAATACCTTGGTGGAATTATAGCTATGACTATAGGACAAAAATGACTAGTGTGGTTGTCTGGGCCTATCCTAATTGTCAGATGAGATGGAATTCATTCACAGTTTTGCAGAATGTATTGCTAGCAGTTTGCTTTGTTAACGCAAAAAATAACTGCCAAAAAATTTGTTGTTTCAGTGACTCTGTCTAGCTGTGCTCCGTGCTACAAGTGTTAGGGATTTCTGGCACAACCCCACATGGATAAGAAAGAACGAGACAGGGGAGGAGGAGGAGAGGAAGGAGAGGCAGGAAGACAAAGCTAAGGGAGGGGAGCAGAAAAGCAGGGCGAGGAGGGAGGGTGTGAGTTAGTGGAGATGAACGTCTGAGAAGGAATTCTACTTTGAGACTAGAATTATCCCACTGTACTACTTTTTCCAGTAAACAAAATATATCCTGGTTCTTCTTTTCAATTAAAGGGTCTAAAAATGCTTTCCTTTCATATACGGTTCACATTGCACATCATTGTTCTCATTGAGTATATCGCATAAACTCAACTCTGTAAGGCCTAAACTGTCTTTAATTTCAAATTTAGTTTTTAATGGTGTATTCATGTGGCTCAAAGTTCAGAAGATAACAAAATAGTAAATTATGCTCTGACCTTCTGTTTCTTTTTAAAAAGCAGAATATTTTTCTGCCAACGTTTACTTAATATCTTTGATTATTACTTGTCATCTGACCAACAGAGAAGTCAAAAATATGCAAGTGGGATTCTCCTGGGAAGGCTGGCCCCGTCCCCACTGGCTGTCCCTGGGACGGATGAAATGTTAGTAGCTAGACTGCCAGACCCAATCCACAGCCCAGGGGCAATTACGGACCAGGCACTGTGTGCTGTGTTATTTTTAAAATTCTGAACCCGGCACTGAACCTGTCTTTTTAGTGTTTTTATATTAACTTGAATTTTAAATTACTTGATAATTATTGATTCTGCATGGCCAGAAGAAAATCAAAGCCCCTGACACTTTTAAGTCTAAGGAGCATTTGCTAATCCCGGTAACTGTTTATAATTGTCAATTTCCAATTTCTGAAATAACCTTTTAGACACACACTGATGGGGCAGGCTGTTGAACTTTTGCAAAGAGCACTTAACCTTCTACAGAAATGCTGTAAAATACAGGCTTGGAGAATGAGCCGGTTCCACTCTGGTGCCCCAGCCTCCTGTCCACGTGGGGCATCTAAGAACAAGTTCAATCACTACAATTTCGGATGCTATTAGCTTGCCAAGGGCTTTTCATCTTTTAAGGGCTGCCATCATCTCAAGGATAAATTATTCTTCTGTCAAATTTTCTATGCATAGCTAGAATATTCAGAAGCCCCAAAGTTTCAACGATGATCAATATTCCATTTTCTTTCTGAGACATAAGTATAGTTTTGGCGCATCAAAATGCATTTCAAACTCCGGGATTTGTCTTGTAATTGTTAACATCTTCCAATGTTAAGGCAAAATTCATTTCATAAAATGGCCCACCTAGGGCCTGCCTAGGACTGCGGAAGTATTGAAATTCAATTTCATAGAGTCCTGCAGGTGGCGCCATAAGCAAACGGTCGTACCCTTGCCCACCAACCTGCCCTCTCCAGAATTAAAAGAAAACAGGAAGAGAGATTTTAGCTCATATGATAAAGGAAAAGAGAATATAGAAAAACGATAGATTCATCAAGTATCATATAGAATTGTGCTGCCATAATAAAAATTTCAGTAATTAAAATATTGATTATGGAGTTGCCTGCTTCCTTCATATTAAATATGTGCATTTTATAGCCAGTGTGTTTATAAATAAATATAATTTTCAGTTGACTCTTTTATGATGCTATAATGACAGCCCCAAATCTCATTTCTGTGTTAAACGTGTTCTTTAACAAAATTATACATTTACCGTTGCAATGTAACTAGCTGGGTTTCCAGCCTTCATCTAATCTTCCAGAATGGCATTTCTGCAGTCCTAAAACTCTTTGCTTAATCACTCCAATAAAAAGAGTAGATTTCTTTGTAATGCAATTTGTAAGCAATAAACATGATTGAAAATGCAGTATTTGCTGTCGACTATGTTTAATGCAGGGTTTTAATGTGGTGTGTAATTATTCATTCGGTAGGCACTTTTTTCATTCACATTTCTTTTCTCTGCTCTTAAGAAAGTTGGCAAGTTTGGAGAACATTGGCAAACAGGGTTTCTGTGTATTTGATGGAAGCCAGAGTTTGATACAGATGTTATGGCAAGAGAACATTTTTTTATATGCCAAAGATAGGAGGTCACATTAACTCGTAATACAGACACATAAAAATGTGATTATGGGTTCTAAACAGAACGCAGTAGGCGCCTAGTTAACACAATGAGATTTCTAGGAAGTGATGCATAAATTCTTCAAAAATGACACATTTCTCACGTTCCATTCCAATTAAATTACTGAGGCAGCTAACAGCAATGAGCGCAAAGTACGAGGATGAAATGAGGGTTTTCTTCGTGTAACTGTATCTCTGTGAAAGTATATTTTTATGAGAAGCAGTTAATATTAAGCTATTATTTTTCAACTGTGCTGGAAGGGATGTCTTCTTGAGGCTTTCTCGCCTATCTCCCCAGAAGAGCCTCGCCTTTGTTTCTTGGGTTTGCTAATAGGAAGAGAATTGCTCCGCTGGGTACCGCCTCCACCCAGGTTTTTGGAGTGAAAGGGACCACTAGCCCTGAAAAGGGGTCCCAGGCATCAGTCCCCGTAACAAGGCCCAGTTGCTGCCTAGAGGTCTGCGGCCACTGGAGTCCAGGGACCCAGGGCGCTCCATCCACTCCCCCCGCGTCCGACCGGGGATGGGAGACGTGGGGCTGCCACCCACTCGCGATCCGATCACCACGCCCCATTCAGATCTTGGGGTTCTGAGCGCCCCGCAGCTGCGCGGGGGTGGATGTTCAGCGCCCAGGCGAGGCCGCCGGGAGGAGTTCTACGAAGCCCCCCCCGCCACGCAGGCCTGGGAGGCCAGGGTACAGCCTTCCCTCCGGCAACCGGCTCTCAGGGCAATGGGGGTTCAGGGGAGGTGCCCGGGAAAGAGGCCGGAGGAGCGCGGGGCCGCCACAGGGGGGCGGGAGAGGGGGCGTCGGAAGACAAAAGGACGCGAAGCTTTAAATGCAGAAAGATGTTTTGAAAGCCTCGTGCTGGGGTTTGAAAGGCGCTCTGAGGACGGCAGCAGAGCGATCCCAATCAGAAATGCGATTTGAAGTCCTAATGAACTTGATTGCGTGAACATTTATAATCCCCCATGGCCCTAAATGAAATCAGATATAATCAGAAGATACAGGGAAGGGAGTGTTTACAGCCGACGCCGGGCGGCCGCGGGACGGGGAGATGCGGCCCCGGTATTGATGTCGAAAATGATGGATAACGCGGGAATGGCAAATATACTATTTGTCTAATGGCTCGGCAATTAAATTCCCCTGTAAATGACCCATGCCTCATTTCATCCTAATCTATGGAATTTTGATTGAATTCGTCAGCTCTAATTGAAAAATACTGCACTTTAATGTCTGCATTGCAGTTTCAGGACGAGAGTGGTTTTAATGAGACAGTGCCCCCCTGACCCGGGAATATTTGAGACTTTTATTCGGAATTTAAAGGCAGAAGATTGCTCAACTGAGCCCTGCGATCTTCTCTCCTGTACCCACGTCCATCCATCTCCAGATGCGATTTGATAAACGCATTTGAGGATAAATGCGCCCCGGACGCTCGCGCTGACGTAGCACTCACGGGGCGCCCCCTCCTCGGGAAAATGCTGGGGCAGTGGGGGGCTCAGGGGCAGCGGGGAGGGTGCGCAGCGGAGGGGCCCGCCCCTCCCGGGGGCCCAGGTGGCCTACCCCCGGCACCGACCCGGCCTCCGACACTGTTGCGTATACTGGCTCCCGCCTTCCCAAGGCCAAAGCCAGGCGCCCTCCCTGGAGGAGGAGGTCAGGCTGCCCGGTCTCGCATCCCTGGGGAAGGAACCCCCGCTCTGCACCCTGAGGAGGGCTGGGCCCCCGACGAGCTTTATATGCAAATGCCGAGGCGAAGCCATCCCTGAGAAATTAGCTACTTGCTGAAGCATATTTACTAGATTGAAACGAGTTAAAGAAAAACATTTTAAGTGCGAAGGAGATAATTGGGCCGCATTAAAACTGGGGATGTTTGCTCCTTTCAAAAAAAAAAGCACGCGTGGAAACGAAGCAGTGGAAACTGGAAATCCGGGAGTGCGCGCGACAGGTCCCCGCAGGGACCCTGGCCAGAAGCCCTTCCTGGAGGTCCTTGATCCGGTGCCCCTCAGGTCCTATCCCTGGAGAGCCACCGCCCAGACTCGAAAGGGCCCATCCCTATAGAGGCCTGCAGGGGGCGCCCTCAAACCAGGACCCTGGGACAGGACAATCTGGGTGGGGGAGGGGCGGGGTCATCCCAAGGTCCTCAGCCCGCCCCTCGGGTGCCGCCCCGCCCCCACCACCCCGCTTCGCGCGTCCCCATCCTCCCGGTGTGTCCAAAGATCAGAAGGTGTGGGTGGTCCTGGGAAGACGGAATGTGGGGGGAGGAGGCCAAAGTGCACAGGTAGCCCTCTGTCTGCCCACAAGAGGAATGTATCTGAGGTTTAACGCTTGCACGGAGTTTACAGAGCTTTCATTTAAAATAATCTGAAATGACATAAAAGCCGCCTTCCTGAGAAGGCAGTGCCTTGGCCCTCCCAATAGTCGACTTGGTGATGAGTACAGACAGCAGAGATCTCTCCCAGGGCCGCACGGCCTCTGCACCCCATTCTGCACCCCATTCTGCGCTGTCCCAGGAGGGTACCTCTCTCTCCCTGGAGAGCAGGGAGTATGTGTCCTATGGTGTATTGTGAAATGCCACACTGCATGCTGTTCCGATTTAGTTTTTAAATGTTCGATAGTCCTGTTCTGAGGCTGTCCTCAAATTGATATTCTCACTCTGAGAGCACTGGCTTTGCCCCTGGCTGGCCCTGGGCCCCCAACGGAGTTAATCTCCCAGGCATCCGCTGTAGGCCAGGTGCCCAGGCAAGGCGTGCTGCCCGGTGCACACAAAAACCCGTGACCTACGCACCGCACTACCTATCCGGTTTTAGGGACGCGGTCAGGCCGCTGTGGGAGAGAACTGAGATTCCCGCCCATTACACAGATGGAATGGCAGAGGCCTGGGTGCGCCGGATTGTGCGCGGAGGGCCCTCAGGCCCAGATGGCAGGGGATTTCCTAGCTGTTGCTCCCGGGACCTGCTCAGGGTGAATCAGAGCCCGGAGAACCTTACATGGATTCTGTAGGAAGCTGAAGTGGCTTCTCAATTATCCCGTCCAAAATCTGACCGTTTTTCTTGCACTCTGTCCAGTCATGGAGGTCTGATTTTTTCCCCCATGGTTCGCGGCAAATCCTTGCATGTGGCCTGGATGTTAAAAAGGAAAAGAAATTGAGTATCTTCTTCTTGGGTAACTACAGGCTTGGAAAAAATCAGTCCTTCTGATGCTCTGAGGAGGGCGAAACCTCAGAGCCCCGCCAAGCTCTAACGCAGTTGCCTTTATTTAGGTGGTCCGTAGGGGGCGCGCTAGATTTCCGAGCGTTCTGCTCCCCCAGGTACTTCTCAGGCTTGTAAATAATTCAGATTGTGAAGCCTTACATAAAAGCCTTGCTTGTCATTTCCTCATTAATTCACTAAAATCTATAATACTTGAGTTTTTTGTCTATGGATATGAAATAACCTTGTTAGATATTAAAGAAAAATATGTAATGTAAATTTTGGTTTTCCAAAAAAATATTATTTAGTTCATTACATTTTGAAGTATAAATTTCCAAATAACTTACAATATACAGAATGAACTGAATTTGAAGCTTTTTTTGTTAGAATAAAGTTAAACTCTAAGAAGTCTGTCATCTCTCAAGGTTTCTGGGGTTTTCTTGTTTTGTTTGTGGTTTGACTGGGTCTGCAAGAAATTTGAGAACGGGGAAGAAATTATAATAGCTGAGAGATAGATTAGGAACATCACAGTAACAATGACATTCTAAAAAACTCAACTTCAGGCTGGGAAAAGTGGCTCATGCCGGTAATCCCAGCACTCTGGGAGGCCAAGGCAAGTGGATTGCTTGGACTCAGGAGTTCTAGATCAGCCTGAGCAAGAACAAGGCCAATCTCTATGAATAATAAAAAAAATGGCTGGGCATTGTGACATAAGCCAGCTACTCAGGAGGCTGAGGCAAGAGGATCACTTGAGCCCAGGACTTTGAGATTGCTGTGATATGATGATGCCACAGCACTCTACCCAGGGTGACAGAGTGAGATTTTGTGCTAAAGAAAAAACAACTTAATTTCTAGAAATAAAGGGAGAGAAGGACAAGGGGAGGCCGAAAGTCCCTAAATCCAATGAATGCATCAAATCTGGGCACATGATACCCAATCACTCTTATTTTCGAGCCAATGATCAATTTTTGCTCTAAAGCTTTGTGCTCATTATCGTCACAAACTTCAGGGAACAGGTTTGTGTGGGTGGAGACGAGCCAGACTGCTTCAGACTTTGGTTCATTTCCAGCAGAGACTGGTCTTTCTCATATTTGGAGAGCTGGAGGCCTGGGAGAGACCAGTTCATAGAGCACTGCCTCTGTCCTGCTGTCCAGCATGACACTGCCAGCAATGGCTGCACTGCTGTGGCCTGGGGAGAACAGGCATGAGACACTCACTAGAGGCCCCACAAATAGCCCCCTCCCCACTACCTCCCTCCTTGTTCTCCTGCAGGTAGCAACTTCCTGAATGCAGTCACCTCAGTGTGTGGGTGTAAAGGAACCACAGGAAAATGACACACAGTCCTGCTGAATGACCTCCCCCGCAGGGGTGTTCTAAAGTCAATGTGCGGAATAAATACTAGACAGCAAAGTAGGAACACCTTTTCTTTAAATCAGTGTTCATCATTTGGAGAAAGGAAAACACATTGCCAAAACACACACACACACACATACACGTGCCCCATGCAAAATGTTCTCATTTCCTATAAGACCCCAGGGTGTCCCGTAGGAATGTGTTGAGACATTCTGAAATGTTCTGTATTCTTCCCACTGTGACTGAGAACTACTCACGTCCCTATTCCCTCAGTTTCCTGGTTAATCTCCATACACTCCAGCAGGTTGGTCACTAGTGGAAATACCGTGGGCTCTTAGGGTTTGTTCACTCCCGGTTGCTTTTTCTAAAGTTTGGGAACTTCAGGCCACACCTATAGGGAGATGTAGTTGTTTAGTCATGCAAATTGAGTCTTCTGTATTTTTTTTCAGACGACAAATGGAAGAAACTCAAAGGTTCTTCTGTTTCAAAGGCCTAGGAGGTCACCATTCCCAATTATTTCTGTAATTACCACCTGGAAGGGGCTATATATCTAAGGACCCTGAGGCAGTGGAAAGCTCCCTTCTTATGCATCCACCCCCCTTCTCAGGCAGTGGCAGGGTGTGGGCATGACCAGGACAGTGGATGTGTATGATGGAACCATGGAACCGGTTTCTATTGCCCCAGCATCTCTCAAGCATCCCTGAAGGGAACTAGCTCAGCCTGATGTGGGACCATAGCCTACGCCCCACCCAACCCACTCAGAAACCCAAGGTAAGTGAGGGTTCCAAGAGCCTCTGTGTGTAGGGGTGGTGGTGGTGGAGTAGAATAGTTGAGTCCTGCATCCAGTGTCGGCTGACTGTCCTCCTTGTCTCTATTCTCGGTGGCTTTTGTGCCTCCCAAACAAGGGTAAGGATCTACCTTGGGCTTGCCCACGATGTGGAGACGTGTCTTCCTCTGGTGGTTTCAGAGTAAGTACTCTGCTTTCTCTCTGATTCTGGTGTTTTCCATAAAGTGTTCCTGTTTACTTTTTTTTTCAAGAATGAGGGCATTTTATTTTTTTTATTGAGACAGAGTCTCACTTTGTCATCCTCAGTGGAGTGCTATGGTGTCACAGTTCACAGCAGCCTCAAACTCTTGGGCTTAAGTGATACTCTTGCCTCAGTCTCCCAAGGAGCTGGGACTACAGGCGCCCGCCACAATGCCTGGCTAGTTTTTGATTGTAGCTGTCATTGTTGTTTGGCAGGCCCGGGTTAGGCTCAAATCCGCCAGCTCCAGTGCATGTGGCTGATGCCGAGCCCCTGTTTACTTTTTTTGTTTTTTGTTTTTTTGAGACAGAGCCTCAAGCTGTCCCCCTGGGTAGAGTGCCGTGGCATTACAGCTCACAGCAACCTCTGACTCCTACTTTTTTAAGGAGAGCCAGCATCTGTCTTACCTTCTTTTTCTTGTTAATACAATGAACAACACCCCATCAGCTCACATGCCCTGCTGCTCTCCTGGGGCAAGTCCATCACTTAGGGT
>NW_003852528.1:846345-869745 GCF_000181295.1 Otolemur garnettii | reverse complement strand
TTGAGTTTCCCAGATGAGCTTATTTCTGAGCAAACTTTTTGCAATGACCTTCTCCTGGGAATTTTACCTGGAGGCACTTACTTGTTGGGGGAGACATTCCAATTCTCCTTCCCCATTTAGCCAACATCTCTCCTTTCCATTCACACCCAAGCCCTGCCCCCCCACCCCCCCACCCTCCCCACACCCCCGGTGACATGTTTTGTGGGTCATTTTTTATTATTGGGCCTGTGAGGAAACACAGGCCTTGCTTTGCAGATATTTTTGGAGGAAGGAGAAACCTGGTCTTACAACAGCAAGAGGTGCTTCTCATTTGGTTCTCAAAGGAGTTAAAGTTGGAGGGCAGCCTGTTGTGGTGGCTGCTGACCAACACACTCTTTTCTCCATCAAGGTTTCTAAAGGGTTAAATGGATTCACTCAGGGCGAGCCACCTCCTCTTAAGAAGATAATGCCTCTGCAGGGGGTCAGGCCCTTGGAGGGAGCTGCAGAAGCCCTGGTTTAGGGTGTCTAGTGTTCCCAGGAAGAGTGTCTGGGTCCTGGGCCTGACGGTCCCCAGACAGTATGGTCTTCTAGTGAGAAGTGGGGACTCTTTGGGCCGGTAACAGCTCTGGCCATCCTTGCTGGCCCGCCTCTTCTTCCTTCAGCACACACTGGACGCAGGCCATGCCCAGCCCGGGCTCATCAGGACATGCCCACTGCCTTCCAGGATAGGGCAGGGATGCGGCCTGGCCATGCAGACACTGGCTCCCCAGAAGGGCAGCAGTGTGCAGCAGTCCCCAAGGCCCCCCAGCCCAGGCCAGCGCACCCCCTCACCGCTGCGTGCCCTCTGCCTGCCTTCCAGGCCGCAGTTCACGGGACCCCGGGATTAGCATCTCTGTGAAGTCCCGCAAACAATGCCCGCTGTGCAGATGAAAGCCGGGTGCGGGTGGTGGGTCCTGTTTGAAGTCCCCGGATAGGTGGGGTTTCAGGAGTAAGAGGGAGGTCATGGGAGGAAATCAGGGTCCCGCGGCCCGGGTCTCCCTCCCCAACACTCCAAGAGTTGGGGTCGCCGAGGGACGGAGCCTCCTACACCCGGGCCAGAGTCAGACCAGGGTGGGATGGGATTGAACGCCACTCCCGCGGCACCCGCGCCCGGTGTCATTGCTGCCTCCACTTACCCCCCACCCCAAGCCTCTGCCCGCAGCCACCTCCGCCTAGCATCCCCTCCTCCCGGGCTGGGAGCCCCTGGGATGGGCGACACACGCTTTGTGCTCCCCGGGGAGACGCGTGGTGAGCACAGGCGCTGGGCTCCCCGGGTAAAGGTTCTGGGCGATACTTTACCCCTACGGGTCGTGAACTCCCCGACCTCAACCGTTAGGACTGCTCCGAAAAAGAATTGGGACCCCCCTCCCCCACCTGAGCCCTCGGACATCGGGATCCCCGCCTGGCTAGCCGAGGTCCGCGAGGAGTGCGGAGGAACCCCTGGGTCCAAGCGCGTGCCTTGGTACACCGTGGGCACGACGGTGCCCGAAGCCCCCGGGACCCTCGGGCTGTACATCATGCCTTCCCCACCCTTCGGTCCCTGGATCCACGAAGGATCGCTTCCCGTGCCACGCGGCTGTGGCTCCGTCTGTTCCCGAGCTCTGCAGCAGAGTGGAGCGGGCAGCGCAGGTGTGCAGGGTCGCGTTTCTTGGCCTTCAGGCCTGCGGAGAACATTCTCCAACTCCCGGGAGGAAATGCTAAAAAGGAAAAAAAAAAAAAAAAGGCGGCCCCCCTCCCGTCACATTTCTGGTTTGCGGTTGTTTTGTTTCTGCTACTTTGAGGGCGGAAGACAAAAAGCAAACTTTCTACATTAAGAATGTCGTGGCACACACAGCCCGCAAAGTGTTTCTTCTTCAGGGCGCTTTACAAAACCCCCTGTCCTGCTTTCTGCATGGTCAAGAAGCAGAATAATGAAACCAAAGACTTTTATTTTATAAACCACTTGATCTTTGCTTGGGAAACTCTATTAATTGAATGGGTTTGCCTTTTTTGCCAGTCCCCTTTATCATTATTTATGGGCTTTAAATTGTTTAAAGTTCCCTTGACGTTCAATTTACAAGTTTGGGGACTTTTTTTGTTCTGCCTTTTGTCCTGGAGAAAGACATCGTGTTGGAAGAGCTTTGAAAAGCCAAACACGAGAGCTTGGCAATGAAAAGGAAGCAGGCGAGATCCCTTTTAATTCTGTCCTGTTGGTGAATGGCTCTTTTACATAATTGCAGGAGCTATTTCAAAGCCAGCCAAGGGCTGACTTCACTTAGAACCACATGGAGTCTATTTTGGGCTTTCAGATTAAAAAAAAAAAAAAAAGCTGAATAAAATAGTTTAAAAAGATGAGGCTTCAATGCTTTCTGCTACTTGCAAATTGGTGTGTCTGATGGGGAATTTTACACAAGCACCCCTTTGTAAGTGCGTCTTGGGCTCAAGAGGGACTGTTCTGGGTTAGCTGGGTGTGAATCCCAATTGCCCTTCCATAAATAAAACCCATCCCAAGTTATTTCCCAACTATTGCCAGGAGCAAGAGCGGCCTCCAGGTCTGCAGGATCAGGCCACTCAAAATCTCTGTAAATAAAAACAACCCGGTTACCTGAGAAACTAGCCAGTCGCCCGGAACTGGAAGGCTGGGGGGGGGTCACCAGGCCCCGAGGCCCACAGGTTTCCCCGCGTACACCGAGACCTGAGGCGCCCACACTGCCCCCTCTCCACGACCACCCGCGACCTCGACCCTGGCGGCGGCAGCAAAGCGCGCAGTTCGTGGTTCGGGGCGTCGTGGACTCCGGGCTGGGGCTTGGCAGGCCAACGCAAGTTTGCTGCATGAATATTCATTTACTTACGCGTTTTCAGTTTTACACTCAGCCTTCATACACCTGCACACAAACGCTGCTTGGGACAGCCCGGAAGCGAGGAGCCAACTTAATTACCATCACTTTTACTGAGTGTCTGAGGCTTTAAGTGGCTTAATCTGATCCTGACACTAACTTGGCGCCTGTCAAGGAAAGTGCCAGGGTCTGAGCTCTCTTCATCAGGGCGGGAGATTGGCGTACGGGTGTGGGGAGTTCGCGAAGTTCACTGGAGTTGGAGGACCCAGCTCTCCCTTCGGGTACCCCCTTCATTTTTCCTAACTGGAGCCGAGAGGGGTCTCAAAGCAAACTTGCAAAGATCTGCGTCGGCTGGTTTTCCCCGAACAGCCTAAGCCGAGCTGAGTCACGGAGGACTCTACACTTTAAGGCAGTTCCCAGCTAAGCAGGTAGGAATCTGGAGGTTGGATAAGCCAGGGACCTGTCGCTCACCGCCCATAAATCTCCCCCAAGAAGCCGAGAAAAAACTCTAAAGGCTTTTATTATCTACGGTCCCTCTGCCTGAACGTTTTGCAGGTAGCTGAGGTGCCCCGAATGAATCTTGTTAATCACTCCAAAACACAAGATTCCTTTTATGGGGCGAACAGTCGTTTTCTCAGCAGTTAAGCATTAGATGGGAAAGTATCATTGCTCCGCATTCGGGAAGAAGCACACTAGTAAATAAAATTCATATTGATGAGAATTATCTGAACTCACTAATAAAAGAAGATTAGTATTATAACCCCTGCAGTCAATACTTCCCACCGCAATTTATGGATGCAAATAATATGCCGTCAAATTATTTCAAGTGTAGCTATAATTCAACGGACCTAAATCTTCTTGCTGAACTTTAAATGTTGAATTATCACCAAAATAATCAAAGGAATCCCTGTCTCTTGGAGAGTAATCAGTCCCTAGAACAATATTTTTGCTCAAAACAGCAAAGTAGATGATGGCATGTGAGTACCGGCGCACACAGGCGCGCCCGCGGCTGGCGGCGCAGGGACCCGGCTGCAGCAACGTAAATCAAGAAAGGAATCCCGCAATTTTTCTTAGCATTCAAAAAACAAGGTAATGGCACCCCAGACTGTGTTACTGTAACTATCTCATAATGGGAGGGGGTATTTATTGGTTTTGCCCTGGGCTTCAATTTTCCCCCCTTTTCTTTTTCTTTTGTGGGAGTGGAGGAAAGGGAGATTAAAGCTTGGAGACCCCACAGACACCTCCTCTCCCGTGGATCCCAACGGGAATTCACTTCCCCTGCACCGCCTAAGCCACCTCGGGGTTTGGGCGTCAAGTGTGTGGAGGCAGCACAGGCAGCCTCCTAATGAATTCCTTTCAAACCGCCTGCTGCCTGCAGGAGCTATCTATTACTGCGGCCTGGAGTGGGGAAACGCGCTGGAGACGTCTTTGTCCGGGTGGTGCTGGGGAGGAGGGAGGAGGTGAGGAGGAGAAGGAAGAGAAGGAGGACCGGGAGGAGGGTGGCTGCCGGCGGGGCCGGCGGGTTTTCTCAGCGTCCTGGGGCGCCGAGGATGCACCCTCCCCTCTCCCCTCTAGCGCCCGCTCGGGGGTGGGGGCAGTGGGTCCCTGGCCAGGCTCCAGGCTGAGGAGATGGTCTGGGATTAAGACGTCCCCTGGGGGACCTTGGGGTTAGAGTGAGAGAAAGAGGGAGAACGGAAAAGAAGAGCGTTAAAGAATCAGGTCGATAAATTCATAAATATCGATTTATCTTTATCTCCCAATTAAATGTGCTTGTAAGTGATACATAACACGTCCAACACGGGCCAACTCCCCGACCACTAGCTCCTCGGCGTGAGCTGACTGTTAATGACCAATGTAACAATGCCCTTCTCGCCTCCCAGCCCGGGCTGTCCACAGTTCAGGGTGGACGTCTAGACCCGAGAAGTTGAAACCCTGGCCCAGAAGGCGCATGGAAGCCCCGTGGGCGCTGGTGCAGTTGGGACGGTCTGTCCTTGATATAAAATAACTCCATTTTAAAGGGGTACACAAGAGTTGAAAGTTTTTGCCTGAACACAGGGGAGGGGTCACGGGTCCCTGGTTTCCCTCCACCACCACCCCCCAAATCCCCTTACTCTCAAATTTCGAAGTCTTTACCATTGTCGAGAGCAGGGGAAACATCTTGAGGGAATCGGCTCCATCCTGCAGTCAGCATAGGGGAACCGCGAGCCCTCGAGTCCTCGTGCCGGAAACCGGGCGGCGGCGGCGCCTGGGTGAGCACTCCCAACGTGCTTAATTAGCGCCTATTTACAAAACGCAGCTTTTATTTGAGCAAACATCATAAAGCTTTCATCAGGATAATCTCAGGTTATACAATCTGGAGGCAGAGCAACTCCCCCCTTCCTCCCGGAGGATGGAGCGGAGGGATAAAGGACTCTCTTTATTATCATAATTATCGTGGTTGTTACTTTGGTGCGTGCTGGCAAAGTGTGTAAATAGGTACGATGATTAAGAATGTCATGAAAAATGAGAGACGGGATCGCTCATGGGAGGGCCCAGCTCTGGATGGGGGAACCTCCCCGCCCCATCGGAAACAGAGGCGCTGCAAGCAACCCGGTCGGTTCCCTGAGGCAGGCAGGCACCCAGCCGTCGCCCTAGGGGCCGGGCCAGGAGAGGCTGGACTCTGCCCCCAACTCCAGAAACCCTGCCTGGACCCCCGGCGCTGCTGGAGGACCCAGCGCCTGGGTAAGCCGCGGGCAGGTCCGTTCCACTGAAAATACTATATAAGAAAATGCGTCCGGCCCAGCCGCAGGGGATGCAAGCCCGGGAAGCTACCCTTCTAGGTGGCCTACATAAAGCCGCCAGGCCCCAGGGTCTGAACCTTAGAGGTGGCAGCCGACCCTCCCAAGTTTGCGCGGCGCGGACCGGGCGCTCAGGTTCCATCTCCCCGGCCCGCGCGCTCCGACGGTGGCGCCCGCAGCCCGCTAGCCGCCAGCTTGGGTGGAAGGGGCGGAGCTCCTCTTTCTCCCCGCCCCCGCCCAACTCATCCAATGGGCAGCGGCGCTCAGACCCACGTGACGCGAGCCCGGCCGGGCAGCAGGCAAAATGTGAATGAGAAAGAGGAGCGCGATTTAAAGGTGCTGGCGGCGCCCGCCAGGGACAAGTGCGCCGGCTTCGCGCGCTCTACAGCGGCCTGCGGTAAGCGACTGACGGCGGGACACACAAACGGATGCACGGACGGCTGCTAGCTGGTGCTAAAGGCCGCAAAGGCGACGCGCGCGGGCTCCGACGGGCGAGCGGCGGGCAGCGACTCCAGCAAGCCCGCGGGGCCCGGGCGCCCTCTCCACTCCGGGGCGCGCAGCCTCACCGAGCGCTCGGTTTGTACCCGCTGCCGTCAGGTATGCGGGGGGCCAAGGACTGAGGGGCGGCAGAGTCTACACTCCGGGTCCTCCCCGGCCCCTGCCCGACGCTCCTGGCGGGCTTCCCGGCGGCGGCGCGGGGACTTCTCGCTTCTCGCTGGCCTCTCCCGAGCGCGTCTATGAGCGCAGCGTTCCCGCCGTCGCTGATGATGATGCAGCGCCCGCTGGGGAGTAGCACCGCCTTCAGCATAGACTCGCTGATCGGCAGCCCGCCGCAGCCCAGCCCCGGCCATTTCGTCTACACCGGTTATCCCATGTTCATGCCCTACCGGCCCGTGGTGCTGCCGCCGCCACCGCCGCCACCACCCGCGCTGCCCCAGGCCGCGCTGCAGCCCGCGCTGCCGCCCGCGCACCCTCACCACCAGATCCCTAGCCTGCCCACCGGCTTCTGCTCCAGCTTGGCGCAGGGCATGGCGCTCACCTCTACGCTCATGGCTACGCTGCCCGGCGGTTTCTCCGCGTCGCCCCAGCACCAGGAGGCGGCCGCCGCCCGCAAGTTCGCGCCACAGCCACTGCCCGGCGGCGGCAACTTCGACAAGGCCGAGGCGCTGCAAGCTGACGCGGAGGATGGCAAAGGCTTCCTGGCCAAGGAGGGCTCGCTGCTCGCCTTCTCCGCGGCCGAGGCGGTGCAGGCGTCGCTGGGTGAGTCGGCGGCGCGCGCAACACAGACACGGGGCGGGAGGGGGCGGAGGCGGGACAGCTCTGGTTCCCGTGGGAGCCCCGGGGGCGAGTCCGCGCCCCGCCAGACCCCAACCGGAGGAGCTGGAGGACTCTGCCCAGCTGCGCCGCGGGGCCGGGGTGGGGTGCATTTAGAGCCGCGCAATAAGCAGGGTTGCTTGGGGCGGTACATCTCTGTGGCCGTGCGTTCGGTAGAGTCCAACTCTCCCTCTTTGCTGTGACCCGGGCTGTCCCGGCTAAGTTGCCGCCTTCTGGACCGGCGGGTTGGGCGCCTCGGTGCTCCCGGACGTACTAAGCCCCTTCATCGCTTCCATCTCCGGGGCTCGCTCCTTGCCCAGGAGAACTGAATTCCTGGGAGGCGGTGTTTCTGCGTGGTTGGGGTATCTAGTGGGAACTTCTAAGGCTACCGAACATTTTCTCCTTTGACTAACATTATCTGTCTCGGAAAAGACGCGGTCTGGCATCTGCACGTTCCTAAGTCCCACTCCGGTGGCGACTACATTTGGGTTCACTAAATTGTTCACTGTGGGGAAGGGAAGATGGATAGTGCACATCCTCCCCAGGCCTCCCCCAGCCATCACCTGGGGGACAAAGGGGACGCTCTCTTGGGCCTCACGCCTTCTGCGAGGGTGCGGAGGAGGCATGGCGGCCCCTTGAGTGATGGTTCTGGGCAAAGGGCCGTCGCCTATGCGGCCTCCTCGCCTTTGAGCTTTCTCACGCTCTCCCCACCCCTCCTCTACCCCTCAAAGGCCAGGAAATCACAATGTGTTAATGTCATAGAAAGACAATCGGCTGAGGGGGGTGGGGGGGGTAGAATGCCCAAGTGACGGCGGGAGAGGCGAGGAAGCCTGTGTGCGAAGTGTAATAAAACGCCGTCTGGTTTTCCTTTCAGTCGGGGCTGTCCGAGGGCAAGGGAAAGACGAGGCAAAGGTGGAAGACGACCCGAAGGGCAAGGAGGAGAGCTTCTCGCTGGAGAGCGATGTGGACTACAGCTCGGATGACAATCTGACGGGCCAGGCGGCTCACAAGGAGGACGACCCCGGCCACTCTCTGGAGGAGACCCCGCCGAGCGGTGGCGCCGCGGGCAGCACCACGTCCACAGGCAAGAACCGGCGGCGGCGGACTGCCTTCACCAGCGAGCAGCTCCTGGAGCTGGAGAAAGAGTTCCACTGCAAAAAGTACCTCTCCCTGACGGAGCGCTCACAGATTGCCCACGCCCTCAAACTCAGCGAGGTACAGGTGAAAATCTGGTTCCAGAACCGACGGGCCAAGTGGAAACGGGTGAAGGCGGGCAATGCCAATTCCAAGACGGGGGAGCCCTCCCGGAACCCTAAGATCGTCGTCCCTATCCCCGTGCACGTCAGCAGGTTCGCTATTCGAAGTCAGCACCAGCAGCTGGAGCAGGCCCGACCCTGAGGGCTGGGGGAGGGCTGGGGGCCAGCACCCACCTGCAGAAGGCCCAGCACCCGAGGGAACCCATGGCGGACTCCACTGTGTTTGAAGCACAACTCAAAGTCATACCCTAACTGTGGACACCCTAAGAAAATTGAGAATATACTCATTACACAGGCTTAACAGACTGCTTTTGAAGGGGCTACAGCCACTGGAAGACACTAAATATTTATTATACTACCCTACTTTGTACATAGATATCTATATAGACTGGAGCTGCAGTATTTTGAAAGTTATAGGACCAATTACCCAGTGATATTCTCCACTCGCATTCCAGAAGAAAACAAAACCCTCCGCTGTAATCTGCCGGGTAGCAGCTACCTTTCCATACATTTCTGAAGGTAAACACAAAACACAAGACCCAACGCTGGGGTTTAAACTTATTTTTGTTTCTATTATGGCTTTTTGAGTTGACTGAAAAGCAGACATTTGGACAGCCTGGAAATTTGCTTTGATTTGCTTTTGCCTGGCTTTTCTCCCCTGGGGTGGCGTATCCTATCTGAGCCATGTCTGAAGCACGTCTCTGTTGTGTTTAATTTATTTCAATGTAGCTTATTTTCTTATAAGTTATGACACTTAAACAATTTCAGTCTTGTGAATAATAAAAAGGAGAGAGAGGGGGAAAAAAAGACCAAATCCCTGGGCCTCATAAATGTGTTCAGAATTTGACTGACTGGAGGGCACTGCCATGCTTTGGCGGGGCAGCTGGTCTGAGACCAGTACAGGCTAAATGTCCCCTGGCCAGGCCTCCTCAGGCTGAACTTGGGCCACACAGCACCCTACCAGGTTTTTAATAGGAGAGCAAAATCTCCAATAGAGTTATAAATTTAAGAAAAACTAATATTCACCTTAGAAACCTAACATCTCCCCCTTTTGCGCAACCTAATCAATACCTAATAGGTGCGTAGTAGGCTGGCAAACTTGGGCCAGAGGAGGGAACGCAGTGCAGGTATTGGTGGTTGCACAAACTCCTGGTGTTCCAAATCCACTATGGGCAGAGAGGAAACGCCTTTCCTTATGAACATTCCTGACCCAAAAAGAAGCGTTGCTCGCTTGCCGGCAGAGCCGAGAATCCATAAATCAGACTCTCGGCGTTATCTTCCGACAGGAGCAGAAACTCGGGAGCACGCCGGTGGGAGGCGGAGGCAAGCGGGAGCGCCCGCGGGCCCGGCACCTCCCCCTCCGGGCGGGGTCGGAGGGGGGCGGGACCCGACCACCGCCCCACCCCAAGGGAGCCTGGACAGTCAGCCCCACGAAAGGGCTAGGGGAGACGGGGCCGGTTCGCAGGGCCTGAGAGCCTCGGCGCGCGGGAGGAGCGTGCCGGGATCCCCGAACCCGCTGCCGACACACCCGGGCTCTGCTCCCCTAGCCTCGCCCGCTGCCTTCTCCGCCCCGACGCTAGTGGCCCGGGGTATCCCGCGGCGTAGAGTGGGCGAACTAGGGTGAACGTGATGCCATAGCCTCTGCGGCCACCCATTCATCAGCCTGGGAGCTAGGGAACCCGCTCGGCCTTCCCGGAGAAGGGAGGGGAGCCAGGGAGCGGGCAGCGGAGCAGTGGCGCTCGGCTCTCGGCCCGGTTCTCAGTCGGATAAGCGGAAAGGCATCGCCGTGGGTCAACACCAATATTGACTTAGTTTTCACTACTTACAGCCCCCTGACCTCCCCGCAGCAGAAGGTCCAAGGGACCGAGACCTTCGCCCAAACTTGAGGCGCTGGGTGAAGGCTAGGAGCAAGGGAGTCACTCTTTCCCGCCGCTTCCGAACATTTCCGGTGGCGGAAAGTGGCCCAGGCCTGGTTTTTGAGCGCAGTAAAATGCAGAGGCCGGTCCTCTGAGGGCTCCAGCCGGCTCTGCGGAACGCAGAAAGCTGCAGCGACTCCTTACCGTCCACCACCCGGCACCCTGAAGCCTGGGAGGGAGGTGGATTGCGCCCGGGCCGCGCCCTGTCCTGGCCCCTGGTCCGTAGGGCCCGGCCGCTGGCCAGAACCCTCCAGCCAGTGCGCACCGGCACCGCGCCATCTGCCCCGGGCAGGTCCCCACTGGCCGAACGCAGAGACCGCTGCATTTGAGGCCCACGGTGACGCCGCCCCTCCCCCCCACACACACTTTCGGAGCCAATGTGCCCCTAAAACGGGTGCGCGCTCCCGCAGGAAACCGTGGCTGGTGACGCAGAGGCCCGCCGGAGATATGGGGGAACTGTGGCCTCCCGCCCCATCCTGTAGCACTAAGAGCCCCCATATGCCCTTCCGCCATAAAAGGTGTAACCCCTACCCAAAGCCAGTGGCAGGAATAAGGGGCACAGAGGGACCCGAAGCCTTGACTACACAAGGGGCTAGGGTCAAGGATGGGGGAGCGAAGCCCCTAGAAACCGGAAGCCGCCTTCAGGAAGCCCCCACTCCTGGGACCAAACTCCTTGGCCCTCTCCAGCCTTGGGTTTCTTGCCCTTGGAAAGCATGAGAAGGAGAGGCCCGAGGCTCCCCATCCTGGCAGACAGGGCCCCACCGCTGGGGCAGCGCTGACCTCCTTCCTCCCCAGCCCCTAAAAGTGCCAGAGCGCCCTGAGAGCCCTGCGGAGAGGCCAAGGCCCGGGAGACAGGCCGAGGGGAGGAAGATAAACAAGCGTGGCTTGATGGCCGCTGTCATCATGGCCGTCATCATGGCTTTCATTTGGCTGCCTAATGAGTCACATCACAGGCAGAGAGAAAAATTGTCAATCGCCCGGGCTCTAATGAATTTTTTTGCAAATTGTAATCAAGCCAGGCCGTCTCAGCTGGCTGATTAATGAGACCCACGAGGCTCGGCCAGCACCTCAGCTTTTTATTCCATCCCGTCCTCCCTGCACTAAATTAACAGCAACTTGTCTGAGCTTCAAATTAACTCCCAATGATTAATTCTGATGGGGGGACCTGAAGAATAGCTTGTTCTAATAGGCTCTGGCCTGAGATGCTGTTGGAAATTAATACACTTCCCCTTTGGCTGCCGGCTTTAATCCAAGGTTGGGTTTTGACATCACTATATTTGTTGTTACAATAAATTCCACTTACATCTGCAGATCAAATAATTACACTTGGGAGCACCTAGGACCTGCTCTCTGAGCCATGCTTTGGGATGCCTAGGGGAGCTGTACCCTGCATCCACCAACCCAAGCAGAGGGCAGAGGGGGGAGCACAGGAATAGCCACCCAACCCAGCAACCCCGAGCTCTTGCTTTCCAGAAAGCCAAGAGTTGCCTGCCCCCTGCAACCTTTGGAGAACCAAAAGTACTTTGAAATTCCACAGCCATCACCACATTCTCAGGCCGGACCCTTTTTAGCTTGGTCCTAAGCCTCAAGCAACTTTCCCTATCAGCAGCTGGCAGAGGCAGAGGTTGGAGGTAAACTTGGAGTAGCCTAGAACACCTGAACTGGGGCCTTCAGCAATCTCAACCGGTGCTGGAATTTTTGAGAATTAGCGCTGCTGCAAACCCAACCTTGGCCTCCCAGTCTTCAGCCCCTGAGATGGTTCTTTTATGTATGTGTGTGTGTGTGTGTGGTGGGAGTACCACCAGGCCCTTTGGAGATCATGTTTGCCTTATAGGACTATCCTGACACTGTGGCTGTCTGCACACCTGGCCTTTAGCCTGGGTGCACACCTGATGCAGTCACCTGCATTCCAAGGCACCCTTTCTCTAGGGATCAGCACCCACTCTGTTTTGTTTCTGTTTGTTTGAGCTTAATTGGCTTAATCATTTCAGCTGTGTCTGGCAAGCCTCACATAGGGCTTCTGAGTCCACTCCCTGTAGCCTTGAGCCTGTCCCAAGGAGAGCCTAATGCTGTAGGTTACTTTGGCAGGGAGTTCTGGATGCTCTGAAAGCTGGGAGAGACATTCTGGCTCCCCATTCACCACCTGAGGACTTACTGATTCCCTGGGGATAGTCCAAGGGGCCAGAGGCCAGCCTGTGAGGTTGGCAGCTCTGACAGCAGAACCAGCCCCAGCGCTTTCTCCTCACCTGCTGGACTTGGACTACAGCATAGCCCAATGGAGTACCTGCACCCAGCTGTGCACACACACCTATTTCCATGCTTGGAGCCCCTGGCCTCTGCTCTGGCTTGTGCACTCAGCCAGAGCAGGTGGGTTGCTCAAACTTCTAGTGCAGGAACACAGGCAGATGCTGAAGCCTGGGGCCCAAGATCCACAAGGAGCCAAGCTCTGGGGTCTTAGAGGCAGCCATGGCCTGGGGTCTACAGGAACCAGTTGGAGGAAGGAAGGTGGCATTATTCTTCATTGCAGGCCCTCATGTGTAAACAGAAGAAATATGATCTTGCAAACCCAACATGAATGCAAATCATGCCATCAGAGTAATGAAGCACCTGAAACCCCACACACAAAAGCAACACCATATGTATGAAGACAACCTGCGTAAATTATAAATTACATCATAAAAATTGATTGCCTATTTGAACAGTTCAGAAGTGGGGACCTAAGCTGGCTTCCAGCCCTCTTGGCTTTGGGAAAAGGTTAGCTAGCCCATTCCCCTCTGCAGGCCAAGGACAGGGAGTAACTGGGCCCAGAGCCTCGGCCTGGCCCATGCTGCAGTGGGGCCTGTTTGGCGCTTGGTCCTGGAGGTGGAGAGTCCACCTTGGGTGGGAGAAGGAGAGGAGTCCTTCAAGCTTAGACCCGTGAGAGGACCTCTGCTTGTTGGGCTGCTGGGGGTGGTAGCTTAGCTCACGTCTGACATCCAACACTTCACCCTGGACCTCTGAGAGGTCAGGTGCTGCTGCCCCAGAAGCCCCTCAGATTTTCTAGCTTGGACTCAAAGGACCTTGCGATCGCCCTTCTCCCCACGGAGCTGGCCTGTGCTCAGGAGGGTGTGCGGGTGTGCGTGTGGGCAGACGTAGCAACGCGTGCCTGTGAGCCAATGGTGTCGGTACCTGTGGGATTCCCTATAACCCCTCTGTGCTAGGTTCTCCGAGTTCCTGGAGCCAAACAGCCTACAGTCCAACCCCACTAGCCAAGCGGCATCACTCCCCTAGGCGCGCAGTAAAGTTGAGCCGCCACAGCGAACCGAGTCTGCTCCTCCGGACACCCCCACTCGCAGCGTGTCTGTGTCGGTCTCTGCCTCCACGGGGCCCTCCCCCATTCCTTCCTCATCGCCCGGGGCTGGAATCTGTCCCCCGCCCATCCGGCAGTCCACCCTCGCAGGCCTCCAACCTACGCTGAGCGGAGCACTGAGCTCTCAGGTCTCCAGGACGACGCCCTCTGCGGTCGGTCCGCACTGTGCCCCCACCTCCCAGCTCTTCTCGGGTCTGGCCTTCGGGCCGTTCCGCCTTCCCACATCCCGCAGCCCATCATGAGCACCCCGGCCTCCACTTCGAGGCTGCCCCACACCCACGCGCATCTGTGGTTCCTGGACTCCCTCCAGTTCACACACTGTGCCCAGCACATCCTCCATCCCCTGTCTGGAACAGGCACCAGCCTGGAGCTGAGCGACATGCGGGGCCGAGAAGAGATAATCAGAGGCCCAGGAAGCTCGCAGCGGCCGCCAGCCCGCGAGGAGGCCCTGTCCTCCCAGTGGGCCTCCAGGGAAAAGTCCAGCGGGCCAGGCGGCTGCGAGCTCAAGGGCAGCAGGGAGGACATGGGGTGGGGTGCAGGGCGGCACGGTGGCCTCTCTTGCACAACCTTGCTCCAGGTAATGCTCAGCCCCCCCACCCCACCCTCACCCCGCCCCAAGGGCGCGCCCCCGGCAAAAAGGCAAAAGCCAGGGCAGGACCGCCAGAGAAGCAGACGTCACGCTGGGCGCCCACTCCCCCACCCCCAAGCCTTCATCTCTTTATTTCTCTGCCACTGGACCCCTCGCGGTCTTTGTCATGCTGGTGAGTTTCTATGTGACAGCGCGTCTTAAAGGGCCCGGCCCCCCATCTCAGGTCCCACGGATGCCCGAATGACAATGGACAAAATGGGATTACACCGACCTGATCCCATTAAGCCTGCCCACCAGCGGCTGGCTGGCCCAGGTCGGACAGGGCTGACTCCACCCCCCAATCCTGCCCCTCCCGTTGCCCTGTTCCCCACCCCCCCCACACCCGACTTCCGCGAATGCATCTGGCAGAGAGCTGAACGCCATGGGGGTTTGGAAGTGGCCGACTGACCCCAGGAAGGGAGTGTGGCCCAGGCTCTGAATAACAAAAACGCAGCAAGGCCAAGAGGAGGAAGGAAAAAAAGGGGGTGTCCCCACACCAGCCAAGATGGGCCTGCAAGCATGGGGTGGGCAGGGGTGGGCGGGGGTGGGTACAGACTGTCAGTAAGTAAGCTTGGTTCTGCCAGGAGGCTCCCAAGGCAGTTCTCCCTCTGCTGGCTAGGCATTTGGGCCCCACGGTGCTGACAGAATCAGGAGTGGGGTGTCCCTGTCCCCAACACTTGCAGCCAGGAGGCAAGGGTGAAGCCCCCTCTCTGCAGATGGAGCAGCCAGCATGGGCAGGGGACTTGGGCAAGATTCCACTTGCGGCAGTGACCTGTGGCTTTGGATCCCTCCAAGACCTGACCTGGCCCTCTCCACAAGCCTTAGGCTCTAACACCAAGGTCACTGGCACCAAATTTTCCCCAAAGGTCAGGGACCAGGAAGGGATGGTAGATGGAAGGCAGTGGTGGGAAGGATGAGACAGCTTTGAACACCCTGCTGGGGGGTATGAGAGGATGGGGGTAGGAGATACTGACTCTTGTTTCCTTTTTCTTCTCCTCTTGGAAGAGTCCATCATGCCTATTTGAAATTGGGTCGATCTTGCAGGAGAGTGAGGGCAGAGCAGTGTAGAGAGTCTGAAAGGAGGAGTGTGATCCTAACAGCTACCCCTGTACCAGACCACCTCACCTGCCCCAGCCTTGATAACAAGCACAGGGCCCAACTTGCAGACAGCTTGCTTTCCCTGGAGGTTAATGATTTAACAACAATAGCATCAGAGCTGCACATGGAGAGGCCGGTTCAGGGCTCAGGTGCACAGCGTTGGACTTAGAACACGTGATTTCCCATTCTTGGGTCATTAACGCTCCAAGCCTCAGTTTCCCCATCAGCACCAGCTGGGCCAGCACATGCAAAGGGTGCTATGCTGAGCTGTGTCCTTCAAGATTAGCTGCTGTCCAGCCCAAGTCAGAGCAAGACCCCACCTCTACTAAAAATAGAAAAACTGAGGCAAGAGGATTGCTTGAGCTATGATAACGCCATGGCACTCTACCCAGGGTGACAGCTTGAGACTCTGTCTCAAAATAAAAATAAAAATAAAACAAAATAAAACAAATATTAGCCAGGGTTTCCATCATTAGCCACAGAAGCTAGCTCCTCTGCTGAGGGCTGAGCAGGCTCCAGGCAATTTCCCCTGTGGCTTTCTCTTGCGTAGTTTGCTGTGTGTACAGTGCAGTTCCGATTCTTCAGTGAACATGGTTACACCTGCCCGATCCAGGTTTGTCTGGGCACATTTTAAAGCCATGTCATTCAATCCTCTCCTTTGTGAAGATGGTCTGCAATCAGGAGTGCCCTTCCCACTCTGCAAACAGGTTTCAGGCCCTGTATTGTTGCCAGCAGCCCTCAAGAAGCCTGAGGTCTCTGGGAGGAGATGACCATGTGGGCCTGTGACCACAGTCTCAAGAGATGCCTCTATCAATGGCTACTTTAACCCACAAAGACTATCTCAACTCAGATTTTCCCCCCAAAAACTAAATGGCCTCAATTATCCTCATATTCTATCAGATCTACTTTTGCCTAGATCAGTGGTTCTCAACCTTCCTAATGCTGTAACCCTTTAATACAGTTCCTCATGTTGTGGTGACCCCCAACCATAAAATTATTTTCGTTGGTTGAGAACCACTGGCCAAGATCCATAAGTGGGGGGGGCCCTGGCACTGGCATGGCCGTGGATGCAGGGGTCAGGATTTGTCTTAGGCTTACTCTTCAGCAGGATGCCTGGCAGGGGACATCTCAAAGAATGTGCAAATTATGAATAATAGTCTGAAGTTCTCTTTTCAGAAAGGTTTCTATCATTCCTAATATTTGCACAATTCCTCCTTTGCTCAGACTTGCCCATCTCCCTGGAAAGGTGCGTGGTGGGGTATTTAGAAGGCTAGCAGGAGCCCAAGCATTGTAAAAACTAAAATAAGAATTTAAACGTTGTGTTGTCACCATCCTCAGCTGAAAGACCTCTGAGCTGGGTGAAATCCAGTCAGAGTGATCATTTGGTTTTCTAGTAACTTGAGGCTTGGTGGTACCTGGATCCAGAACGTGGAGCGTAATGTGATCATCAGGAACACCTCTGTCACCAAAGTAGCCGTTCCTGTCATGACCCACAGGAACTGTACGAAAGGTTCGTGGCATTAGGAAGTTTGAGAACCACTGACATATATAGTGTGTCGTCGTTACTTCGAGTTTCAGACTGTTGATCATTTTAGATATGTTTATCAATAGCTTTGAAGTGGATTTCCATTTTCTATGACCACAGCTGGAATTTTTCCCCCAATAATTTTCATATTTCAGTATTTTGAAAGCTATAAATTGCCAGAAAAGAATGATAATTGCTCATCTTTAAAGGAGAAATTATTAATTTGGGATTTATAAAGGACTTTCTTTAATGAATAGTAGTGGAGAGAGATCTGTCTTCCCGCCTCGTTTTGCAAAGTCACATTTGTAAAGTCAGGAGATCACCATTCTTCTCTCTAATTACTCTCTCCCTCCAGAAAGAGTTTGGCAGTGAAGTAGAGGCCATGGGAACAAGGTGGGTGGACTGTGGCAGGGTCTACCGTCCCAAGAGGTTGGTGGCCATGCAGCTGCTCAGGGGCTGTCTTCTGGTTCCTCCCCCATCCACGCCACCTATAGGCAGGGCTGTGGCACAGGATGATTTTTGTGGTGTGAGACTACCTGTGAATAACTGAAGGGCACCCCAGTCGTGTGACAGCCAAAAATGCCCCTGAGGAAGGTAGAACTGTCCCCCATCAAGCGTCTTCTGCTGGCACTGTGGTTAGCATGGGTCTAACTGGTACAGGGAGCCAGAGCCAAGGGGGAAGACCGGTAGATCTGGGGTGCCGTGAGGTTTACGGCCTAGGCCCTATCCCCAGCCAGCATGGGCATGAAAGGTGCACAGGGAAGCCCTGGGCAGAGGCAGAGAGTTGAGCAGGCTTCACCCTGCCAACACCAGGGAGGGACTCCTCGGGGCCCCTGGGAATGACACTGCAGTGGAGGCCACTCTGAGCCCCTGACCCAGAGACAACACAACAAGGCTTGTGTTCAGTCCTCACTCAGAATGGCTGCCAAGAGCTCAGGGCCCTCTGGCCAGAGGCCTCCAAGGTTGCTGGTCCCTCTTGGCTCCCGTGTCCCTGCTTCCTGGGGAGCCTCATTCTGTCTCCAAAACCATGGGAACAATTTTGCCCATTCCAGCTCAGCGATCACAGCCAAGCCCAACTGGGGCAGCAGGTGAGGGGGCCACAGCTCCCTGGGCACCTGTGCTTCAGGAGTGACAAAGAACAAAGGGAAATTCCTCAGGGCTGGGGGCCTGTTCCGCCTGGGGAGCTCTCTCCTTTCTCAGAGGTGGGACACAGTCAGCTCCCTCAGGCTCAGCACCCTCTGGTATGTCTTGGGGGAATGAGGGTCTTCGGAGTGGTCTCCCCTGGCAGACCAGAGCTCCGGAGTGACTGAGCGGACCCTGTCCCCGTGGGGCCTCACTGGCCTTTGGATGGTTTCTAAGGATGAGTGAACCAGTGCATAGTAGTGATAGCAAATCACAACAATCCTTTCTTCCCGCATTCCCAGCCCCGGCACAGCCAAGGAAACAGGTTTACTGTCTAACTGGGAGTCATTTAGCCAACTCCTTGGTAAGGCCAAGTTCACAGCATGTCAGTATTCCAGTACATTGCACCCATAGCCTGCCAGCACCCCCACTTCCATCGCTTCCCCAGGAAGAGTTAGATAGGGTGACCAGATTTTAACATTTGTAAAGTAGGACAACATGGCCAGGTGGCGGGGCAGGGGACAGGGCAGGGCAGGGACAGGGCAGGGCAGGGCCTGACAACAATGCAAACTTTGATAAGCAGTTCTCAATAATCACTTCTCAACAATTATTTCTTATTACAGTTTAACATTATAAAATTAACAAAAATAATATAAAACTCATATTCTGGCAAAATAGCCACATGGCAGCTGAAAACTGTATATTCCCTTCCTGTTCTCCCACCCGTTCGTGCATTCTTTCCAAAAATCGGGACTTTTTTAAAACTCCACGGGACACGGGACAAATTGTTAAAAAGCGGGACTGTCCCACCAAAAGTGGGACGTCTGGTCACCCTAGAGTTAGATGATGCTTTCTGGAAAGTTTTTCACTAACATGGTTTCTTCTTGGCCAGGTTGCCAAGAGGAGCCCTCTCCCGGTCCAGCCTGGTGTCAGCCCCTCCAGATGCAGATGCTTGGGTCTACCGCCCTCTCCTTTGCCCCCTTTTAGAGCAGGTGAACCCAGCTGTGCTGAGACCTCACAGGAGACCAGAGTAACAGGAAGGGGAGCAGGATTGGATAGGTGTCAGCATCTCCTAAATTAATTTCCTCAGTTCCCTAGTTCAATGCAATTCCAATCAGATCCCAGTAGAGTTATGTTAGCAGCTTGACCAAACAGTTCAGAATTACATTTGGAAAAACAAACATCTGAATATAGCTGGGGAAGCTTTAAAGGGAAGCACAGTGTGGGGAGTACTTGCTCTAATAAGAGCAGTCACCTAATGGGCATGGGTGACAGGCACTCTTTCTAGCACCTGACATTTATTAGTTAATTGAATCCTCACAACAACCCTGGGAAGTACATATTATGACACCTTTAATCATTTGAAGGTGCTAGTATTTGATGATTTTTTTGAGACCTACAAAATGGCAATGTTATATTATTGCCATCCACACGTCACAGATGAGAACACCAAGGCCTAGAGTAACTGAGAATTAGCTCAAGGTCGCACAAGGAGCGGTTGGTAGATCCAGAATTTAAACAGAGACAGGTTGGCTGCAGGACTTGTGCTCATAAGATTAGGTTATATAATCAACAGATTATGTTACTCAGAAATAGACTCTGGAATATATGAAAATTTAATCTATGATAGAAAATCCTCCACAACTTTGTGGGAAAGGAGGATTTGTTTCATATATGGTATTTGGGAAAACTGGCTAATTGGGGGGAAAGATAGAACAGATATTTACCTCCCACCTTGCACAGATCAATTACAGATGGATTAAAGTGTTCACAGTATAAAAGGAAATCCTCAAAGCTATGAAAGAGGATTAGCTGAATAATTATCTTCTGAGTGGAAGGAACATAAGGAAAGAGTAGCAAAGCCATCTACATAAAAAACGGAAGCTTCTGTTCATTAAAAAGATAAAATATATATATATATAAGGAAGAATTGGGGAAAAGGCTTGTCAGAAACACGACAAGGTGGATCAGTATGTTTCCACACAAAGGGCTGGAACAAAGGGGAAAGAAAATTGGGAAAGGACTGAGGTAGACAATGCCTGGGAGGTGGGAAGCAAAGGCACTGATTCCACAAATACAGAGAGTGCCACAAAAATATACACACTTTTTAAGAAAGGAAAAAACTGTGTAATACTCAAGTCCCTTTTAATTTCTGCCATTGCAAGAGATGCATGATACAATAAAGACGATGACGAACGTTACCATTATATCAAGCATTACACTTTGAGTAGTGTTTTCATTTCTTAAAATGCGTATACACTTTTGTCACGTCTATCTCTATCGGGCACTTATTACTTGCCAGACGCTGTTTGGTCTTGGGGAAGGAGCCTGCAGTCTGTGCAGTGAGATTGACACTGAAACAACCAACAAGTGACAGGAAATGTAACGCCAGGTGGGTCGGGCACGGTGGCTCATGCCTGTAATCCTAGCACTTTGGGAGGCCAAGATGGGCGGATTGCTTGTGCTCAGGAGTTCAAGACCAGCCTGACCAAGAGCAAGACCCCATCTCTAAAAATAGCTGGGCATTATGGTGGGCACCTATAGTTCTAGCTACTTGGGAGGCTGAGGTCAGAGAATCACTTGAGCCCAGGAGTTTGAGGTTGCTGTGAGCTATGATGCCATGGCATTCTACTGAGGGGAACAGAATGAGACTCTGTCTCAAAAAAAAAAAAAAAGTAATGCCAGGTATTGGGAAAGCACATAAGTGACGGGAAGGAGAATAAGTCAGGTGAGGAGGTAGTGAGTGGGAGATGCTATTAGCTATGGGAGGTCGGGGACCACCTCGCTGCTAAGGGGACTTTGGGGCAACTTCCTAAAAGAATTAGAGGAATAAGACATGCACAGATATGCAGGAGAACATTCCAGGCAGGAGACAATGAGATTAACGTGTTTGGAGCATACTGGACAAGAAGGAGAGTGGTGGGATGATGAGCTCACTGAAGTAGCCAGGCACTTGGCCATGGAGAGGCTGGGAGCTCTGAGACAAATTTTCAATGTTATTTCAAGCAAGGTAGAAATCCGGTGGAGGGGTTAGAGCAGAGGAGTGCATTTTAAAGACACTTATTAATAAAGATATGAAATGGTTCAGATTCAAAGAGATGCAAATTAAAACCAAAATGAAGTGCCCCAAACTTTGCAAGACCATACACCAGTATAGTAGAGTCAGGTGGGTCCATAACTGTGTAACACATCAGCTTAGTAAGTATTCATTGAGCAACCACCATAAGCCAGGCGATCTTTGAGGGGCTAGGAGACAACAGCCAATTAGACAGACCCAGGATTCACGTTCAGGAGGTAGGGAGAAATCATACTCTGTCTTTGTCTGTTTTATATTTGTTAAACAATGAGCAACAGACTTTAAAATCAAAACCAGGAACAGTCTGGTCCAAATGCAGTGGTGTTTACAGCTAATTGATCACAACAGATTTCTTTCTTTTTTCTCCACTTCCACTGCTTCACTTTACTGGCCTTAAATAAAAAGTCTAGGGAAACCTCTATTACTACTTCTATTTGGCATTTTAACTAGAAGTGCTAACCAAAGCAATAAGATAAGAAAAATGCATAAGAGGCATGGGATAAAGAGGGGAAATGTCAAATCACATTAATGAAAGATACATTTATAAACAAAATATAAGGTACTTAGGAAAAATTATAACATTTCCTTCAGAGGCATCGAAGAACATCAGACACCATAATTGTGGATAGGAAGATGTAATCTTGTGAGCAAGTCATTTATTCTCAAAGTGGTTTATAAACTCATTGCAGGTGGGGCGTGTTGGCTCACGCTTATAATCCTAGTATTCTGGGAGGCTGCGGCAGGAGAATCCCCTGACTTGGGAGTTCAAGATCAGCTTGAGCAAGAGTAAGACACTGTCTCTACTAAAAATAGAAAAATAAAATTAGCTGGGTATTGTGTCAGGTGCTTGTAGTCCCAGCTATTTGGGAAGCTGAGGCAGGAGAATCACTTGAGCCCAGGTTGCTGTGAACTAGGCTGATGCCATGACACTCTAGCCCAGTGGACAATGTGAAGCTATCTCAAAAAAGAAAAAGATTCATGAGGAATTTTGAAGAACTTGTAACCCAAGAACAGCTTTGACTTACTTTGACATCCATGAATAGGAAGACAAGCTGGTGATGGTATAAAACATCTGCCATATCGAGCCTTACAGCTCCGGTAATTAAGAAATTGTAGTAGTGACGTGGATTAGGCAATTTGGACAAGGGATACAATACTCCATGCATCTATGAACATTTGCTTTATAATAGAGTTTTCAATAAATATTGCTGAGGCAATGGATTATCTTGAAAAGAAACTGACACTTCTCTCCCATCACACACACAAACTAATTATACAGTAGATTGAAGACATCACTGTAAAAGACAAAATTGCTTAAACTTTATATATTTGAGGAGGAGACAATTTCTTTTCTTTTCTTTTCTTTTTTGCAGTTTCTAGCTGGAGCTGGGTTTGAACCCACCACCTCTGGTATATGGGGCCAGCTTCCTACTCCTTTGAGCCACAGGCACCATCTAGGAGACAATTTCTTAAAAGTGCTTAAGGAAGCACTTTTCATCATACAATAACATTTAAAAAACCCCACAAACTAGAAGAAAATCTTTGCAAGAAATTGGTATAAAGAATGATAAAAAACAAAAAACAAACAACAACAACAAAAAAAAACTGGTACCATGGACAAAGGAACAGATTAACCAGTATAAGAAAGGAAAAAATAATCAATTTTTTAATAAAAAATTAAAAAATAATCCTTCCTTTTGTGGAGGAGGAAACACGATTGCTCATTGGGAAGTGAATTCATGAGTGTACACTCAATCTAATTTGTAATTAGGGAAATTCAAATTTAGGCCACAATGAGATATCATTTTCCCTCTATCAAATTGACAAAGATTAAAAAATCTGACAATCCCAAGTAAGAATAAACATCTGGAGCTCCCAGAACTTTATACTTATTCTGTGGGGGTGTAAATTTGCACAGCCACATAAGGAGACAGTTGGGCTGTGATACCGTGAAGGCAAACGTGTGCACATCTTACCATATTACAGTTGTACTTCGAGGTGGCCGTTCTGGACAGTAGTCTCAAATGGTGGTGCGTGCAACGACTTTCCAAGGAGTTGCAGGGAACTGATGGTTTTCAGGGCATCGCTTCAGACCTACTTTCCACCTCCCCTTTCACAGGTCACCTTCTTCTACTTCCCCTTCCACACACCCAAATCGTTTCTTTGGTGCATCACTGCAGGTTGTGGAAAGTTCTAGACTGTCAAACCCGGGAACAGTGAGAGACACCAATGTCAGGGTAGAAAAGCGAATGATTAATGATCGCTTCATAAATCTGCTGCAAGTCAGGTAGTTTTCAATGACGTGGAAGAGGAACTGATGGAGTTATCAGCTGATACATCATTAAAAGTAATGTTTAATAGAGAGAGATAAGGTTACAGAAAGTTAAGTTAAAAAGTCATCCTGCGGCTTGGCGCCTGTGGCTCAAGCAGCTAAGGCGCCAGCCACATACACCTAAGGTGGCAGGTTCGAATCCCCAGCCCGGGCCTGCCAAACAACAATGACGG
>NW_003852528.1:844317-845094 GCF_000181295.1 Otolemur garnettii | reverse complement strand
GTGTTACTAAACTATCATAAAAAAAGCAAAGGAACAATTAGCACAAATCAAGATAGCGGTTGCTTTCAGGTGGCGAGATACCCAGGGGCACTGAGACTTCCTAGTTCTTAAATATGATGGTGGGTTATTCTGTTACACACAGTCATAAGATTACATTATTCCATTGTAGCACCACATTTAATGATTTCCCCAATTGTTATTAAAAATATCAAACATAGAGAAAAATTAAAAGAATAGCATGTAAACACCCACATGCACTTTATCTACAGTGATAGTTGTTAACATTTTATTACTGTTTGCTGTTGAATAACTGTACATCCTTCACGCTTCTGAGAATAAAGACATTTGACTGTGTTATTCTGAAATCGTCACCTATAAGAAAATTAATAGTAATTCTACAATAGAATTCTACCAGTTTGGATTTCTTCAATTGCCTCATGTTTTATGGCCCTTTAAAACACCACCATTCAATCAATTTGGCTATTATAAATTTTAGTCTCTTTTGTTCTAGAATGTTGACTTTTTGAAAGTTTTGTGCAGATATTCTTACAGAATTCCCTCCTGCCTGGATTTGTCAAGGTGACGTTCCTTCTCATAGCCTCTGTGCTTCCCACTCGTGATGCGAAGCTGGATCCCGTGATGACTGTGGAGAGGGAAAAAGGCCTCTCTCTGTTTTTCTAAGGTTTTGCTTTTATCGCTTGCTGAAGCAAGCCTTCTCTAGCCCACAATCATAAACATATTCTGTATAATTTTTAGTACTTTTGGTTTTTACATTTT
>NW_003852528.1:838291-844090 GCF_000181295.1 Otolemur garnettii | reverse complement strand
GGGCTACAGGTGCTTGCCACAATGCCCGACTATTTTTAGAGATGGGGGTCTTGCTCTTGTTCAGGCTGGTCTCGAACTCCTGAGTTCAAGCAGTCCTCCCAACTTGGCCTCTCGGAGTGCTATGATTACAGGCCTGAGCCAGCACCTGGCCCTGGAATTTATTTTTGCATATGTTGGGGTGAGTCTAATTGTCCCCAAATGGTTGGCCAATTGTCCCTTTAAATTGCTATTTTTTCCCCATTGATAGAAAGTGCTACTTTTATCATGTTCTATTAATAAATTCCCCTATATCTATGGTCCATTTTGTAGAACTTAGATGTAATTCTGGACCCTTCGTTACTGCTCCAACACTCAAAGCCTTTCAGTTCGGCAGCTGTGTTGGTGTCTGGTGTACTGACTTCCCCTCCTTATTCTATGTTTGCAATTTCTTTGTAGCTAAGTTTTCACACTTTTTCTTCCAGCTGAGTTCTAAACTACTTGAGTTATTTTGAAAAACCCTCTTGGACTTCTGACCACAATGCACAAGGGTCGTAGGCAATTTGGGGGGAGAAGTAACATCTAACATTGAGTCTGTGAGACACATCATGATAGGTCTCTCTGTAAAGAATTAGAATTTTCACAGACCTCAAATGCACCCTACACAACATTATTCCTAGGTACTTAAAAAATATCAGTTGCTTTTATAAATGGGAAGTTTTTCTTTTCTTTTTTTTTTTTCCCTGGGGAGTATCGGTCTGTCACCCTGGAGTGTGGTGGTGTCATCATAGCTCACTGTGACCTTGAACTCCTGGGCTCAAAAGATCCTCCTGTTTCAGTCTCCTAGAAAGTTTTTTTTCCACCTGAAAATTTCTAATTGTTTAGTGATGACATGATCAGAATGCAGCTGACTTTTCAGGTAGGTTCTGTATCCCCTTTTCCAATATCTGAATCCCTTTCTTCTTGTCTTTCTGTGCTGGCTAGACTGTTCAATATAGTGATGAGGGGCAGTGGTGACAACGTGCGTCTTTGATTTGTCCCTGATGTTAACAGGAATGCTCCACTTTACTTCTTAATTTTTCACTCCATCAAGTGAAATTTATCAAGTACACACACATATACCCCAAAACCAGAGCTTGGACGTCTCACTGGGGATGTGGCTTTAATGACATTTCAGGGGGTGCTGAGGCCGCAGTTCAAACCTCAGCTTGGCCATTTCACACAGTAGCTCCGGCCTTGGGCAAGTCCCTGACCTCTGGGGCCTCGTCCTGCTCCTCTGCAAGAGGAAGCTGGAGTGACCCCGCTCTCTAAGGGGACAATTCCACCTCTCTCAGACACATTTCTGAAGCTTCCAGCAAGGGGATGCTTAATTTCTTCACGGTTGCACTGTCCTGGGCCAAGCACTGTACTTAAGATCAGGGCCTTGGCAGGGACAGCAGGCACCAAGGGTCTACTTGGAAAGGGAACATTTATAAACAACAACAACAGCAATGATGATGATGTTTTCAGCGCTTTAGGACTGGGCAGATTTTTCAGGCTCTAAGCTGCAGCTCACTCTTCCTTGGCCCTTCACTCCTGCGCCTGGGACCGGGAAAAGTCCTGAGAAAACACACTGGCATCTCAATCCACCATAACAGTGTTCATGCTTGAAACGGGACTAAAGATCTCATTAAAGTTGATGACTCAAGGGGTGTGTTTTCCTTACCATGTCTTTGAGAACACCGGTGACAAAGGACGTGTCACGTGGGTGTCGCTAGTTAAATTAGACCTGGCTCAGCCTCTTCCGGGAGACTTCACTATGCCGATTAGAGTGTAGGTTCCACAGGGGCTGGGTGTCCGTAGTCACCATTTTCCTTACACAGGGAACACAGAGTCCTTTGGGGGTGAAAGTTCCATAGGGCTGAGGGGTTTCTTTTAGGTGTGCTGGTTAATGTTGAACATTCAGCTCTGGTGGAGCGGGAGGAGACCCTGAGTTACAGTGTTTGCCGACTGCCACAGTGTAAACACTCTCACCTGACCAATGTCAAGGTACCCAGTGACCAGTGACTTCCGTGAACTCAGATTTGGGAGGGATGCGTAAGATCGGGCCTCAGGAGCTGCCTCCAGCACATCATTGCTCAGGTGACTGACATTTCACAGAACCTGTGTTCTCTGAGGGGCGGACAACAGTGCGACTCACCGTGTCCCCGTGTTTCCTTCCCGGAGTCGTTTGTGTGTGCTCGTCAGGACACACGAGTGTGTACAGGGTATGTTTCCCTGTGCACTGTGTTTTATACCAACAGAGTTGTACTACTCTGCACCTTGACTTTTCCCCTTGTTTGTCATGGTCCCTTTCCATGACCAGCACACTCGGAGGGGCAGGGATGCTGTGCAGCTGCCTGGTGCGCTTCACTGGGGTGGGTCCGTGTGGCCCCCACTCTCTTTAATCAGTTCCTCACTGCCAGATGTTCCAGGGATTCCAGGACCTGTCCTGGAATAGTCAGGGCTGAAGGGAACAGGTTTGTCCTCCCCAAACACGTACTTCCCAGGCCTCCCTCCAAGGCCCCAGCCTGGGCAGCCCAGCCCAGACCTGCAGCGAGGCTGGGAACTTTCAGGCCTTAATGCCCAACAGTGACCTGTTGATACCTTTTCCTGAATTCCTGGTGCCTTCTCCTCACAGTCCCACAGACTCACAGATGCACTCAGCACCTAGGGCTCTGAATGTGCCCTGGGGGCAAGGAAGGTGGAGGTACTCAGGGTCCCAGAGCCATCAGGGACCTCAGAGGCTGCCAGCAGCTTTGTGGAAACTGTCCCCATCTCTGGAGTCCAGGCCTTTGTAGAGCAAGGCCTCACGAGCTGGCCTGTTCTGGTCTCCAGACCGGTGTGTGTCAGGAAACCAGGCTGACTCAGGGCCGGGGTCACCGGAGTCCCTTGTGCAGTGGCAGACAGTGCCCCTTGATGGGGCCCATTCTTTCATTTGGAATTGGCTAAAAGGATGGACAGGATACTGGGGAGAGGCCTAACCCCCTGCTGAGCCAGTGTGCCCCTGTCATAGGGGTCAGCCCTGCCCAGGCCTGACACTGGAGCTCCTGCATGTCTGTCCACTGACAGCTTGGGAGGCCCAGGGCAGACTTGCGGTCTATCCAGGCCAGATCCTCCGAGAGTGCCAGCCCAGTCCCAGGAGCCAGCTTCCAGGGGCACCCAGGGAATCCATCTCCACAAGCCAAAGATCCCCCCTCAGGATGCTGAGGGCCCTGCTGTGGAGCTGCTGGGCAGAGCGGGAGACCCAGGGCAGGGACGTGGTGGCCTCTGAAGCAGAGCTTGGAGCTTAGGTGTCCTGGACACGTGCCCATGTCAGATTGTATAGGTCTGTGTGATTCTTTTTAATGGCCACCTGGTTTTGTATGAATATTCCATACTTTATGTGTGATGCATAAAAAAAGAATTCTGTCCTGTTGTTTAGTTGTTACAATTAGCTAACCACTTGGAAAAAATAAATATTTCACAAATGGACAATGGATGAAAAATTTAAATAAAGAGGCAACAAATAATAGAAGTATACTAAAGGCTTTCTAAGCAGAGACCAAAGGCAAGAACCATAGAGGAAAGACCGACTGATCTGAGGACAGAGTGTTCACATTTTGTACATTAAAGATCATAAAATTGTGTTAAAGAGGGGATGATTAGTGATTAACCAGAAGGAATAACATGGACTGTTCAGTAGCACAGTAGGGCAACTGTAGTTAGCAACAATTTATTGTATGTTTCAAAATAACTAAAAGAGCAGATGTGGAGTGCCCCTAACATTCCCCAATTAACCTGCTATTTTTTTGAGACATAGTGTTACTATGTTGCCTTGGGTAGAGTGCTGTGGTGTCACAGCTCACAGCAACCTCAAACTCTTGGGCTTAAGTGATTCTCTTCTCTCAGCTTCCCAAGTAGCTGGGTCTACAGGTGCTCACCACAACGCCTGGCTGTTTTTTGGCCCAGGCTGGATTCGAACCTGCCAGATCCGGTGTATGTGGCTGGTGCTCTAGCCACTGAGCTGCAGGCGCTGAGTCACCCTGATTTGATTATTACACATTATATGTTTGTATCAAAATATCACATGTTCCCCATAAACATGCGTAACTATTAAGTATCCATGATAAGTAAAAATTAAAAATAAATAAACCATAAAATTAAAAAGAAAATGAAACAATAAGAAAAAATTTATAACACATTATGTTATATGAAGGGTTAATAGCCTCTATACACATCAGTAATAAAAAGATAAATACTTCAAAAGGAAAATGAGCAAAGAATATGAAGGGTGACGGCTGGGTGAGGTGGCTCAGGCCACCTATACCAAATGCTAAGAAGGCCTGTCTCTGGAGGGTTGGTAACTGTTAATTTAATTTTCTTTCCTTCTTTTAAAAATAGTTATAGAAATAAGAAATATTCAGATAAATCAGAAAATTCAATTGCATGAAAAGAACAAATTAAAATCAAGACCAATGTCAAAGAGCACTCGGACACCTGCACACGTCTTCTGTAGGGTTCTGACCCTTGCATACACCTGTCTATTTTTTTCCTGCCAGAATAAGACTCCCACTAGAACACAGTTTGGTAACTTTCCTTTTATAGGTCTGCTCTACAAACATCTTTCCATCTCATACAAAATAAGGTTCTGCGTTTGCACGTGGAGGTGGGTTGGGGAGTTTCAGTGTTATGCTTGGTGTCACTTATTCTGATGGCCCATATTTTGAGTGATGACAATGGTGGTGATTCCTGACCCTACAGCCAGCTCACACAGGACTGGCACTGGTCAAAGATCCCTCCAGGTGTTAACTGGTTTAACCTGCATGGCCCTTGGTCCTCGGCCTTTAGGGGTGCTGCTCCCTTCTCATAGGTGAGTGCCTGGGGACTGAGACAGCCCACGCTTTCTGAGTGCACAGACTGCGCCTTAAACTGCCCAATACATGGATTTGCCAATGAGCATGACATTTGTTGACAAAAGGTGACATAAAATTTTTCCATACTAAACAGTTCAGGTGCTGGCAGAGCGGTTGCCCTGGCTCTCTAGAGAACGCAGCACCAGGGGACAGTAGCTTATCTTTGAGAAAGGCATTTTCCTTCGTGTGGTTTGGGAAAGCCAGGGTGCCACGAATTTGGAAAGGGCACTCAACTGGGCGCAGTTCTGGGCTATACTTTGCCACATCCCCAGCCTGGGGGCAGGTAGGCCACCAGCTGCCCTGGGGCAAAGTCACCTGGATGGATGGCATCTGTTGAGTATTTTGCAAGATATGGAGAGGGCCCTACACTCAAACTAATCACTGAATTCCTCAGCCAGGAGTAACACAATGCCAAGTTCCCAATACCCATGCCAGTGTGTGTGGGGTGTGGTGTGTGTGGTGTGTGTGTGCATGGTGTGGTGTGTAGAGGGTGTGTGTGCATGTTGTTTGTGGTATGTGCATGGTGTGTAGAGTATGCAGGGTGTGTGTGCACGGTGTGTGTATGTGGGTGGTATGTGTGTGCATGGTGTGTAGGGTATGCAGGGTGTGTGTGCACGGGGTGTGTGTGTGTGGTGTGTGTGCATGGTGTGGTGTGTGTGGTGTGTGTGTGCATGGTGTGTAGGGTATGCAGGGTGTGTGTGCATGGTGTGTGTGGGTGGTGTGTGCGTGCATGGTGTGGTGTGTGTGTGTGCACAATGTGTGTGTGTGGGGGGGGGTGTGCATGGTGTGTAGGGTATGCAGGGTATGTGTGCATGGTGTGGTGTGTGATTGGTGTGTGTGTATGGTGTGGCGTGTGGGTGGTATGTGTGTGCATGGTGTGGTATGTAGGGGGTGTGTGTGCATGGTGTGG
>NW_003852528.1:836993-838182 GCF_000181295.1 Otolemur garnettii | reverse complement strand
GTGTGGTATGTAGGGGGTGTGTGTGCATGGTGTGGCGTGTGGGTGGTATGTGTGTGCATGGTGTGGTATGTAGGGGGTGTGTGTGCATGGTGTGGCATGTGCGTGGTGTGTGTGCATGGTGTGGTGTGTAGAGGATGTGTGTGCGTGTTGTTTGTGGCATGTACATGGTGTGTAGGGTATGCAGGGTGTGTGTGCATGGTGTGTGTGTGTGGTGGTAGTTCCCTTTGCAATGCAGTAAATGAGGTCTTTTTCCCTCCAGCTTTACAAATAAACAGACCTGGAAGGCGAGTGCAGCTAGAGATTGGTCAATACCGTATGCAAATAAATAAGTGCTAATTGCCTGCAGTGTCTGTGGGTGTCAGGTGCGGTTATTGGACCACATTTATGGGCCAATTAGGAACCTTACCAACTCTCATGGTGATAAATTGTGAGTTAGCGGCTTCTCGGAACGTGCTGGAAACAGTGGGGCTGGGCGTCACTCTTCCCCACTCAGGCTGGTGTGGACTGCCAGGCTTTTGTCCATCCCCATGTGCAGGGGGCAGGGGCAGCTCAGGACTTGTGGGCCTAGAGGCCCTGGCTGGGGGACAGCCTGCACACAAGCAGGTCCCTGCCCCTGGGATGTAGGCTATGGCTGAGTGTCCACCAAAGCGCTGGGGGCAGCAGGAGAGGGTGGGAAGAGTGAGTGCCTGCCCTCTGGGGGACCAGGACAGGGCTGGCTGGAATCTGGACCGCAGTCTTCTGGCATCCCCAGACCGTGTTTCCTCCTCAGCCCTATCACAGTTACAATGAGGTTCAGCTTTCTGCAAAACAGAGAGACTCAAAGAAAATGGCTGTGGCTACTGGTCATTTGACACCCAAATGCTTCGGTGAAGGCACAGCCATTGGTGGGCTCAAGTTATCCTTCATTCATGCACTCATTTAGCAAGTGGGCATCTGGGCTGGGCCCTGGGCTGGAGCTGAAGGGAGGAGAAACAGGGTGTGTGACCCCACCAGGAAACTCCTCACCACCTGGGTGAGCACCTACCATCTTAGAGTCAGATGCAAGCACAGGGAGGACTGTGGGGCTGGGGCTGGGCTGGGAGAGGCCTCTTTGAGGAAGGGACATTTCACTGGGGGCCCAGAGGTGAGAAGGAACCAGCCACAAAGAGTGGGTCTTTCCAGGTGTTGGAAAAGGTGACAAAGGGAGAGG
>NW_003852528.1:820300-834068 GCF_000181295.1 Otolemur garnettii | reverse complement strand
CTTTATCCAAAATGCTGGAGACCAGAGTGATTGGATTTTTTTTTTATTTTGGATACTGAGATATCTTGGAGAAAGGACCCAGGTCTAAACACAAACTTCATTTATGTTTTATGTGCTTCTTGTTCACACAGCCTGAGTGCCATTTTATACACTCTTTTCGGTAATTTTGTATGTGAAACAAGTTTTGACTAATCTGTCACATGAAGTCAGGTGCAGAAGTTTCTGCTTGTAGCAGCATGCCAGTGCTCAAAAGGTTGTGGATTTTGTAGGGTTTATTTTTGCAGTTTTGGCCAGGGTCAGGTTTGAACCCGCCACTTCCAGTATATGGGGCCGGTGCCATACTCCTTTTGAGTTATAGGCGCCGCCCGATTTTTTAGTATTTTTTCAGATTTTGAGTTTTGGGATTAGAAACGTTCACCCCGCACATGCTTATGGAGAAAATGTGCACAGTGTAGCATAAAGAAAGAAATAAAAACCACACAGAATTCCCCAAGACAAACATCGCTCTGACGTTTTGTATTTATCTTTTCTAGATATACAAATATCCTTATTTATTAGAGATCACTCATATATGCTTCTCCATCCTAATTTTTTATTTATATTCTTTCTCTATGTGTTAAGCACAGTTTCAAATAGCTGAATACACATATATACCAGAATTAATTTAACTCGCCCCCATTGGCCTTTATTTCTAATATTTTGTTATTATAAATACCATAATTGTGAACAACTTTATGCAAATGTTAAAGTGTTCACGCTGTCCCTGGCCTGGATTGCTGGGCACTCGGCCACTCATGTAGTCAACATTCCCCGAGTCCCTGCAGTGACGATGGTGTGGTCTAGGCTCTGGATTCCTGGAGCAGAAGGAAGATTTTCAGAGTCTTGGTACACAAGCCCCTGTGGCTTTGCAGAACTGCTATCTCACTGCTCCTGCAGCAGCACGTTTGTGTCAGCTGCCCTGTGGCATGGCCAGCCCTGAGTCTGATCACATTAAGAATCTTGGCTATCAGGCCAGCTGAGGTGGCTCACGCCTGTAATCCCAACACTCTGGGAGGCTAAGGCAGGAGGATCCCTTGAGCTCAGGAGCTTGAGGCCAGCCTGAGCAAGAGAGAGATCCCGTCTCTATTAAAAATAGAAAAACTAGCCCGGCGTGGTGGTGGGTGCCTGTAGTCCCAGCTACTTGGGAGCCTGAGGCGGGAGGATTGCTTGAGCCTAAGAATTTGAGGTTGCTGTGAGTTATGACACCAACCAACTCCACCCAGGGTGACAAGAGTGAAACGCTGTCTTAAAAAACAAAAAATCCAGATTGAGCCCATCAATGGCTGTGCCTTCACTGGAGTATGTGGATGTCGAATGACCAGTTGCTGCAGCCATTTTCTTTAAGTCTCTCTGTTTTTCAGAAAGCTGAACCTCACTGGACAACTAAGCCCACTCTCCAGGGCTCCTCCTCTGCCCCAAATCTTGGCTATGAAATCTTAATAAATATTCAGCCTTGCTTTAGTTCCAACCTGAGAGCACTTCAGAGCACTTGGCTCAAGAACCTTGTCACAGGTGCTGGGAGATCTCCCGGGCCGGTCATGCTCTAAAGTTGGCTCAGAGCATTGGACGGAAGGTGGGGACAAGGCTGCGGAGGGGAAGCCGAGGTCAGATGAGGAACCAGTGGGCAGAGCAGTGCCCGGGCAGCCTGCTCACCCAGTGTCCCTCTGGAGGAGGGAGCACTACAGGTGGTGACCACATGGTGTGCGTGAATGTTGAGGAACCGAAAAACATACTGACTGCCTGTCCCAAACCCACATGCCTCCATTCTCTCTCAGCACCAGAGGCCACCCCCACCTGACAACTACATTTCCAGTCTCCTTTACAGCTGGGGTGACCCCAGCCCCATCTGGCCAGCACAAGACAGGGGGGTTTCTTCTCTCTTCTCCAATGGAAGCAGATGCGAGAGGAGCAGCTGCCCTCTGTGGGTGTCTGGACTCAGTTAGCACCCCGGAACAAGGTGGACCAGATGGCCAAGGGACACTCTGCCACTGCCTGCACTAGCCCCCAGCCCAGGCTGGTCTTTCTCCAGGCTTTTTTTGTGGGAAAGAATCCCTTAATTAATCTATTCAATTATTTGGGATTAATTGAGGGTACAAAGGAGTAGGTTACACTGTTTGCATTTGTTAGATAAAGTCCCTCTTAGAATTGTGTCCCACCCCCAAGAGGTGTGTCCTGCACCAGGACCCCCATCCCCCACCCTCTCCCCACTCCCTGAGTCCCCTGCCCCCCTTGTATTAGCTCATCTATTCTTAATTTATTTAAGGCACTGTTTTGTAAGTCTGTTATCAAACTGGACAGATAAGCGACATGCATGGAAATGGCACTGGTTCTTCCTAGAAGCCCTTCTTTGTCCTTTCCTGGCCTATTTCCTGGAAGACAAGTCACCTTTGTAGTATTCTGCACGTGGCCTGCGGGGTGTCCTACGGCCCAGTGTGGCCCCGGGTTCTGTGTCGGGACAGTCCACAGGCACTTCGTGGTGCTGTAGGCTCCCACGCCACGGGTGAGCAGCAACAGAAAATGTTCTGAGTGTGGTAAGATCCTGTGGCTCCATATTTGTTGCCATGGGAATAGCAAGGGGAAGGGACACCCTGGTATCTGAGCGGGAGGCACCTGTGGCTGCTGGCTAGGGTCGTGTCCGGTGTGGCCGGTGTGGCGATCTGGATGAGCTCTATCCTATCTTTACTTTTCTGATTTGGGGGGAGTAAAGACATAATGTATTTTAAAATGACAATCCCGTTGAGGCACTAACAGTATTAATGGAGCCCTGGAGTGGTTTTATTTCTTGGCCACCTGCCGCATCCTTACTGCACATCTGGGCCACTGTGGGACAGTATGAAGACATGTCAGAAACATCTGGAGCTTCTGAGCTGGGAACCACCTCCTGCCCCAGTCAGTGAAGAAGTGGGACCAGCCTCCTTACCTCCCCCCTTCTGTGATTACAGCTCGTGGGGGCCAATTCCCTCAGGCAGGTTGAGGCCTGGGACACTCCTCCTTCAAACAGCCAAAGCCCCTTTTCTCTCTGATTTACCTTGCCCGGGAATAGAAACCCAATTAGTTGTGACAAATGACCAACACCACCAGAAAAAAAAAAAAAAAAAACAACTCCACGGCAGCAGCAAAGACATATTTTCATTTCTTTATTAGAAAGAGGCCTCTACACTATAGCCACCTCTCTCCAGTACTTTACACGGTTTTCTTTTTCCCTTAGAATGCTGTACAGCTGACACAAAAAATCCCGAGGCAGGGAAATACAAACTGGCATATTTAATCAAAACAAGATCATATGGAGTAACAAGCAAAGTGAAATGTCTGTCAACGGTTTTAATTACAGTACAAACAATATAAATAAAGCATCATTGAGTCATTGTGAAACATAAAGTTGCTGGATGAGGTAATAGAAAAAAAACAACCAAAAACAACCCAAAACCCCAACCCATCTCTGGCTAAACCCGCCGATGCTCCTCTTCTGTACATGGCTATTTACAGAAACAGAAACCCCTGCCGGACTGCAGTCAGCCTTCCCCGCCCCATAAAGCCTCGCATCTCAGTCCTCACTCTCCCCGCTGCACCCTGGTCCCCGCTGCACCCTGGTCCCCGCTGCAGTGCTCCCCATCAGGTGCTCAGGGCTGGGAGCGGCCTACAATCTCAAGATCTTTTTTAGCCAAAAAAAAAAAAATGTTGAGAAAGGAAAACTATGATGCTTTTCAAGTTTTGGAAAGGGAATTATTTCTAACAGGAAGGTGCTGGCCTTTGTCCCCCTTCTAATGCCAGGAAGCAGTTTCTCCATGCGCCTTCTTGACCATCCACCTTCCAACAGCCCTGAGCCCCACTCAAGTGGTTTGTGTACCCTAAAGCCAGTCCTGGAGAGAAAACTGCTGGGACCCCAGGGCGGGAGGGCAGGGAGGTCCCATATGTGCTCACCAAAGCATTAAGTGGGAGCCCACCCCTTAGACCGCCCAGCTCACCAAGCCCTTGGCCCTTCTCTGTCCCCCTTCCTGGAAAAGCCTGGGCAGGACAGGTTTTTCTGCAGTCCCAGGAGACGTTAGTGTAGGGGCGACAGGCTGGGCCACACTGCTGGATCTTAGCCAAGGCCTCTGAAGATTCCACGTGCCTGAGACATCCTTTCTCCAGCCTCCCACAAAGCCTCCCATTCTCACGACTGACCACTGACCGGGCAGGCTCCCACGGTCTTCTGTATAGAAGAGTTCTGGACCCTGCTCAGAGATTAGCTCTCCGCGCTGGCTACTGAGTGCTGGAGAGAAGGGGGTCTAATGTAATTGAGGGGCAGCCGGTGTTAGGGGTTTGCTCCACTTGGAAGCCCCTGGAGTCCCCTATGCTGTCTCCTTCCTTTCTCACACTTCCTTCCACACACGTGTGTCTCAAGACAAATCCCTGTAACTGCCCACACTGAATTCTGGCTCAGTCCTAAACCGGTGCCTCTTTAGGATATGGCTTGAACTGTGACCCTCAGGGGGTCCTCTTTTCCGGATGCCCAAGTCAGGCCAAAGTAAAAACAAGCCCTGAGCTGATCCCTCTCACACTCATGAAAGTGTCTTGCTTGGCCATGTCAACTGGTCCCCAGCGCAGGCGTCCTGAGGCTGGACGAGCTGCCTGCGTCCCTTCAGACCCTCTGCATGTCTTTGCCGGCCACTCCCCAGCAACCCTGCCCACCTCCAGGCCTGAGGTACATCTGTTGGGGTGAGGGCCCCTCACAAGAACAGTTCTAACAAACGGGTGCAGCCCCCCAAACCAACTGATGTCACTTTATAGCCAAATCAGCACTTCACGTGCCAGGCGGTAAGGACAGGTTTTCATTGACATTTGCTGTGTCACTGCTTTGGGGCAGGTGTTTACCACACTGATGAAACTTACATACTTTGAAAACCTGGCCTTTCAAAACAATCAGAGGAAAGGGCTTGTTAGCTTTACAGAATCCCTTTCCAGAATCATCTTCTGTTGAAATGCCCTCTAATTTCAACTCTGACATATGACGCAAACCCATGTCTAAAAAGGGGCAGACATTCAAATTAAACACAGGGTCCGTTAGCAATAAAAAAAAAAAACAACAACTATGTAAGAACAGTATTTCTTCTCAAAGGGGAAAATTATTTGTGTCTTGAAATGCTAATGTCTAAGTTGCTAAATGTTATTTTTTCCTCCAGAAGTAAGACAGGGAGAGTCTGACACAGGTGCTGCTGTTTCTCTAATCAAAGGTGTCTCAGCACCTTGAGGTCCAGGGATTACTTCCCAGCAATGATGTAAACAGGCATCTGAGGGCTGCTTCTTAGTAACCCACTCCTCCAGGTGGATGTGCTTGCCCCTTTTCTCTCAGTAACTGTTAGAAATTTGACATTTTGGCTGAAAGGCAACCTCATTTAGATGCTTGAATGACAAAGGACCCAACTGCCTAGGGCACAGGGCCAGCAAGGAGCAGGTCCGACCTGGGCAGTGCTGGGTGGGTCTCCTGGGTGGGGCAGCGCTGTTCCTGGGCGTGCTGGCCTGGCCTGGCTGGGGTGGGGGCACCGAAGACACACCCACACCAGGGCTTCCTGAAGAAGGCTGCTTAGGACTCCTACACAAGGGACACGGAAAGTGAAAAATCTAAGTCTTGATGCCAAAGGCCCTTATTTAGCTTTTTGGTGAAGGATGAGGGTGAAAATTATTCAAGACGAGACTTCACAACATGTGAAACCCACATTTGAAGAGGCGGTTGGAAGTAAATTACATCTCCTTTGAAGGAAAGATGTATTTCCAGCACTTTTCTATCTCAATTCCTTCCTGACTGCTTTTCAATTTGTTTGCTTGGAGGCCATAAATACAACCCAGGGGAGTTCTAGAAAAGTCTCAAGGACCTTGTGTGTGGGGAGTCTGAGGGATGAGCAGGCAGAGGGGCGGGAGGGCCGTGGCCCTGTGAGAGCTGAGCCTTGGCTTTCCAGTACCTTTGCCGCCCGAGCTGCTGAGACCTGATCATCCCCTCTCAGAAGCAGCTCTGCTGTTAGAGGTCTGTGGGTTCTTTCCTCTCCTTACCGGAATATCCTAAATGCAGAGTGAGCACCACATGGTAGCTGTGGCCGGCTCAGGCTGGGGGGTTGAGCAGCTCACCAAGTTCAGGTGTGACGCGCCTCCCCTGGCAAGGACCTGCTGCAGCTCCAGTGAAGACATTCACTGCACAGTCGCTCAGCTCAGGGAGCAGGACAGAGAGGCAGCAGAGCCGGAAGCCACACTTGGCCTACCAGGGTGCTCTCCAGCCAGATCTGATCTCACAAAGGAGAAAAAGCACAGCACGGTGAGGACCAATCCATGCAGGTGCCACAAGGGACCGTGGTGACGGGAGGAGGCGTCTGGAGGGAGGGAGGATTGGCTAAGCCCACAGCACACAACAGAGTGTAGATGAGAGACAGAGGGTCATCGTGGGCCTCAAGCAACATCAGCCAATGACAGGAAGGCAGAATTCAACCCCTTCTTTGCCTCTGGGAAATCACACTCAGACTAAAAAATGGAGGAGACGCTTTGAGCAGTAGGGGCTGAGGAGATGGTAAGTGGGCAGGATGGAGAGGGCCTCTTGGGAAGCAAGGGCCCCCAGGGAGGCTTATCCTTCCTCTGACACTATTCCTGGTGTCTGTAGCCTGGCAGAGAGAGGAGGGTCACAGGCTGAACCCGGAGGGGTTGGCAAACACCCCCATTCCTGCCCTCCCCCCTGACTCAGGCTTGAGCACACACTGGCTGGGGTCTCCAGGTGCGTGCTCTGGCTGTTCCATCCTATTGGTGTTTCTGTTCTTAATAAATGCTCCCCTTTCCTTGGTATCCGTCCCCTGGCCAGGCGTTACGTCAGCATGTGTCACACTGGTTTGAAAGCTCACCGCACCCTGCAAGTTTCACAGATGCAGAAAAACAGAGTCTAGGAAGGTAGATGCTTCCTCCAGGTCACATGAGCACACAGCTGGTGGATGGCAGGTGAAGCCAGCTCTCAAGCCCACAGTCCTGTCCTTCCCCCTAATGACGTTAGTAACAGCGCTGATGCAGACACAGGAAATGACCCCAGCACCATGCAGATGTCACACAACTGGGAAGATAGTATCTACACTGGATGGCACAAGCCAGATCCAGACTCATTAGGCTGGGAAAACCTCAGGAGAGTGAGCGTGCATGCAAGGGGCTGATGGGCCGCAGACCTGTGGGCCTGCCGAGAGCATGATGCAGGGGGACGGGGGGCTGGTGGGCCACAGACCTGTGGGCCTGCCGAGAGCACGATGCAGGGGGACGGGGGGCTGGTGGGCCGCAGTCCGGTGGGCCTGCCAAGAGTGCAGTGCAGGGGGACGGTGGTGCCATCTCCTGTGTCTGATCACCCTGCGACCAACCAGTGCCCCACGGTCTTGACCTGTCTGTCTGGGGTGCACACACACTGAGTGCCCCCCCCCCCACTGCGAGTGCCTCTTGGTAGGTATGACAATGCATGTGGCTTCAGGACCAATGACTGATGATCTTGTTACTCACAAACCCTGAGTAGCTCATTTCCAGGGACAGTAACGAGTGGCCAGGGCTCAGAATTGGGGTGCTGGGCTTGGTAAACCAACTGCCCCCCGAGCCGGGTCAGAACCACAGCATCCTCTCCCTGCAGGGATTTCTTGGCCATTGGGGAAATCTCTGTACCACACACTTCCCAGTTCAGAACCGTGAAGGCCGACGGGACACCTGGGGCGTCCAGGTCACCCACATGGTTATCCGAGTGTGTGCAGCCTGCTCCTGCCTCATCAAGGAAGAATTTTAATTCTGAGCAGCAAAGGTTACATGGGTTCTGCAGTGGTGACTTCTTGTGTCACTATCATTTCATAGAACAATGAAGCTCAACCCCTTCCCAAACTGGCTCTTTCTAAGACTGCTCCTAGTCCTTGCCCCTCCCTGCCTTGGTGTTGGTTACTTTGAAATTGGGAACGAGAGTGTTGTCAGCAGAGAAAGGATTTCTGGTTTGATACCGAGTATGAACAGATTAACCACCACTGCTGTTTGAAAAGAAAACCCTGCACACTCCCCTCCCTCTTCCTCCTACTGCCAAAATGTGGGCTCAGGAAAGTGGGGTCTGTTTTGGAGCAAATCAACACGGCTGGATGTGGCAGGGGAGGGGCTGCGTTTTCTGAGAGGAGTCAAGGACAGCTCCATGCTGGAGGCAGGGAAGGGGAAAACCAATCTAGCATTCAGGCTGTGGAAGGCGAGTGAGACCAGAAGTCGTGTGGGAAAATATTATATTATAAACACATAGATAATATGTACACACTCGTATACATCCCAAACAGAAGCCTTCCAAGGAATTCCACTTCTTTTCAAAAGAAGGCTTCACTATGATAAAGCATTCCTATAGTGGGAATTAACTACAATGAAATAAGTTAAGAATTTCATTTATACTCTATCTGGTGTTCACTACAGAAAGTCTATGATAAAGGCCGTGTGGAGGTGACTCTGTAAGCCAGGTAAGAACACTGCTGCGTTCTTGAAAAATAGGCAATGACTTTTTCTTTTTTAAACTTCTATTCACATTTAAAGTAACTCCACAGTGATGAAACGTAGAATTAAAAATCGAACAGAGAGGCTATGGGACTGTATCCAGGTACTCAGACTTGTGGCTTCTGCACCCGTTCTATTTTGGGTTCTGGTTGAGTTCCACTTTCTAATTAAGATTAGAAATTTCCATGAAACACCCACATATAAAGTCTGTGTAAAGCTTTATTTTTTTCCCCATCTACTTTGATTTTTTTTTTTAAAAAGAAGAAGAAAAATTTTTACAAAATATAAGGTTTAATATATAAGAGCCAGGAACTTCCTAGAGGCTGCCAGGCAAGGTGGCTTTGAGTTCTGTGCCACGCCAGGCCAGTGTCCTTGTCTTCCAAGATGACCCACCTTGTTCCCCATTTCACCACCAGAGGCAGAGCCGCCCCCTTTTCTTTTCAACCTCAGGGATGCCATGATGTGCATGTGTCTGCCACACTGAGGGTGGCTGAGGATACAGTGGCCATGGCACATCAGAAGGTCTCACCCACAGGTCTGACTGCTAAGTCCAGGTCATGTGGGTTTTCAATGGCCACTGGGTGCCTCAGAGCCACCAGCAGCCTCCTGTAAAGCACCTCTGTCCAGCATTCAGAAAACCACCCCAACTTGCCAGAGCCCCTTGGTCTTGGTTACCAAAAGTAGTATCAGAACTAAGTCATGCTTTCAATCACGGGAAATCGCGGGCCTCCTTCCTCACTTCCTAATGCACCAGGGTCTTTTACTTTTCTCCTTCTCAATTTTAATAAGCAAATTGTACCACCAACTTATTCTGATATGTTTCTTTTTAAAAGCTGTATATCACATTAATGGAAGTGTTTACTGCTGGGAATATTTTCCATGTACAATGATCTGTAACCCTCTTATTTCAACTAGTTGCACATTATTAGTTCACATCCAGTTCAATTTATAAATTAACAGAGGTGCCATTTGTCTGTACAAAAATCAATGCATATTTATGAACTTCTTTTATTCAAACAGATTTTCACACATCTTATCTAAAGACACAATACAGAAGCCTGTGTAACTTGGGCAACATGGCCCAGGAGTAGCTGAGACCCAACACATTCACCTTGGCAAAAGGACATAAAATATCTCTTATGTTCGGAAAAAATAGCCTTTTATGTATTTACTTAGTTTACGAAATGTACTCAAAATGCCATTATTAGCTGAATTTGTGATTTCCTTTTGAGTTTCTGAGTTATTCTTATTTATTTTTTCCATTTTGTTTTTGCACCAAGGAGACTGCAGTCAAATAATACTCAGCAACTGATTTCCTCTCTTTGGACTGAAAAATTAAACAGATACTAAATTATGACAGTGAATTTAGAAAGGAGGGCTCCAAGGGCTTGAAAGAACATGTCTGGGATAATATGATGCTTCTAAGAGTATTGCAATCACATCGTGGCAATCACCGGAGCGTGCCGCGTAACTACCTCCTCGGCTAATATGCTTTCTTCTCGGTGATGACTAATCATGTTCTATTAAACAGCGGTAATGCTGGAAGAACTCAACTATACAAGTGTAATGAAGCCAGTATTCTCCCTGGACAGATTAGCTACAACTGATTTGACACATACCATCATAGGGGCTTCAAACCTGACAAACTCTGTGCTTGCTTCTGATTTATGCCGTCAAGCTCCTCGGAGAAGAGATGAAATCCAAGTGTTCCGTTTGGTAGAGGTGAAATGTACTGATGTGCTTAACTGCCAGTTAAGGAAAGTTGCCCCTTCTCCTTGTTCCTCTCCCCCCTCCCCCTCACGTCCCCATCCCTTGTGCCACCAGGACTAGGGTCCCTCACCGTGTGCTATCATCAAAGAACCAAGGCCCCGTCGGTCTCTCCTGCTTGTCGTTTAGGGGAGTTCATGGAAAGGAATCACTTCTGCAGCCTCCTGGCCTCCTCTTCTTCCTTTGAGAATGTCCAGGTTTTGTGACTCTGTTTTGGGTGAGAGTGGATGGGTGGGTGGGAGGTGACCACCAGGAAGAGTGAGGGGATGTGACAGGACTCACGTGTGCGGCGAGGTCGCCGCGTCCTGGCGTGGGGGGAGGTGGGCACGGACGCCCCTCAGATGATGGTGGGCACCCTCCCACTGCTGTTGAGCTGGGCACGGCTGCCCCTCAGATGACGGTGGGCACCCTCCCACTGCTGTTGTTCCTGTTGTTGTTCTTCCGGGACAGGTTGGGGGTAGCCATGAGCACGAAACGCTCATCGGGGCAGCCGTGCTGCAGCAGGACGTCCACACACTCCTGGCTGGGGGCCTGTCGGGCATAGGCCAGTGCTGTGTTCCCATGGGCGTCTCGGGCCATGACGTCCACTCCGTACTGCGGAGGCAACAGAGCCCACATTAGCATCACAGGAGTGGGTGGGGGAGGCACAGGGGAGCATCCACTCAACCCCTGGTGGCCTGTGCTCAACAGGGCCGCCCAGCTGCCTACTGTAGAACTGAGTGAGTGCCAGGACCACCAGGTGATGGAGCCACAGCCTGGCCCCTCGGCCAGTGTATTCTTTTAAGGGAAGAATGTGCTTCTCTCAACTAAACGCCCCTCCTTTGTACAATGTCAACAAATCGGGGGGAACTTTAGTTTTCACTTTCCAATTGGAAAAAGAAAAAAAATCACTGTTTTTGATCTTAGAGGCGGTTTGTTTTCATTGTAGAAAATCCATCCATTGTGCATAACAGGACAACAACACCTAGAATCTTGCCACTGTGAGAACCTTTGTTAATACATTAGCGTATTTTCTTTGAATGCGTTTCCTTGGAATCTAAATGCACATATGTGTAATGTGATAAGACTACATAAGTAATTTGTTCCTTTCCTTTCTTTTTTAACCCAGCACTATCCTATGATCATTTTCTTACATCACTAATATTACTCAAAACCATGGCCCACAACAGCACCCCACCACACGGACAGAGCACAGTGACACTGTCTTCCACCACTCGTCATGTTCAAAATTGCCATCGGTGTGAACAGTGCCCTCACATCCAGTCTCAGAGTCACAGACTACTGGAGAGATATCAGGAGGAGGAGATACTTGGGTAAAGCACATGACATTTTAAAGTTTCTCACTCTGGAAAAGGGCGTAAGGGAGCTGTGCCCGTCTGCAACGTGGAAGCGTCAAGGACTCTGGGCCAGTTTGAGAAGGAAAGGGGGGCAGTGATTTGTTATGGGCAGACTGTGCCCCCATTCATATGGCAGAGTCCTCACCCCCAGCACTTTGGAATGTGACTGTACATAGTGTCCCTCCCAAAGTTGTCATACATAGGGAAAATGGGAAATTGCAGTTAAATGTACTTTTATTCACAAAACATTCATTACAAAATTTCACAGCATATTTACAAAATATTCTCTTTGTGTTGGCCACCTCTTCGGGCCTTTTGGGACATCCCGTGTTTGGAGATGGGCCCTTTATATGGTGGTATGTAATGTCAAGTGAGGTCATAAGGGTGTGCTCTGATCCGCCAGGGCTGGTCCCTCACAGGAAGAGGGAAAGGGAGCAGGAGTCAGAGGAAAGGACTTTGGAAAAGCTAGGTGAGGACACGGGAAGAGGTGCCATCTACTAGCCCTGGTATGAGGCTTCACCAGACACTGACCCTATCGGCACCTTGACCTTGAACTTCCAGCCTCCAAAACTGTAAGAAAATGTGTTGTTGAAGCCACCCAGTGTGTGGTGTTTGGTTAGGGCATTCCTAGCAAACTAGATGAGGCGGCTAATTTGCATCACACCACGCGTGTGACTCATGAGCAAATGTGGGCCACCTACCCAGATCAGGAGCTGTGCCAGGACCACGTTCCCCTTGCGGCAGGCCAGGTGCAGCGCCGTGCGGCCGTCCCCCTCCCCGCAGGTCTCGTTCACCTCATCCCGGGAGCCGTGTGCCAGCAGCAGGATGACTGTCCGCAGGTCCTCATCAGCTGTGGCCCGCAGCAGGTGTTGTCCCAAGGACAGCTCTGTGCACGGTAGTGGGGCCAGGAAAAGCTTCTGCTCATACTTGGCCCGGATCCACCGCTCCTTCTCCTCCCTGCAAGAGCCACCAGACAGGTACAGTCACAACTGGTGCCAGGACCCAGTCCACAGCCCCTGGCTGCATGGCCAGGAGGCACGGAGAGCGAGGCGGATAACTGGAGACTAGTGTTCTCTGCAGCACATGGGGGCCCTGTGCCGGGGCGAGGCTAATCCACGCTCACCCCAGCAGCACCAGCACACCTGGGAACTTACCAGAAAAGCACATTCTTCGGTCCCCCCATGCCTCCCTCCCATAACTGGAACCACTGCAGAAGTTTCTGGCACACCCAGGGAAGGAGAGACATTGCAAGGCCCGCAGCCTTGGAGCTCGGGGTTCCTCTGACTTTTGGCACAGGCTGTGGCCTTGGGTCAGTGGCTCTGCAGTGCAGGCCAAGAGCTCAGTTTTACCGTAAGTGAGAAAGAATGAGAGGCAGGATTAAAGGACACTGGGTTAGAGTCTGGGGACAGGATAGTTGGAGGGCTCCCCCAACCTGGGGGTGATGTGGGCTCTTAGCTCTTAACTTAGCTGCCTGGGGATTGGGGAGGGGGTGTGATCTCCCCAGGGTCTCCATACACTTTGAGCTAAAGAAAACATGGCCACAGAGGCCACCCTGGGAAGGGCAGAGACTCCTTGGGGAGGTTTAGAAAAGAGACAGCAGCTAAGCTCAGCTGCTGCATGCCCTCCCGTCATCTCTCCGGACACCCGGGAAAGCCTTAAGTGCAGGTGGCAGAATGTCACGAATCCCTCCAATGACAAAGAACAGCCAGGTTTCCTGAGGGAGACAGTTCAAGGTGTAGGAAATACGGCAGGTCCCCCACCCCAGGCCATAGCTGAGCAGGGGCACAGAGGAGAGGATGGGGCGGCGGGGGGGGCCTCTGGAGAGCAGAGATGGTGGCACATGGCACCTCCCCCACTCAGCTGGGACTGAGCTTCCACAGGTCAGTGGGAGGATAACCGGCCCCCTCCCCTAGGATCTTAAGAGGATGGGGACCCTCTCTGTATCTGGAAGGAGGGATGAGATGGGACGGATGAGAAACTCAGAGAACGAAGGCCCACAACAAAGGATGTTTATGTTGACCCAGAGCAAGGACCTCAGATAAGCTCCCAGGCTTTGTGGCTACTAACGATGGTTTTTGGCTTTGGTTTCCCAAAAAAAGGCTAGAAGGCCAATGAACAACTCAGGA
>NW_003852528.1:813079-819562 GCF_000181295.1 Otolemur garnettii | reverse complement strand
CCCTGGACAACTCAGGACGCCCAGCACCCTGCCCTACTGCCACGGACAACTCAGGATGCCCAGCACTCTGCCCCACTGCCACGGACAACTCAGGATGCCCAGCACTCTGCCACACTACCCTGGACAACTCAGGACGCCCAGCACCCTGCCACACTACCCTGGACAACTCAGGACGCCCAGCACCCTGCCCCACTGTCAGAAAAGAAACGGGGTGGGGGAGGGGTAGAGTGAGAAACTTAGAGCAATGCGAGATGTTCCAAGTAGCTCTTGAATGCTTCCGGGCCAGGGTGTGTTCCCTCAGGCCTGGCAGATGCTTTTTGATGAGGATGAGGGGAGAAGAGAGAAGTGAGAAGGGACTGTGATTACCCACAGAGATGGAAATGATGTGCTGATTCACAATTGCCCTTCTCCTAAAATTCAGAAGTTTTTCCAGAGGAATAATCAGGGCACATAGCTACAAGCCACATGGAGAAACCACTTAGGGCTTCCACGAAAGTCTAGAAAGAAAACTCATTACCCGTGACATTTCCGCTTTGGAAGCACAGAGGAGACGGGCTGTGTGCACCTTCACCGGTGTTTACACTGCCCCTAGTGATCCAGTGTCGGGTTAACCCTAATCTGCTTTTAAATACTTAGGCAAACAAATTCTTCCAGGAGTAAATCTGGATTAGTTTTGCTTCACTTCCTGGTACATGTGAGTGACCTGGGAGTCACCCCCACCTCTCTTCACTGGGAGATTTCCAGGACAAACAGTAGGCAACAGCTGAGAACTGACACTGCTGGTCCCCACAAATGCAGCCCTGACACCCCACCCGGGCAAAAACACAAGCACCAAAGTGCTGGCAATGTCCGGGAAATGCCAGTCAAGGAGAAAGCCCCCCACAAAAGGAGGGGAAAAGTAGCTTTGATGTTATTTTAAACACCTTATCTAAAACCTATTAGATATTTGTTAAGGCATTTCATAAATCACAACAGGAGTGACACGTGCATTAAATGAAAAGGGACAGCACTGAAGAGCATGTCCAGATTTTCAAGTTCCAATTTGGTAACTTTCATTTTGGGGTAGACATTAAAATCACAACTGTTTTACTCTGCTCTGACTGATTTTAATAGTCACTGCCGAAATCATCCAGGGAAAACTGTAGCGCTCACAAAGTAACTACAGTGCTAACTGCAATTATTCAATTTTCTTTTTATTATTAAATAATCCGGCCACAGAGTGAGTACAAGCCCACAGTCGTACCCTTTGCTGTCACCAGCCTGTCTTTCTGGGGAACTCTGTCTAGGTCCAGTCGCCCCAGGGGCAAGCTCACGTGAGCAGACGGAAACCCACACATATCTGAACCAGCGGTTCTTTGCTTTTAGAAATCAGCGTTGTTTATATACATAACAGAAGTAGGTCCAGATTTGGGGGAGCTGAACGCGTATACTGCAGTAGAACCTGCATAGCTGGACCCCTTCCTTCTACTGACCACCTCCTTAAGTGGACCTGATTTTCACAGACTGGACGTGTCCCATGTGCAGTAGGCCTAGACCAGTGGTTCTCAACCCTCCTAATGCTGTGGCCCTTTAATACAGTTCCTGTGGGTCACAACCCACAGGCTGAGAACCGCTGGCCTAGAGCCTACATTGACCACCTCTGTGCTGGCCAACGTATAGAGGTTCTACTGTGTATTTTGGGAGCCTTCTTTAAGGAGAAAATTCAAATATTATGTACATGAAATTGAAAAGCAGACCTGGGACAGGGTGGGACAGTGGAAGGGGCCCCAGGCTTGGCCTTCTTTAGCTGTGGCCCATGGTAAGAGGTGGGACAGATTACTCACGGCTCCGTATCTGACGGTAGCAACTTCAGAGAACGCAGGCTTGACACTGGTATCTGCTACCTGGGAATTCTGCAGAGAAAGTCTCTGGGCAGACTCTGGGGTAGGGGAGTGTCCCTGGTCCCACATCCATGTGACCCCCTTGGGCTCCTCCAAAGACACCTCTAGGTCTGTGGTTGCAGCTTTTATCGTCTGATGGAACCAGAGCGCTTCACCTCAGCCTCAGTAGCAGAGGCTTTTAGCACTGCCTTCTGGGTCCTTTGGGACTGCAATATTTCAGAGTATTTCAGACATTAGGAGGTGGCCGGGAACTTATAGGCGGCTGCTGGGCTTCGCATCTGGGTCAGAAGTGACCCTTTTTAGCAGCTGAAATCCAACTCATGAAAACTGGACTCAGGCAAGGGCATTGGGGTTTTGGGGGTGCTAATTCAGGAACCCTGTCTGTGCTCAACCACTGATCGTGACCTAGAGCCCAGCTCCTAAGGTCGCTGCCCACCCCGACATATGGGGGTGGCAGCTCTATGAGCTTTCTGCAGAGGCCAGAGGGAGGAAAAGCAGCTGTGCCTTTGGATGCTGGGCTGAAGGCCGCAGTGTTCAGGGTTAGGGTTGCACTGTGTCACCAGGTGGTGGTGCAATCACAGCTCATGGGCAGCTTTGGGCTGCTCAGTGAGGCTCCCACCTCAGTCTCCCAAGTTGCTGGGGCTACAGGTGTGTGCTACCATGCCCAGCCCACTTTCACTGTTCTGTAAGTTCTTGGACCCCTCCTCTCCTCATCTGTAAAATGGGTACAGTGACATCTACACCAGGCAGGGCTATTTTGGGATCTGAGGTCGTGCATCTAGATAATGTGCCGGCCACAGTAGTTCCTCAGCAGGTAGTAGCTGTTGGTGTTATGACCAGACACAATAATGTCTCTAATCATTCAACATCATTGTCATACACCTAGGAGTCTACCTGTGTGTGTGGTGGGGATGGAAGTGCTGGTAACGTAGGGCTGGATGTCAAAGGCTTCTAAATCACGGCTGTCTGTAGACATGACCCTCTTAGGTCATGGTGAGGTGGGTCATTCTTGGCCAAGGGTAAGGTGACCAGATTTTAACACTGGTAAAGCAGGACACCATTGACGGGGGTGGGGTCTGGGGGGGGCGGGGTCTGACAACAATGCAAACTTTGATAAGCAGTTCTCGATAGTCAGTTCTCAACAATTATTTGTTATTATTACAGTTTAACATTATAAAATTAACAAAAATAATATAAAACTCATATCCTGGTGAAATAGCCACATGGCAGCCAAAAACCATATATTCCCTTCCTGTTCTCCCATGTTCCCTAGCTTCTTGTGCATTCTTTCCAAAAATCAGGACTTTTTAAAAATGCTGCGGGACACGGGACAAATTGTTAAAAAGTGGGATGTCTGGTTACCTTAGCCAAGGGCCTTGACAAGCCCACTGGCTTCTTGTGTGCCCCCCATGGGTGCACAGGACACCACGATACCATGGTAAGTGGGTCTTTAGGGAGGTCACTGAGGTTAAGTGAGTCCCTAAAAGGGGCCCCCAGTTCACTGGGGCAGGTGTCCCCATAGAGAAAGAGACACCAGACCTCTCTGTGAGCATGCAGAGGAGGGACTGTGGGAGGACACAGGGAGAAGCTGCCATGTGCCAGCCAGAAGCCAACCCTGCTGGCACCTTAACTGTAGACGTGCAGCCTCCAGAACTGTGAGAAATAAACTGCCCTCACCAAAGCCCTCAGCAGGTGACACTCTGCCGGCGCTGGCTCACACACAGGACAGCGGCATCCCCATCACTTCCCTTCAGCTCTGCACTCACAGGCAGCATGTGGAGGAGGGACACTCTGACAATGGCTTATTTTCTAGAAGAACATGCTGTCTAAAATCATCTATCCCAAGAAACCGTGACGCCAAAGCACAAATACTCAGAGTGTCACTGTGATGGCCTGATGCTCCTTCCAGAACCCCTGGCTCCTCTTGGCCGGGGCGATCATTTTCCCCAAGGAAGGCCAGTTCAAGAGCAGCGGAGCTGGCAGTAGATCACCTCGCCTCATTCCAATCCCCTAGAGGACCACTGCTCATAGCCTCTGTTAGCTAATGAGCTAAAAAATGAATTATTGGCGCAGCCTGCCGTCAGCAGAAAGGAGGGGCCCAGCTCCTCATCCGATTTGGTGCTGACACACCTTTAAATAAATCAGCCTCCTGAGAGTGAAGGGGAAGCCAGGAGTGGGCAACTAATCAGGAGGAAGCCTTGGGGCTGATCCCCCAAATAGAAAGATCCAGCCAAAGTTGCTGTAGTAATACTTTTTTCTCTTCCTGCCTACAGTGAAGCACCTTTTGTACGATGCCCCCCGTGTCCATTTGTGCCATGACAGGAGGCCACTTGGTGCACAGGTGCTGGGCTGGGACTGAGCAGGAGGGTGAGATCTGAGGGCAGGTGGGGCCCAGGGCACAGGAGCTGGGGTCACTCTGGGTTTTCTGGGGTCCGCCAGGCTCAGAGATGGACACTCTGGCACTGCAGCCTGATGGACTGTGCCACACACACCTGCCCTTAAGGCCTGGTGTCTTGGCCAAGCTGAGCTTCATATGCCTCCCCCAAAGTCAGTTCCCCTGGACACACCCCATCTGACGCCTGCAGATTCAGTGCTCGCCACCTGTGGGCACCAGGAGGTACCACAGGACCAGCTGACAAGGTGCAAGTGCCACATGTGCGAGTGCTTAGTGTAGACAGTGACTGAGTTTACTGACCATTCCTGATAATGCCAGACCCTCGGAGGGACCCCCCCTAACACGTCTACTTTTTAATACACCACACAGCAGATGCAGAATGAGATGCACATGTCACAGCAGAGTGGGGGTCCGGTTTTGTGAAATCATGGCAAATGGAAGGCTGCAGGGAACAAGAGATGGGCCAACTGTACCCCAAGTTTCAAAAGGAGAGAAAAGAGCCCGGTGCCCAGGGACCCACCTTCTCCTTTGAAATGGAGCAAGAAGGGAAGGATATTCAGTAAACCTGGCACCATCCAGACTGGGCTGTGGAATGGAGGAAGAGAGACTCCCAGTCCAACCCAACCTTAAAGACGGGGCTGGGGACATGATGTGGCCGGCAGCAGGCTCCGCTGAAGCTCCCTTCTCCGGGAAGGGACAGATACCACGGTCCTTTTAACCTGCACGTGATCAGACTAGGGGATGGGAGGGATGGAAATGAGCATTTATGTTTGCAAAAGGTGTGTAGGGTTGTTATGGGGAGAGAGCTTTATTCCCAGCCCTATGGCAAGGACCCAGGTGTGGGGCCACCCACCGTGTGCAGGCTGCACTGGGCTCTGTCCTGGGGTGCCAGCAGGGCCTGTGGAAGACCATGGCAAGAGCCCTCCTCACAGCACCGAGAGATGCACCACGGTGAGACCAGCTGTGGGACAACACTGCCTATGATGATGGGACCCCCACTGCTGTGATGGCTGATCTGTCCTCAAGTGACCGAGGGGATGATATGAGGAGAGCTGGGTGTTGCCAGCGTTTCACCTGCCCCATACTGTCGGCCCTTCCTCCTCCCTCTGAGTGGTGTCCCTGCTGTGGGGGTGTCTTCCCTACGTGAATTTGCTAGACACTGCCCTGGACACTGCCCTCAAGAAGTTGCTCTTTTATTTCTGCTAAGGTGTGAGGTTTGTGCCTCCCCCAGGTGATGGTATTCAGAGGTGGGGCCTTTGGGAGGTGACCGGGTACTCTGAGGACAGGGGCCTAGGGGAGCTTGTTAGCCCTTCCCACCTTGGGAGGACACAGCCACGAGGGCCAAGCCCTCACCAGAACCTGAACCTGCTGGTGCCTTGATCCTGGACTTCCCGGCCCCCAGACCTGTGGGGACCACATTTCTGTGGCTTAGAGCTCACCCTGTCACAGGCATTTTGTCACAGCAGCAAAGAAGGGCGGAGATCATCTAACCCTGCATCTAAGCTCTGCGACTTTCTCCACCAAAATTACAGCTCCCTGTGAGCCAAGTGGGGGGGGTTTTAAGTGACCAATCCATAGACAGTGTTTATACAAAAGTAAAAGGTCACTATTAAAGTAGCCAGACCCTGTTACACAGACTAGGAAAAATATCAAAAACACTCAAAGCTGACGCTTACTGAGTACTTACCATGAGCCAGTATCGGGCTGAGCCAGCCGGATGATGCTCTGGTCTAATCCTGACAGCACCCACTGAGGCAGGTCACGAGGTGAGGTGACCCACTGAAGGTGAGTCACGAGGATGTGAAGCACACTGCCCAGTCCCTGCCCCCCACGTGACAGCTGAGTGACGGCCACCCTGGCACTGTCTGACTTCTTCCTCAGGGTCCGCTTCCCAAATCAGGCAATTCATTCCTGTATGCACAGCCACCTGGACTGTGGGACCCAGTGCACCCACAGCCATTTTCTGCCTGTGCCCTCCTCGTGGCCATCTCAACACTTGGTTCTTTTCTCTGGTGAAGGGTTAGGTGTGATTCGCTTCAGATAGGGCATTTAGAGCCCTGCTACCCAATGGAGCAAGCATGAACTTAAACTTTGATTAAGTCCAAATTAAATGAAATAAAGTAGCACAAAAAACTCATCTTACACATATCAAGTGCTCAACATGAAAAGTGCCTGGCAGCTGCTATGCTGGGCCACGCCCCACTGCAG
>NW_003852528.1:765248-812874 GCF_000181295.1 Otolemur garnettii | reverse complement strand
GCCTGGCCATTTTTTTTTGGTTGCAGCCATCATTGTTGTTTGGCGGGCCTTGGCTGGGGATTCGAACCTGCCACCTTAGGTGTACGTGGCTGGCACCTTAGCCACTTGAGCCACAGGCGCCGAGCCAATCTGTCAAGTCTTCACCTCCACTTCTCTTCCTTACAAAAATTACTTGTAGAATCATTGTTAATAATAATAATAATAAAAGAATTATAGAATAAGGAGAGAGGAAATCACTAATGTGGGGGAAGAAACTGAGGGAAAGCAAATGATACAGATGCCAGTGCCCAAGACAGAAGGGGGAGGAGGTGCCCTGGTGCTGGGGCTCACCGGGCAGCCAGGTACCAGATGGAACTCCGGTCACTGCTGTGGCATCATCTCGTGGGCAATGGCAAATCCTTGTCACCAGTGACCAGCAGTTATAGAGTAAGACCCCGGGGGGCAGAGGGTCTTATTCCAGGGTCCCACCTAGACACGACCCCTTCCTGAGAGGCTGGCGCCTGGCGCCATGCCCTGCCCCTGCTGCTCCTGAGTGGAGCCCTGCAGAGCTGTGGGCACACTTACTGCCATCAGCTGCAAGTCGGGTTTGGCAGGGAGGGCTCAGCACGCTGCCAGGGGGTAATAAGGTTAATGGGATGGATTCCCAGAAAACAAAGTTTTTAACAAATAACTGCAACTGGCTTTCAACGCTATCTTGCGGCACCTCAGGAGGAGTCATCAGGAACACAGACCTAGAAGTGGATGACCAGATGTCCACTTGGCCCTCCTGGGGACCACTGTTTGTGAGCCAGAGACATTTTGGGGGTGGCATGAAGAGCTATCTCTTGGTAGTTTTGTCATCTGCCTTCAAAGCTCCACAAATGTGGCTTTCTGAACACTTTTATAAAATGCTGCACAACAAACAGCAGCCTTTCCCGCAAGTCCACTCTGTGTGGAGTCTAAGGCGCTCATTCTTATTGGAATCCACCCCCTCAGACGTTAAAAGGACGAGAAGAAAGTTGTTTTTTGTGCCTGTCACTTGTCACACTGCTCCTTTTGGGAATATCTTTTATTTTCCTTCCCACAGGTGGGAGAGGATTTTCAACCTGATTTTAAAAGAACCTACAGCAAAGCATACGGAAGAGGGGGAATACCCTTGGGGCTCGGAGCAGAAACTGGAGGAGACGCACAGGGATTTGAACAGTGGGAGAGGACAGCAGGGACAGGAGGAGGACAGAAGAGAAAGAGCTAGCAGCAAGGAATTTCCAGAGTGCTTCCTGCCTCAGGAAGAACAGGAAGTGGGAGGAGAGGCATGGAAGAGGGCGCTGGAACAATATGCCAGGGAAAGAGAGGGGCTTCCTCTCTGCAGGGGAAGACCCTGGCCCTCCGCAAGCTGAGCGCGGAGCTGACCCCGCCTCCCACGCATGCCTTCTCCTGCCCCGTTGCTAGGGGTCAGGCCTTGGGACAGAGCATGGCCAGCAGAGACCGACGGATATTTACTCCTTAATTACTGAAAGCTTTTAAACAGCTGACCACTGTAAATCCCACATGCAAGGGCGCAAGAGGCAATGGACAAGGATTTATGCTCATGGGGCACAGATAAAATAAATATCCCGCCTGACTTCTGATCGATATTATGAGTGTTTTTGCCAACCTGCAGGGTGTTTTATGAGCATGGAGGAACAGAACAGGATCATTGTTAATTAAATAAAGTCAACTGTATTAGGCTTATTATGTCTGTGAGTCATGCAGGTATGGGGGCCTCAGGCCTCTCTGGGCAGGGACATGGCTGGCCGTGTGGCCCTCGGCAGGGCACCTGACCTTTCTTGGGTCTTGGTTTCTCTTCTAGAGAGATGAGATTATCCAAGCACCCATTGTCTCGGGCATCCTAGGTCCCACAGGAGTGTCCACTGGTCAGCACAGGGTCCAAGCTGATGGGCCAGCTCAAAGGGCCCCTCAAAGGAAGGCCTCACTGAGCCTTTTATTTTGAAAGACCTGTAAGGTATGTCACACACTCAGGCAATGAAACCCCCCCTTAGTCCTTGGGGTCCACAGCTAGACCTTGACTGGTCCTCCTGCTTAATCCTGAGTGACCTGCAGACACCATCCTGCTGCCACTGCACTGTGACAAGCCCTGGTAGAATGACCAGAGTACGGCCCTCCACAAGCCTCACCCCCAGCCTGTTGTAAGTAACCCCACTGCCTGTTCTGACCCCATTCATGGGAAATTAACCCCAGGATGGAAGAATTTGCTGACATCAATTCTCTGCACCCTGGAATCACAGAACAGCCACCAGAGCCCAACCTTCTCTAACCTCTCCCACCTGGGAGGCCATCAGGTTGGAAGGATGGGCATGTCCATACCACACAGAGCATAGGGTCTGGCTGTGTGACACAGGAGCTCAGTGGCCCAGAGAGCTGTGCCCTGCTGCAGTACATGTTTTAAAGCTGGAAGGTGAACAGAGTTGATGTCCTGTGTTTAGCACCCTCAAGAGGGTACCAGCTAGGTGGCCGAGAGCAGGGAGAGAACAAGGGTCTGCTACAGGAGACAGGTGGGGTGGGGGGACCAGAGGGGTGCTATGGACTTAACGCTGGTGTCCCCTCAAATTCCTATGTTGAATTTTAAAATCCTGGTGTGATGGTATCTAGAAGTGGAACCTTCGGTAAGGGATCGATTCCCGAGGGTGGCGCCCTCATGAATGGGACTCACATCCTGATTAGGAGACACACAGAGGAGGGTCTCTCTCCCCAAAGTGAAGGTACAGCAAGAGGTATCTGTCTGCAAGCCCGGAAGAGGCCAGCACCAGAACTCATTAGTCAGCACCCGGACCTTGGCCTTGCCAGGCTTCAGAAGTGTGAGCACAGTTCTGCTGTTTAAGCCTCCCAGCCTACAGCACCATCTCACAGCAGCTAGAACTGGCTGAAAGTGCCAAGGCTATGGCTGTCCCCCTCCCTGTCCTTGGTCTCCCTGCCCTCCCCATTTTTCAGTCTTATCTGGCTATCATGTTAAAATTGATGTTGTGTCACGAACATCTGTATGCCCTGTTGTTAATTTTTTTTTTTGGCTGGGGCTGGGTTTGAACCCACCACTTCTGGCATATGGGGCCAGCGCCCTACTCCTTTGAACCACAGGTTCTGCCCCCCTGTTCTTAATTTTAAAACAGGTTAACCGGGATTTTTTTATACTTCTCCATTCAAACCAATCAACCACTTTGCACCATGACTCTCAATTCTTTTCCTTGTAGGTGGCCTGATGGACAGTTTCCTGCTGGCCCTTCAGCTTAGGAAGTGAGCCCCCTCTCTGCTTCCCTCCCCTAGATGGAGGGAAGGGGCTTGGCCTCATCCCCCTGCCCAGGGGCCAGCAACGGCCTGGCCTGGGTCTCCCAGTGCTGAAGTGTTGGGCAGAGCTTGGTGGAAACCAGCCCAGCAGGCAAGGATGTGACAGGCACTCAAGGGCTCTGCTCTGGCTTTATCCGGCATCCTCTGTTGGTCTTTGTGGCCTGAGTCGGATTTGCTAAGTGGCCAAATGACTGTGGCTGCACAGGACTCTGGTGGTGGGCTTATTCCTCATGGCCCTGTGATCCTGTGAAGGGCAGACCCCTCAGGACAGGGCGAGTTGCCTCATGATGCTGAAGGTGTGGGGTCACCAGAGACAGGATCGGACTGGGCTGTGCTGGAGGTTGGACGGCCTCAGGGAGCTGGTGCCCTGCTTCGCTGAGACTGGCCTGGCTGGGAAGCATCTCACAGGGGCCCCAGGGCGGTGCAGGGCAGGGCAGGCACTCGGGACACTTGACTTCCACCCTCACACAGAAGCCCTGTCTCAGGGAGCCCCCGTGCCAGGCCGGCTCCCCGTGGCCTCGACTTTAACAGAAATGGGCCATGTTTAGAGTTTCAGTGCCTCAGACTGGGCCTGACTTCTCCCTTAGACACTGCATAGTCGTCTCAGATATTTGAAAAATGGGGATAAAATCACCCACATCTCAGGGACACAGTAGGGACTAAAGGCCGTGTCACTCACAAGCATAGGGTGGAGGCAGGAACCAGAGAGGACAGGGTGCTTACAGAGGACTGAGAAGAATGAGGGCCCAGAAGCACAGCCACCCTCCTGGGGTCTGACTGACACGGCTGGGTGCCCGGGGCTACTGACAACAGTAGGGGGGGCCCCCTCCCTTGGGAATAGCATGGAGTCTGACACCTGGGGCGACCAGATAGAGACCTTGGAGGTGTTTTCTCCTTTTATGGAAGATACTAGGCTGAGGGTGGGACAGAGAATGTAGGACAGAGGGGAGGCCAGGCCTAGGGGGTGGAGAGGCCAGGGAGTGGAGGCCAGGCCCAGGGGGTGGAGGCCAGGCCCAGGGGGTGGAGAGGCCAGGGTGGGGTGCAGGGGGAGGGAGGGGAGAGACTGTAGCAATTTAGATGTTTAAGTTCTAAGAAAATGACTTTTTATTTATTTATTTGCAGTTTTTGGCCGGGGTGGGTTTGAACCCGCCACCTCCGGTATATGGGGCCAGCGCCCTACTCCTTGAGCCACAGGTGCCACCTCCGAAAATGACTTTTTAAAAAATGCCACACTATTAGAAAGGGCAAAACATCCAGATTCTTCCAGAAGCGGCTGAGATATTTTTATATTTAATGTTTTTCCCATTTCTTAATTTATTATAAACCAACACAAGAAAAAAGGGAAATTTAAAGAAAAGAGCACCTGAGTCACACCCCTCAGCTCACATGCTGGCTCGGTCTCTGAGACCCTGCCTACCATTCCAAGTGGGCATTTCACTAACTTGGAATTTTAGCGCAGATGCCTTTAATATTCTGGTCAAAGCTGGTTTTGAGAGTCAAGTTCATGAATTCATCGGAAATTGCGTGTTTGCAGTGAGAGCTGAGCTGCTCCAGTCACAACAGGAATGGATGTTTCTTGACTTCAGCATTAGGATGAATGTGAAGAACTGTATTAACGCATAAATCCCAGTAACTCTGCCCAGGGAGAGTGCCCTGGGCTGCTGGGGTGAGGCGGGCCTGGGTCCGCTAATGTGGCATGAAGCACAGCTGCCCGGGTGGCAGAGCCCATCACAGTGAATTAAGCTCACCATAACAGTGGCTGATGTGATCGGCTCTGGAACATACCGCATCATAAACAGATCAGGGAAGAGAAACGGCCCTTTCCTCCGCGTGGGATACTGTAAAATGGATGCCCTCGCCGTGTGTGTACCAGCGCTCTTTAAACACCAGGGACGGGCAAACCTAAGGCCTCTCCTGACAGCAGAAGCTTTAGGGATAAGAGGAAAGGCTGCTGAGGATCAAGTATAGCCTGCTGGCTCCTCAGGGATGGGCTGGCTGAACGGTCCTCAAACCCGAGGGAAAGGTCACAGGCCACAGACTGGCAACAGTTTCTAATAAAAATGGCCAGGTGGGCTTACAGGCTACTGTTCTGGGTAATATCACTTTTTTAAAGACATAAGACTATTGATTTTGAACAATAAAGAAATTTCTTAATGTATTTTTCCTTGGGAGTGGGAGGGGTTTAGAATTGCCACAATAACCAAACAAAATAAGATCTTAAAGGGATTTTAAGACAGGAAAGGCACTGGGGATGGGGTGTATGCAAATGGTGATGACATTTAAAATCAATTTGCTTTTTAATCTTTCTCAAAATATGAAAACATGGGAAGATGTGGTGGCTCAGGCCTGTAGTCCAAGCATTTTGGGAAGCCGAGGCGGGAGGATCCTTGAGCCCAGGAATCTGAGGTTATAATGAGCTATGACGATGCCACTGCTACCAGGCTCAGACAACAGAATGAGACCCTATTGCCAAAAACAAAGGAAAGGAAAGGAGGGAGAAGGCGAGGGGCGGGGCAGTGGCAGATGCTACAACATGGGTAAACCTTGAAGACGGTAAGCTAAGCGGAATAAGCCAGACACAAAAGGACAAATACTGTAAAATTCCACTCGTATGAGTTATGTAGAGTAGTCAAATTCACAGAGACAGAAAGGGCAACAGTGGTTGCTGGGGTGGTGCCGGGGAGACTGCATTTAATAGGTACAGAGCTTCAGATTGAAAAGTTCTGGAGACGGATGGTGGTGATGACGCACAAGGTGAATGAACTTACTGCTACTGGACAGTGTATTTAGAAACGGTTAAGTGGTAAATTTTAAAGTAATTAAAAAAATCCATGATCTGGGTACACTTTTGTTCCCTCAAACATGCACACTAGCATTTTTATGGGACACATTATCATATACAAGGAATTTAAAATATTATCATCCATCATGGGTTCGGATCCTGATACTTAAAGAGACAACCCTTATCACCATAACCCTGAATGCTGAAAAAAGTGAAGCACTTTATAAATGCAGAAGAAATGGATTTCAGATGAACTCTCCAAACTTAATGAAAGATCTGGAATTAGGTATGATCAAGAGTTGATCAATTGATCAATGTTACAAGAAAAGTTGTCTTTTCCATTCATCCTAATGCGTTTGGTGGAAAATTCAAATGACTGGATTGGCCACATGATATGGCAACAAGAAACTCAGTTTAAAGACATGTTAATTGCCTGCACTGGTGTTCCTTCCAGGAGATTTTAAGGAATTAAAGCAGCATTTGTTTGGAGAAGCCAGCCAAGTTACTGACTGGTTCAAAAGTAGTCACGTGCCTGGCAGGGTAAGACAATTCCACAGTGATGTCACTGTCTGATCACCAGTATTATTTCTGCCAAACCAGTGGTCTGCATACAGGGGCCTGTGGAATGGACGTTCATATGCCCAGGACCGCATGGACACACAACCCAGGACATGGCACTTAACAGAAATGCTAGTGTTAGTGTGTATCAAATCCGAGAAGAATCTCAAAAACAGCAGCATGGTTTAGAAAACAAATGTGAAGTATTCTCCAAAAGGCGCATTTCCTTGTGATGTAAGACTTCAAAGTATAGTTACCATCATGAAGTCGACCAGGCTTACAGCCCATCTCTGTGCAACAGCTTTTCTTATGCTAAATTTCCTTTATAGGTTTTCTTTTCAACAAATTGACAGCATTGTTTTTTATAATTCACTATGCTAAGTACCTCACCTTTTGCATCAATTCCGATACTGGAAGTTTAAACCACACACAGGTTTCTAGAGAGGTCTAACTCCTTTCATGCGTTTTTTTGCAAATCTGACTCCATACTAGTTTACTGTCACAACACTGACTTCATATGTACAGACAAAAATGTTGAAACTTAATAAATTAAGAGATGTCTTTTTTGTATATCTGTACTTGAAAAGAAAATTTCTTGAGATTTCAGTTCTCCGGGTGGCTTCATATATGCAGTGATGACCCATCAAGATTTCTCTTTCTTGGGCAGTGCCTGTGGCTCAGTGTGTAGGGCAGTGGCCCCATATACCAAGGGTGGTGGGTTCAAACCCACCCCCAGCAAAGTGCAACAAAAAAATGGGCAGCCAGGGTGGCGCCCGTGGCTCAAAGGAGTAAGGCATCAGTCCCGTATGCCAGAGGTGGTGGGTTTAAACCCAGCCCTGGCTAAAAAAACTGCAAAAGAAAAAAAAAGCTTTAGGTTGGTTGTGGTATTTTAGGCGATGGCAGTTACGAAGCTGGGTGCACATAATCACCAGACACAGTGACGTGCATTTCTGCTTTGCCCTTTGTGACCTGTTTCTTCCTGAATATGCCTGTCTCCTCTTAACTGTTCCACTCATGAGGTTGTTATCAGCATGCTTGAGTTTCTGTGCTTGCAGAAGTATGTACGTACTGACTATTTCACTGTGTAGATGTGCATGTGAAGTATTCTGTCATGTTTGTTGTCAAATAAATCTCCTATTAAAAATGCAAATAATTTTAAAGATGCTAGTTCCCAGAATTATGTCTTTTGATCTTTCAGGATTTCAATATTGGTATTATAAACATTTGGGATTGTATCTTTTGCAATTGTGATTGATCTCATCAATAATGTGGTCAATATTATTCCCCAAATGATATGAAAATATGCTCTAGTGCTGAACTTTCTTACTGACCCAGGCTTCAGTCAGTGAGATGCACTCAGAATCCTGTCTTTTTTTTTTTTTGAGACAGTCTCACTTTGTTGCCCTGAGTAGAGTGTTGTGGCGTCATAGCTCACAGCAACCTCAAACTGTTGGGCTTAAGCGATTCTCTTGCCTCAGCCTCCCAAGTAGCTGGGACTACAGGCGCCCACTGCAATGCCCAGCTGTTTTTAGAGATAGGGTCTCGTTCTTACTCAGGCTCGTCATGAACTTGTGAGCTCAGGTGATCCACCCGCGTTGGCCTCCTGTCTCTTGTATTTCCCTTCAGTTTAAGCTTTGTTTCCAAATCCCACGTCTCTTTTTGAACTTTTAATATATCAATACATATGTGGAAGAGTTTGAGCTATTTCGATGGCAGAATGTCCTCCAATTATGTTTATCTGACTCCATTTGGCTCAAAGTAACACCATGAAGGTACCATGACCCTCGCTCGCACCATGTTGGGAGGTCCAGACTGTGGTCGTCCGACCATGCAGTCCGAGTGTACAAAGCAGAGGGTTGCCAGACCAGACCCCTGGCCAGGTCCCTTCTCCCTTCGTAATCACCAGTGACCCACAGGTGGTGCTGGGAGGCTGTGCACAGCTTGCTCCTTTCGGAAGCAATCCTCCTGCAGAATTATAGCCCTGATGTAACTGGCTGAAGCACATCTACATTCTCGGTTGTAAGATGGAGATTTTCCAATTCTGTTTATTAGTTGGCATTTTCTGTAAAGAGGAGATTTTTCTTCTCGGCTATCTGGAGCACCACTGTGGACTCATGGATATTTAAAAGTTGCATGTGTCCTGTAAACTATTACCAACAATGTTCTTTCTGAGGCTTAAGTTGTTCCAGGTTTGGTTGGCGGGAGCCCCCCAGAACAGCTCCTGTTTCTGTCTGATGTGTCTCCCTTGGTCCCGGCCAGTTCTGTGCTTTCTTTCCAGCACAGAGCAGGACGCCCCAGGGCCAGCCTGTGCATCCTCTGGCCAGATCTGGAATGAGTCATTTCTCTTAGAAGTCCTGAGTCCTGTAAGCGAAGCTGGCTTCTATTTTGCTTCATTCTTTTCATTTATACTGTTGAGTAAAATTTTTGAAATAATTGGAGATTCACGTGTAATTTAAAGAAATAATGCAGGGAGGGGCCAAATATCGAGGCTCACTCCTGTAATCCGAGCACTCTGGGAGGCCAAGGCAGGGGGACTACTTGAGGCCAGGAGTTTGAGACCAGCCTGAGCAATACAGCAAGACCTTATCTATACAAAAAAGAGGAAAATCTGAATTTAGCCAGGTATGCGGCGCACACCTGTAGTCCCAGCTACTTGGGAGGCCAGAGCAGAAGAAGTGAGCCCATGAGTCTGAGTCTGCAATGAGGTGTGATGAGGCCACTTTGCTGTAGCTTACGTGAAAGAGCAAGGTTGCATCTCAAAGAAAATAAACAGAAATAGTACAGGGAGATCCAGGTACCTCTTACCTGGTTTCTACATTACCACACTCAAGACAGTGATACGATCCACGTGTCTTGCTCACAGTCTCTGGTTTTACGTGTGGTTCTGTGTATCTGTGTGTCTGTGTGTCCATGTATTTAGTTTCATGCAGTTTTACTGCATGGAAGTTTCTGCATTGACCCCACTCAAGACCCTGGACGTTTCCAGCACGGGGGTCTGTCTTATTACCCTTTCATACCTACACACCACCACCCTCCCATCCTTCTCCATCCCTAACCTCCAACAACGTGGCCTATCTCCGATTTGGTAATTTCATAATCATACAGCGTGTAATCTTTTGAGATTCTTTTTTCACTCAACATAATTTCCTATAGATTTATCCAAGGCGTTGTGTGTCTCAATCATTCATTCCTTTTCACTGCTGAGTAGTTTTCCCCCACATGGATGCAAGGCTTGCTTAATCATTCACTCCTTCAAGGACATCAGGGTCATTTCCTTTATTTTTTTGAGATGAAGTCTTACTATATCGCCCTTGGTAGAGTGCTGTGGCATCACAGCTCACAGCAACCTCTAACTCTCGGGCTTCAGTGATTCTCTTGCCTCAGCCTCCCTAGTAGCTGGGACTAAAGGTGCCTACTACAATGCCCGCCTATTTTTTTGTTGCAGTTGCCATTGTTGTTTAGCTGGCCTGGGCTGGGTTTGAACCCACCTGCCTTGGTGTATGTGGCTGGTGTCCTACCCACTGAGCTACAGGCACTGAGCCTGTTTCCAGTTTTTGAATGCCAGGAATGTTCATCTACAGGTTTTTGTGCAAACCTAAACTTTTATTTCCCTGCCAAGATTGCAGTTGCTGGGTCATAGGGAGTTGCATAATTTTAGAAGAAACTATCCCACTGCCTTCTGGACAAAAAGCAAGCAAAAAAATGGCATTTGACAAAACCAAATTTCATTATCAAAAAAGAAGTCTGATCTGAAGGAGGGCCCCATGACATGGAGGAGCGTGTTATCTCCCGAGTTTCAGCCACAGTGCGGTAACCAAGTGATCTGAACTAGCAGCAGCCTCCATCCTCATCCCTCCAAATCTCTTGGATGGAGAGGCACAGATGACGTCACATCCATTCTTTGAAGTAGATAGGACATAAAAACTAAAACAGATACACAAGTGTGTGTATGTGCAGCAAACACGAGGCTGAGAGACGGCACGCGGGCTTCAAACTGTGCATGTAAGTGTAGGTTGGCCAGTAAAAACGTGAAGGCCTAGCTTTGCTAGCTTTCAGTAGAAAGAAGTGATAAAAATAACAGAAAAATCTGAACAACTAAAAATCGCTGCAGGAGGAGGGTGTCCCACGCACGTCACCACCAGAGGTTTCGCCAACATCGTGGCCTCTCACTCGCTGGGCAAAGTGCCTTTGCTTTTCCACACCCCTCTCCTCCCTCCCAGTCTCTGTGGGACACATTTGGAAATTATTTGAAAAGATAAAATGCCTCTAATCTGTTACCAATTAGAAGAAACATGTGAATATTATTTTCTAATTTGTGACTCTTGAGTGTACGTCTCAAAAAACCAGAGAGAAGTAATTGAAATAATTATGCCTGCTCCTGAATATTTCTATTATGCTCTTGAAAGAAGAGGGTGGATACGTCCTCTTTGCATGATGTGCCCGAGGGTTGAATGTATCAATATGAACATCAAAGCCCTGGACAGGAATGGCCACAAAACTGCCAGTTCTCCCAGCCCATGCGGGGCCTATGCAGCTGGGGCCCGGAGGGGCTTCGAGAGGTGAGGAGGGGCGAGGAGTGGTGCCTGTGAAGGGCTCCAGGGTGAGGGCTAAGGGGTAAGGGGGAGCTGTGGGCCTCCTGATAAACACGTGCTCCCAGCAACGCCACTCACCCCAAACTTCTCTATCCAAGTGACTCATTAGCCGCAGGAGAGCTGCAGAAAGGCATCAGCCTGATTTATAACAGCAGCAGTATGGATTTTTTTTAAACCTAGTTATAGTGCGACTTGAGTGACTACCTCCTGAAAATTGGTAATTTCTTGGTGGTTAACAGTAGAAAATCCACCAATGAGAAGTGGGGCATGTTAATAAATTTATAGGGCATTCAGTGCCAGTGAGACCTCATCGGCCATTGGAGGCAGGGATGCCCGTCAGTGCCCCCCACTGCCCACACGCGTGCAGTCCTGCCCCCTTCTGTATGTTTATAAAGCAGCAGATTAATGCTGACTGAACGGGAAGTCTGAAACAGGCAGAGGCCCTTTCTGGTTAAACAACCTCCTTTATCTTCTGTGCAAACTCCTCTTTGTTCCCCAGTGGTAAAGAAGGATTTTGAGATGAGCGTGGAATGGGAATAGAACCAGATTCATTCCAGGTTTTGCATCTCATCCACGGCAACAGGCGAAGGCTGTCGGTGAACCTGCTGACACCCTGTCCTCATCCCCGCCTAACACAACAGTCTCCTTGCTAATACCCGGCAGCACTGGTGGCGGCACTTTATCACCAGCACAAGTCACCTGCAAGGACCTCTGTTTGAGCAGAGATGGCGTCTTGGCACTGGGGGATGGAGAGTCACAGAGGTAAATACGCCCTTTACAGGACAGCAAAGCTGCCCAGGGGGACAGCGCAAGTTTGTACTTGGTGTTATAGCAATTGACAGGACTCACTTTAACTTTTTATTTTTTTCTTTGGAAAAACAAAAATTATGAAGGAAGTGCTATGTCTTTGAAAAAAGCCATCTGCGTACAGCTGTGCAGGCTGGACATGGACGCTGTGCCCTGTGTGCGCGGTCCAGCCTGCACCATCCCCGCGGTGCTTTCTGCCCATGGCGTGCACCTTCCTTCCCTCTGCTCCCCGAGTGGGGCCACTGATGTACCTGTCGCTTTTGGTATTTTGAAACATACAAACCCATCCTCCTCTTTCTCTCCCTCCTCTTTGAAGTGGGTTCCCTGAATTTGATCCCAGCCCCGTCCTCTTAGTACAATCCCCACTGTCATCTGGCGCCGTGTCAGTCATAACTGAGGAGAAGCTGGGTGCCACCCCGCATGGTGGCAGGATCTGGGACAAGGGAATAAGGAGGACGATGAATACGCATGTGAGGCTGAGCAGACACAGCTGTAATTCAGGAGCCTGAAACAAACCGGGAGAAGCCAGCGCATCCTGGATTTTACTACACAGAGCAGATTCAGTTCACAAAAATGAGAAGTGTAGTTAACCCAGTAAAGAATTAAATCTATTTCCACTATTAAACCCCTCAAAGCATCACAGAGAGCTTGGCCTTTCCCGGTTTCACAGTGAGAATCGTGGGGGCCTCTCTGTACGGTTAAGGAAGAATACCACTGCCCAGTGACACCTGACCAGGCTGGGCACTGAGAGAAGGGTTCTGGGCTAGGTGTCCCGGAGTCCAGCCAGGTGAAGTTCAAAATGAAAGGCACTCAGGTGAAGGTCCCCACTTTCTGGAAATGACCATCACAGAGACTGAGGTCTGTCTTGCCCCAGGAGGGAGTCTTTTGCCAGATCAGCACACCAGCAATCTGAATAAGCTGGGATGGCAAACGTCCCTCGCTTGCCTTCCCTGTCCTGGCTGGCTGGGGTGGATGCCGATGTTTAACCTGACCTGTCATGTACTGTCACCTTCCTCTGTGCCTGCCTTCCCAGAAGAACAGGTGGCAGGTCTCAACCACAGAGGAGCATCAGCATGTCCCCTCCTCAAAGACCTCAGTGCACCACCTACCATGGTAGCTCACTCCAGAGTCTTGTGATAATAACTAGTGAGTCCAATGAAATCAAGTCAACTTCCTCATATTTGGTTCTTCAAGGACAAAGAAAACGCATGTGTCCTTGGTTGTCATCTAACAGCCTTAACTGGCCATTCCTAGCACCGTATGCAAACAGAAAAAACACTTTTACACACGCCAAATAATAATGTCATCCTGCTTACAGAAGGATTTTTTTTGAGACAGAGTCTCACCATGTTGCCCTCGGTAGAGTGCCGTGGTGTCACAGCTCACAGCAACTTCAAACAATGCTTGGCTATTTTTATTTTTTGGTTGTAGTTGTCATTGTTGTTTGGCAGGCCCAGGCTGGATTTAAACCTGCCAGCTCTGGGGTATGTGGCTGACGCCCTAGCTGCTGAGCCTTACAGAAGGATCTTGTTCAGATGGTCAAAACTGGCTGCAGGTGAAGGTCGGCTGTAAAAGTGGCCATACCTGGGGCAGGGTGTACCGTGGTTCAGAGACAGGCTCTCCAGGGAAGCTGGTTCAGGAGCATCATGAGAAGTGGACAATATACAAGGTAAATGCTCCTGAAAGATGAGATTCTCTTTTCCTGGGGGGGCTGTAGGGGACCCAGACTCTTTCAGTGAACACAGGAAGACATCCACCACCCTACCCCCACTTTGGGCGCAGGCCTCCCTCATTCCCATCTCGCCCCCCGAACACACTGGAATGCCCTGTCCCCTGATGGGCTCCGTAATGAGAAGTGCTGTCAATCACAGCTCCATTAGCCTGGACAGACTTTCACTTCCTGAAACAATTTATTGGATTCCCAGAAGCAAATGGGCCTTCCCCCTTTTCAAACCCATGTTTTAGGGAGCTATTCAGAGGGAGTGTGTGTCCCTTCTGCTCCTGCTGGGCAGCCTTTGTTTCCTTCATTTACTCATGAAAACAGTTTCCTGAGTTTACCTACCTCCTCTGTCTTGCGTTTCCCTAGTGTTTGCCAAAACTTTTCCCCCTATAGTTCAGTTGCTACACAAAACCCACCAGCTGTTTCCAGCTACTGAACCAGGGAGGGAGGGAGAATTTTATTTGCAGATTTTGGGAGGGGGGCAGGGCAGGGTGTGGAGGAAAGGGGAGAGGCACATGCTCAAAGAAATTAAATTTAGGCAAAGAAAGAAAGAAAGAAAGAAAAAGAAATGGAGCTGAGGAGAGAATGCCAGGAGAGTCGTCTTCTATGGAACCCCAGGGTCCAGGCCTTCCCTGCCCTGCCCTTCCTTCCATTCCTAGCTCATGCCCAGACAAGAATTTAGCTTTCTACAAAGCAGCTAAAGACACCTTAAGTTTTTTGCTGACAATATTAAAACGTTTTTGAATGTATTCACAATACTCTGTGTCATGAGTGATAATCAAAGTTTTGCTTGAATAAAAAGTTCCAACTATTTAAAAACCCCATGCAATCTACAATGGAATTATGACCCAGAGAGTGAAAAAGATCAGTATATCTTTCAGTTTTTGAATAGAAGAAGAGGACTCAAAATTACGTAAAATAATATTTTTCTTCTACTGCTCTTCTTAAAGAATAGCATACACTGGGCAACCGTGCGGCTTGCTTCAGCAGTGCGGCCATCTCCTGTAAGCATAAATCAGTTTAACTTTTAACCTGGGAACACAGACTGGAGAAGACAGAGAGTTATGTCTCGCCTTCTGAGAATTTCAAGTCAATAGTAAATTGGGGGGCACGTTAGTGCCACTGAGATCCAATCAGGAGAAAATTATGCAGTCATGTAAGAAATAATATCTATTAGGCTAATTTAATCACCGAATACTTTACAGATGAATTAGAATTTAGAATCCAATTATTTCCAACATTCGGACTGTCAGAGCCTGTTTCAAAGCAGGAGGGGAAAAAGGGGCATTAGGAAAAGGAAGATTAGGAAAAGGAGGAAGATTAGGGCAGCTTTTAAAAATGCAGTAAATGAAATGAACCTTCTTCTGCTTCAAGGCTGTGGAAACTGCAGAGAAGTGACAAGTGGGATCAGGGTCTCTTCCCTCAGCCCACCCCACCTGGCCCAGAGAACCCATGGCTAGGATGGCTCGAATTTGTTATCCCTGGTGGAAAAGCCATGGTCCTTGACAGAAACCCAAACAATGTTCCCAGGAGCCCTCCTCCTCCTCGGGGTTGGCACTTCACAGAATAATAGGCTGGGTCAGATCCTGGGGTGGCCCAGTGGCAGGGCAGCTTCTAGGCAGAGGGACCCTGCCTACCTCTCCTCCAGCCTCCAGCTCTCTTCAGGGCTGCAATTCTTTTAGCTGACAGTACAGACAGGCTGGAGTTGAGGAGGAGAGAAATGAGAAAGAAGTCATCCTGAGCCTCCCAGGCCTCTGGAGACCTGAGCAGTTCCCACCACCTCGACGGTGTCTGGGCGCTCTGTGTGGGGAAACTGAGGTCTGGGAAGAGTGGTTGGCACTGGAGACAATCCTCCCAGCAAGATGGAGACTCACCCTGGAGAGGGCTCCTCTCCCCAACAGACCCATCCTGATGGTTGGGGGAGCTGCAAGAATAAAGGAACTTTCTGGTTTGCTCTTCTGCACTCTAAAGTGACCGAGTGCTTCTGGAAGAATCCAGGGAGGCTTCTGTGCCCTCTTTATTTGTACAGGCCAGTTCAGGCTGCAGAGGAATTGAGCAAATAAAACTTCTTATAATTAACATTTGAGTTACGAACAGAAAGATCTGTGTAGGGATCTCAGTTATTTAAATCCAAACACAGGAGGTTTTACTGAAAGAAAATGGCTGAAAATTCAATCTTTTTTTTTTTTTTTTTAACATGTTACAGTTTCTTTAGGGAATGAAAATACGCAGAAGCCCTTTGCATTATGGCTGTTTTGCAATTCTCAAGAATCTCCCTAATTTCCAATAGCAGAGGAGGAATGTTAGAGAGAGACCTTCACTTATAATTCATTCCAGAATGATCCTTACAGCGTGAAATGAATGAATGTACCGTGCATTTAAATTTTACTATGCCGGCAGGTCACAGGGCTGGCCGTCAAGACTGAATACACTTGTTTAAGGTTAAGGTGGCCTCGGAGACCCCTCCTCTTCAGGAAGGCACAGTGAAGTGAACCACCATTAGAGCCATTACCCACTGGGGCCTCCCCAGCCCCAGTCCAGGTGGGAGGGAGCTTCGGTGTTTACAGGCCATAGGGGTTTATGACGGGGGTACTTCCTGCCTGGCTGAACAGAGAAAGCCAGTCCTATGACTCTGTGGGCCTCCTGCACGTCCCCCTCCACCTGCAGCACAATGCGTCCTTATTATCCCTTTAATTACGGAGCTGGACCGCTCCGCTCCCTCTCACCTAGAAGCTTTGTGCTCGCCTGTGTGTGCCGAGCATCCACATTTATCTCTTTGATTCATTTAATTGAGGGCAGGGCATTGGATAGGATCTCAGAAGAGGCATTCCTTGTTCTAGGATGATTTATTGCGGCTCTTAAAAACACCTGTTCATCAATTTATCCTTTTGTAAAAACAAAACAGACTTAATGTCCAGTTTTTAAAAGTATTTTAGAAGATCTTCCTAAATAAACAGTAGCAACAAGGACAAAACCCCACAAAAACCCCTCAGGTTAGTATAAGAAAAGAAATTCTATTTAAGAATGGTCGTGAAAAAGCCTCTCAAATTTTTCTCTCTTTTTATGCATGCCCGTGCATACACATATTTAAATGGAATTCCAGTGGCGATTTCTTTATGTAAGTTAAACTGGTGACTGCTTGAAAATACATGGGTTCTTCAAAATTAAGGGAGAATCACCGGCAGCATTTAGGCGCCCATTTTGATGGGTTCAGATAAAAAAGAAAAAGTCCATAACAAAATGAAAACAATCCTTTAATCTTTCCTTTAGAGAAAACATCGGCCTCCAAGTCACAATGTCAACGTAATGAGCCCATCAGGAAAACAGCACCCCTCCAACCAACCAAGACCATAGACCTCTGCCGTGCTGGGAACACGCAAGCCGACCCGAAAGACCCCAGACCAAAGGCACAGCCACTGACAATGGCCGCCGCTCCCGCAAGTTCAGGAGCTGGTCTAAATGGCAGGCGAGGCCCCCTTTCTTTAACTAGGTGAGTTTCATAAACCAATCACCACCGCAGGTGAGCTGTTTGCCCCCGACAGGCCTTTGGGGAACCATCTTCCTTTCTGGAGGGGCTGGATGCATAGGAAAAGCTCTCCCTCCCTGCCAGATCAAATGGGCAGCAGCCCCCTAGCAGGACCTGGTCGGTGAGCTCCGCCACATGCCTAATTAATGACCCTGCTGGTCGCAGCTGGAAGAGCTGAGCTGGGGGTGATTAATTAAATTAGCTGGCAGAGGAAATTACAGTGGAAAAGCCAAAGTTTGATTGCTCCATAATTAACCGCAGTGCAAATAATATCTGCATCTATAACTTCCAGCGATGAGATCAGAAGCCAGTTGAATTTGGCACTGATTGAAGCTGTAAATATCCCGTGGTGAAAAATGATAGGTTTGTTCTAGAGGGAAAACTTACAGAAATGGACATCTAGCAAATGTGATCAGGGGAAAAGGGCACCAGAGAGAACTGCGGGAAGGAAGCCTTACCTTTCAAGCTGGCTTTTCCAACATTAAAACAACTCTTTTTTCATATTTCTTTTGGATTACTGACCAGGCGTGCTACCCTGTACGTCCTGTCTCTAAATTTCAGGTCTGACTTTCCAGGCATGGAACCTGTGTTAGGGTTCCATTCCCCTTTCTCGTTCCAGGGATTAAAACCCAATTCTAAAATAATTTCATAGGCTAATAGGAGGGGACTGCTTTCATCTCCCTGAGAAGAAGAATGTTCTATTTAGACCATCAAATGCATGAGCTATTGCTGCTTTTCTGGATAATGACATTTTTTTCTCCTTTGTAACAATTTCATGTTCAAAATATGGTTTCATTAGCAATAGGATTCGACTTAAAAGAAAAAAAAAGTATTTTACACAGATAATTGCCTTGCAAAAAAACTGTAGAACTTTCAGCAGACGGAAACATGACTTTTTTCTACCATCCACATATTTTCACTAGCAAGTTGTTGCAAGGCAAAAGTCCTATCTCTGCAGAGAAAGCTTTGAAAAGTAATGACTTGGTGGCTTTGGACCAGGAGGTGTGGCTTCTGTCTGCAACTGGTCAATAATAATCTGCCCCAATCTGGATACACAGAGAAGCTCTCAGCAAGTGGATGCAACGCGGCTGCTAAAATGTGACACAAAGAGCATGAACTGTCAGTGCAGGGCAGTTGGGACATGTACCCGACAATTTCTCCACTGAGCTTGGCAACAACCCAGGGTGTGCGTGGGGCAAGTGTGATTATCTTTTTTTTTTTTTTTTTTAATAAGAAAGATGAGGCTCAGGGTGGTCAGTGGTGTGGCAGGACAGGACCCTGCTCTCCTGCTGTGTCCTCACTCTACCAGGCCCCTCCCTTCCCAATTCACATGCCCTTCCAACAGAGGGCTCCATCTGCACCCTAGACAGAGACATACCAGAAACACCACCCTCTGGGTGGAAGCTGTGGGGGTTTGATGATGTGGGCCATGGTGTCTACAGAGGACAGAGTAACGTGCTTCCCAAGGACATCCACGTCCTAATCCCCCGCACCTCTGACAGGAGGACTTGTGTGGTCAAGGTAATGGCAGATGTGCTGAAGCTAAGGGGCAGAGAATCCTGGACTGTACAGGTGGGCCCAGTGCACAAGGTCCTTATGAGATGGTCTTAAAAGCAGGAGAGTCAGAGAAGACATCATGATAGGAACAGAGGTCAGGGTGATGCAAGGCCATGGCCAAGACAAGTGGGCAGCCAGACTCTACAACAGTGGTTTTCAACCTTCCTAATGCCGCGACCCTTTAATACAGTTCCTCATGTTGTGGTGACACCCAACCATAAAATTATTTTCACTATTTTATAATTGTAATTTTGCTATTATGAATCGGAATGTAAGTATCTGATAGCAGGATGGTCTTAGGCGACACTTGTGAAAGGGTCATTCGACCCCCAAAGGAGTCGTGCCCCACAGATTGAGAACCGCTGCTCTAGAAGATGGAAAAGACCAGGGAATGAACTCCCTACAGCTGCTGGGAGGAACACGGCCAGGGAGACGCAGTTTGGACTTGTGACCTCCAGAACGGTCAGAGAGGAAGAATGTGGCAGGTGCAGCAGCAGCAGGAGGACTCGCTTGCCACCTGCCATCAAGAGGAGGACTAAGGGGGTAAAAGCTGGGTGAGTGAAACACGTGTGGACACAGCCACCGGTGGCCTTGGTAGCATCTGCTGAACTTGGGGCCTGACAGCATCAGTCCCTCTTGGCCAGATCGTCCCTGTAAACCTCTTCCCTTGGCCTGAGAATTCCACAGGGCTCCACATGTGGCAAATTGCAAACTGGCGCCCTTATTTCCCTCCCATGGTTCCTCCTACTGAGCAGGGGGCTCGAGACTCTCACAGCATCTGGACTGGAGATGTGGTAAGTGGCGGTCAGACCCCTGTCTTCCTCCAGCTTGGCGGGAAATGACTCTTCAGTGGTCTCTCCCATTTCTTCAAGCCTTTGCCTTTGTTCCCAGTGACCTGGGAATGTGCAGAGTAAACAGCCTTGGATGACGGGGACAGCCCCTTCCTTTAGAGTGCAGGAAAATGTGCTTTCTGCCCATTATAGTAGACTTGGGTTGTCTAAGCACAGCCCCCTCTTCTGCACTGCAGCCCACAACATGTGCAGATGTCACGGGGCCCTAATCACATCTCAGCCGTGGCCACTGCAGGCTGGCAGCTGACACGAATGCTCACTGCTACTGCTGTGAGTAACTAACTCTTCTTGGTCTCTGACCCTGAAGTCTCATGCCTTCAACCAGGTCTGTGAAACTGGCCGACTTTCCAGTTAGGTAAAATCTCAGACCTGTTACAATTTCTCACCCTCTGCTAACCCTGGCCTTGTGTCTTAGTCTTTAGTGACAGTAGAGTATGTGCTGACAGGCTGGGTTGGGTCCCTTCCACCCCTCTGCATGAGTATTCGCTCTGTAGCCCCGCCCCATCCCACCAGCTGCCTGCCCTGACCTGCAGCCCCCTCCTCCTGTTCTCCTACCCTGCTGCTGTTTTCATGTGCATGACCTTAGTGAGCAATATTTAGTGTATCTGTGTCACCCCAGGCTTAGAGACCCCTGACAGCAGGCAGAGTGTCCCAGGGGCCAACATGGTGCTTGACACACAGCAGTAGAGAGCACTGTCTAGACGCCAGGCCTGGCAGAATGTGGGCGCCCCACCCCACCAGGCAGTGTGTGTGTGGGTCAGGCTGCTGCCCTTATTTGGTGTCCTCCCTCATGAGGACGGGACTGGAACCTCACTGCTCAACTCCCTGGGCCACTGTGTGGCTGGACCTTCTGCTGAAATGAAGACCAGGGCGAGGTGGGACAGGAATGCAGTGGGAGTGGGCACCCCTGACACATGGGAGGGGCTGCTGCATGGAGGGAAGGGTAGAGCAAGGCCAAGATGACAGGCGGGTAGCCAGCCTCTGTGGGATGATCTGACCAGCTCCTGTTAGGATGCCCACAGGGAGAAGGGGAGGGAAGGTGGACTGGGTCCAGTCCAAGAGCAAGTCACAGGAGCCAGGTGGGGGCCAGGCAGGGGTAAAAGCCAGCTGAGGTCAGGAGGTACAGCTAAGTGGCTTGGGATTCCATTTAGTAGAGTACTTATCTAGGGAGGTCATCCTGTAAAGGGCAGAGGGCCCAATAAAGTGTCCCCCCCATTCCCCTCCTGGGGATGGCAGCTTGTGGCTCCTGCCAGGGCTGGAATTTTCTGGGCAATTGTAACCACAAAACATGTGATGGTGAGTTTCATGTGTCAATCTGGTGCCCGGCGATTCTGTCAGACATAACAGTCAGCGGCTTCATGTAAAGGAGATGAGCCCTGAGTATGTGGGTGGCCTTGTGCAATCACCTGCGGGCCCTGACAACAAACGGTGAAGTTTGCTGAAGAAGACGGAACTTGCCCCAGGACCCGTATTCTAGATGGCCCAGCGCCACCACCCTGAGGTTACTCTTGCAGAGTTCCTCTGCCCTCTGGACCTTCTTCTTCCCAAATAAATGTCAGGTTCTGAGCCATCTACTTGGGTACAGTCTCAAACCTAGACTCAAGAGCCGTGTCTTGCGGCTGTCCAAGGCTTCTCTGGGGTGCAGGGTCTGCGAGGTGGGGATGAGCCTGAAGCGGAGGCTGACCACCAACGTGGCTGTCAGGAGGATTCCCGGGGGCCTGGGGGGCTCCCAGAGCCCACAGAGAAGCACCTCGGCTACCTCCACTACTGAACAGGACCCAGCAGGTCCCATATTTACCGAGAAGCTTGGAGGCAGGGAAAAGGGACCTGGCTCAGATCCCCCTGTCTTCACCTGAGGCTGGAATTCAGGTCACTAGCAGAATGTGGAGGGTGAAGGTGGCGGGGGACCTTTTCATGGTTAAGCCCATTTATCTTTTTGTCTTGTGTTTTTACTTATTTATTTTTTAGTTTCCTTGATAAAGTGGCAGTCCTTCTGGTGGGGACAGGAGGCACAGAGTCCTTCCTGTCAACAACTTTATTGAGGTATAATTTACGTACCGTGAAATTCTCCTGTTTTTAGGGATATACCTCAACAGTTTTTAGCAAATCCATAGAGCTATTCTAGAACATTCCTACCAACCCTGAAAGATTCCACATGCCCGTCTGAAGGTGCCGTCCCTGCAGCCGGCAGCCCTCCTGCTTTCTGTCTCACGGATTTGCCACTTCGGCACATTCCACATAAACAGAACCCTCCCCTGTGTGGGTCTCTGTGTCTGTGTTTACTCGATAGGCTCTTACATAAATGAAAACAAGAATCAGAAAGGAAAGCCAAGTCGGAGAGCTCTGAACTGAGGAAACTTCTGGTCACTGTTCAACGAATTTCATGAATGTTTCATCACATTTCTACAAATCTGTTTTATTCAGCATGGTTCAGAAACACCTGCTGTATTTAGCTGTTAGGTTTTATGGAGACCATTATTTAGTAAGAACAAATGCACTCTCGAGATGTTTAAGATGAACTTGAAATTGCTGAGTTTAAACTTACGAAGACGCAGACTGATCACTGGCTGCCTGGAGTGAACAGCGGGCATTCACCCCTAGGTCTCTTTATGTGAGAGCCCCACGCCACCCACTTCGGAGAGTGGTGCGTAGGGAAGTGGTGTCTTCAGGCTGTGCTCAGCCTTCCTGGCACCAGAGGGATGGCTGAAGCTCTGTGTGTTGACTGTGCTGTTTGTGTGTTATGACGAGGAGAGAGACTTGCAGGCTTCCCACCCTAGAAGGGACCAGCAAGAGGGCGGCCTTCTTCAGCCTTACTGACCACTGCAGAGGGCGCTGATTTACCAGGCTTACAGATTGGGGCCCAAAGGGGCCCAGAACCCACGATTGTGCACTGGGACTCCATGATGTCAAGCTGCCCCCTCTTGTAGTCACTGGTATACAGAGTCCCAGCCTGGAAAGGACTCATGATCAAGGACTTTAGGACAAACCTCTAATGAAAATTGTCACTGCTTCTTTAATGAGAGGGAGGGTCTATGATGAAGGACTGTCGAAGTCAAAAAATCATGGCTATCTATTCTTGGAAAGCCAATAACCTTCCCCACACCCTCCTCCCCTTCTCTGAGATGGGGCAGCTGGAATTTAAACCCAGGAAGAGTCAGAATTCTCAGTAACACGACCCCAGACTACCCCAGTCAGCAGGCGCCGTCGCACTGGGTCCACTTTAACCTCTGGCCAGGGTTGGAGTTCCTGCTGGGGAGCCTGGTAGGGCTCCAGGGGGTCAAGCATGGACCAGTCCAAGCTTTGCTTTCCTCTCCTCATCATTCACAGCCACTTTATCTAGGGAGGCCCATCACCACGTGGCCCCCACTCCCCTGTGCCTCTCTCCAGCCCTCGGCGCCCCGCCCCCCCTCCTGACGGCATCCAGCCAGGTCAGGCGAGTGTCCCCATCTGGCTCTACATTCAAACCCCAGTCCAACCCTCACCTCCACTCATCACAACCTCTGCGGGCAGACACTGGTATTTTTTAGGACTTCCAGGAGATTCCGGTCATGCTTAGAAGTGTGGTCTGGACCCAGCAGCCTCAGTGGGCCCTGGGAACCTGTTACGCACGCAAACTCCCCCACCCTCCCCCAGGCCTGGAGTGTCGGAACTTCTGGGGAGGGAGTGTGGGGGGCAGACTCCTGGGTTTTAAATGAGCCTTGCAGGAGATTCTGATGGGTATCCTTAGAGGTTGGCACTGTTGATGAACCTTGGAGGAGATTCTGACGGGTATCCTTAGGGGTTGGCACTGTTGGTGACATTTTGGGCTGGACGATTCTTTGCTGCGGGAACGTTTCCCTGTGTGTTACAGACTGCTGGCAGCATCCCAAACGTCTACTCCCTGGAAGTCAGTTGACAGCTCCGTTCCTCACCATGATGTGACAATTCAGAATGTCCCCAGACATTTCCAAGTGTCCCTTGCAGGAATCAGACCAGGTGAGAATCTGTGCCTGAGATTCTGGCCTCCAGAGTGGTATAGTCGACCTGGGATATGGAATGGGAATGCCCTGGGTTGGGGGTGTCCAGGGGCAGGGCTGCAGGTCCAGGTACACCCATGTGTAGCCAGGGCTGAGAGGTTGAGCCAGAGTTTGAAAAGGTCCACAGGGGCGGGGAGGCAAAGTCGTCTTTGCTGTCCATCTGAGAAGCCTGAGCGGCCCACTTATGGCCGAATGGCTTCTGCACTCAGAGCTGCTGAGCTGGACCCTGGAACTCAGACCAAGTTACTTAAGAACCATTTCCAGAAAATGTTATATTTCTGTATTCTTTTGTACGCAAGTGTCATCATGAGGTCCTTGTCAAAGACTAACTTGTTGAGGGCACCATCTGACACCCTACTCCCTAGCCAGGGCAAAGACCACTCCCAACCCGACAAGCCATCTGGACCAGCAGTTCTCAACCGGTGGGTCACAACCCACAGGAACTGTAGAACTGTATTAAAGGGCTGTGACATTAGGAAAGTTGAGAACCACTGGTTTAGACCCATGATGGCCAAAGTGGTAGTCATGGGCCACACATGGCCACTGGACGTGAGATGTGGCTCACCCCAGTTGAGACTGGGGAAAAAGCTGGGGAAAAACTGGGGAACCCCAGTTGAGTGCTGTGGGAAAAAGCACAGATATCAAAGACTCACCTTAAAAAAAAAGTGACTGTCTCCTTGACACCTTTTTACATTGATTACTATGTTGAAATAACATTTTAGACATATAGGGTTAATTAATTTACATTATTAAAATGACTTCCATCGGATTCTCCTGACTTTTTTTTTTTTGAGACAGAGCCTCAAGCTGTCCCCCTGGGTAGAGTGCTGTGACATCACAGCTCACAGCAACCTCCAACTCCTGGGCTCAAGCGAGTCTCCTGCCTCTGCCTCCCAAGTAGCTGGGACCACTGGTGCCCACCACAACGCCCGGCTATTTTTTGGTTGCAGCTGTCATTGTTGTTTGGCGGGCCCAGGCTGGATTCGAACCCACCACCTTAGGTGTATGTGGCTGGCGCCTTAGTCACTTGAGCCACAGGTGCCTAGCCGGATTCTCTTGACTTTTTACATGCAGTTATTAGAAAATTTAAAACTACACGTGAGGCTTGGCTATAGTTTGGTGGGACGGCAGTGATGCAGGCAGGGGTGGTGGCAGCTGAGAAACTTCAGGGAAGTGTAGGCAAAGACTCTGACTGAAGAGAAGAAAACTTATAAAAATTTAATATTTGACTTCTTAAATCCTATAAAACAGGATGTGTCTCCAGAAAGAGTTTTTGAGGAGTGAAAAACCACAGGGTATTTGAGTTTCTGCCAACATTTAGTTCTTTCCTGGAGGCGTCCAGGGCCTCCACTTGAAGGAGCATCACCTGGTATGTGTGGACAGTTCCCAGTTTTCAACAACAGTGGATAACACTGGATTCTGCTGTGGTTTTTAAAACTGAGAACAACCCTGACCTGGTGTGCCAGCCGCATGCAGCCTGTGGCCGCCAGCCTGCTCTGTCCTCAGAGGGGCCTGTGTTTCCGGAAGGCCCTGCAGGGGGGTGGCAACACTGGGGACCCTCCCTCCACTGGTCATGCTTTCTTCTTGGTTTCTGTTATTTATTAAAACTCACACCTTCAATTCTGTTCTTCTACATAAGTAAGCCCATGTGAGTCCCCAAGCCGTCAGAAGGCAGCCAGCTGGAGAGAGGACAGCACCTCCCCGGGCCACTCTAGATTCTCAACTGCTACTAACATCGTTAATGCCTGTCCCCTCTGTAAATACAACAGACACAGGGCCTGCAGATGACACGGTACCATGTGGTTCTGGGAGATTTACTGTTGAACAAATGTTCCAGATCATACGCACTCTTGAGGCTGGGCCACGCCTTCAGATCCGTGGACAAGCCTAGGGCTGTGCTCTGTGCTAGGACCACCCCTCTAAAGATGCCAGGACCCCGGAGGCTCAGCAGGAGGCTGCTTGTGGCCAAGCTGGGCTCTGATGTGGCCCACGACTGTTCCACATAGTTTGCGTACCTCTCCTGGAGTCTCAAACTAAATCTCTTGAGCATTTCAGAAACTGCATGTTTAGCTTGAGTGATTCTTTGGATCTTCTAGAAAGGATTCTGCAGGTAAAAGGCCAAGAACGCCAAAAAAACGAATCAGCACTGATTCTAAGCCTGACCAGGACAGGCCCGTGCTGCCTTCTCTCTGCGCTGGCACAGCCAGGGTTTCCGTCGTGGTTACCACTGGCCTAGGAAGCACGATTTCCCCGGCTCTGTTCCAAATGCCAGAACGTGCTGTCTTCCGTTTCTCCCTCCACTTAAAATCTGTAGCACCATTTTCCTTTCTTCCTGACAGCGTTATTGAGATGTAATCCACACACCCTGCAAGTCACTTGAGGCGTCTAGTTGGGTGGTTTCAGCGTTTTTCACGAGTCAGGTGACCATTATGACAATTTTAGAACATTTTCATCACGTCCACTAGCAGTCACTGCCCATTTCCCTGAAGCCCTCCCTGCAGCCACGAGCCCACTCTGTGCCTTCATGAGTTTGTCTATCCCAAACAAATCCGAGATCGCACAGTGTCAAGTCCTCCATGACTGGCTTCTCTCACTTGGCTCCGAGCTGCAGGTCCGTCCCCCGGTGAGTGCTGCTTCACTGCCGTCCGAGGCGAGTGACCGTGCACTGTGCAGGGCCACGTTTTGCTTGTCCACTCGTTTAGGCCAGTGGACGTATCAGTGTGTTTCCCACTGGGCTGATGTGAACCATGCTGCTGTGAACCCCCGTGTGCACGTCTCCCCATGGACATGCATTTTCGTTTCTGATGTGTTTACATCTAGGAACACAGCTGCTGGGTCAGACGGTAATGCCACAGGCACCTTCCCAGGGACTCTCAATGTCACAGCTGTTCCTCACCTGCCAGGAGTCCTTCAGAACCAGCCTGCGAGGCCAGCAGGGCGCAGTCTCTTTACTCACACAGGTGGCTGAGCAGAACATTCTGGATGCTGCGCGTAACTGCTCGCTGCTCCCCACCCCAAATCCAGCCTATGGGAACAGAGAGGAAAAACTGGGTCCTCTTACATATGAGGGAACCCAAGTGTGGGGCCTCCTCCGGCCTCGGTGTTGTCAGTTCAAAGACACAGCAGACGCCAAGGCTCCGGGAGCCACTGAGAGCAGACGAGGGTGCCCCTGGGGTGGCGCCGACCTGCCATGGTCAGACGGGTGAAAGGCAGGTCTCACCATTCCCGTCAGTGACGTGTCCCCCCTTCCTCTGAGGCTTTGATCTCAGAGACATTAAAAAAACTAACCAAAAATTTTAAATGGTAGAAAATTAGAAAATAAAGATAAGCAGTGAATCAGAATAAATTAGAACCCTATTCCTTAGAAATAGTCCTAATTAATGATGTGCTATATTCTAATTTATAAGATTCTTTTAATAACTCTATACTGTGGCCATCCTTCTGTGTACTACATTCTTAAAGGCAACACATTCAATAGCTTCTAGATGGGGCAATGTCTTTACTACATACAAAATTAATGCTTATGTTTCTACCAGAAAATGCACAGATTACATATAATTGCTTATAGGAAATCTCTACATATGATTTTGTGATGTATTATACATGATCGATATATATCATAAAATCACATATACACTTTACATAATGTTTAAGAACAGGCATTGTTTATATGCAAAGCTAAATGACTATTTAATCACTTATTTTGGGACTTTTGCTTTATTTAAAATTTTTAACAATTATAAATGATGATGCAACTGAATACCTTTGTAAGTAAACCTTTCTGCATGATATCCTTCACTTTTTAGAAAAATATTAAACAGAAGAATTGGGTGGGTCAAAAAGCATGTCAGTTTAAAGGTTGTTGATACATCAACATGCTGCCAAGTTCCTTTCTGGAAAGTTTCCCCAACTTTTTACCAGCAGGGTTGGAGGCATAGTTCCGTGAAATCTGGGCCAGCAGTAATGCTGTTATTGTGTGAAACAAAACCATCTTATTTACATATCAGATGTTTCACACTGACTTGTAATGACGTATTTTCCTTCAGTAAGAGCTGTCCCACTTTACAGGAACCACGTGACACGCCCTTCTCTTGGTGGGCTCAGCACAGGGCTGCTGGCTGACCCTGAGCGCAGCGGCTGTGATTTGGACATGGTGTAGAACACCCAGGAGTGCTATGCCTCTTCCACTTCCACGAGCGCCAAGTAAATGCCTCCTACCACTCCTGCGCCCTACTTTGTGTGACCGTAACATGCGTGTGGCAGAGGATGTGACAGCAGAGAGAAGGTTCCTTCCCAGAACTGCAGAATAAAACCACCTCATTCTCAGACGGGTGCTGCTCTGAAGCAGGGAGCATATATGACCTCACACTACTGCATAAGGAAATAACTGAATTGTCTTTCCAGAAACATCCTTTCTGTCGTTCCTAGAGAGGTTGGCTCAGTGCTAAGAATTTCTGTAGATGCTGTTGAAATGTGGTCACTTGATTTAGAACATCTCAGCAAATGTGATGTGTCGACATTATGTTTTTTAAATTTTCATTTTTAAATGAAGTTTCTGAACTGCCCAGAATGTCTGACTCTTAGAAAATCTTCCCCTTTAAATGCTTGGTGATTTTTCCTTTCAAAACTAATTGATGAGCATTATTGAGAACTGTGACCTGTGACCTTTACTGGGAAGAGCAGGTGTTCAGTCCTCTGATACACATTTCCTGTCCATCTAACTCTCAAAAGCATTCTAATGAGGCAGGCTCTGTACTTACCCCTGAACTCTGCAGACTGGGGAACTGAGGCACAGAGCAGTCCCACATGGGGCCCAGGTCACAGGGCCGGTCAATGGTGAAGACCAGATTTGACCCTGCCAGGCTGACCTGAGCTGGAACCCGAACCCCAACAGTGAGCTCTTACGTCTTACATGGTAGGAAACTGGCTGGTGAGGCTTGGTATTTTTAGTTACTCCCTTTTAAGAATAAAACATGCACATTGTGTCATTGGTAGATACACAATCCTTTTCTTTTGTAATTTTTGAGTGGTAGAAGCCAGGCACAAAAATGGATATACCATATAATTCCATTTATTTAAATGTTTAGAAGAGGCAAATGCAAAAACCACCCTGTCGTGACAGATCACCCACGGCTGCTTCTGAACAGGAAGAATGCACGGAGGTGCTGGGGACTTCCTGGGTGGGGAGGAGGACTGACAGGTATAAGCAGCCCTTAGGACGTGCACAAGTTAAACCTTGATACACATTATATAAAAATCTAAAATAAAAACCTACCGGCTGCCCTGGATAACCCAACAGTTAGAAGAAGGAGTTGGTGGTCTCTCCTGCCAATCTCAGAAGGGCGGCCCAGTGTTTGGACTTTCAGAATAAGGTGCTCACATTTCTGCCTTTGCAGTAGCTCACTTTAGCCTGCAGGTCGGAACTTCTCAAGCCCTGTCGTAGTGAAAGGATCTGCAAAGTCGTGGCCTCTCCAGCGCTCAGAGGGGGTGGCCCTCGTGCAACAAGCAGAAGGGACATGTTCGGGCTGTTTGGCCAAGCCGCGCCCGAGCCCGCATCTTGGCCAGGGCTGAGCAGAGATGCTTATGCTGCTGGACGCACGCTGACCACAGGGCCACCTGGCTACCAGACAGCTGCTTCCTGGAATCTCAGCAGAAGATCTTTGGGTAGAAGCCACAGTAACCTGAAGTTTCACATTTAATGGCGCAATGAGTTTTTCTGCAGATGAGGAGTCTGACAGGCAGCATCAGGGCTTTGGAAGGCCCTGCAGAAACCACAGCTAGAAGGTGGGTCCCATGGCTTCATTTTCCAAGCAGCCCACTGGGCATCACAGAGCTCTGGAGGCCACACAGGCAGCTGTCAAAGATGCCCATTTTTAAAAGGACAGGGAGATGAACTGCCCCAGCCACAATCGGACCCCACTCCCTTGCCTCAGGAAACAGGGTTTCCTTGTAAGCATGCACATTTGAAAGTGGGGTCTCTTTTTCTATAAGCTGCTCTCCAGCCCTGGTGAGCCTCCCTTTCCATAATCACCCTCCTGTCCATGGGCTGGCCAGACACCATCCTGCCCCAGAGAGAGCCCGATGGAGTGTTAGCAACGTGTCAGAAAGGTTTCTAGGCTGCCTGCGAACAGAACGTTCAGGGTAGCTTTCTTTGATGGCTGCTTCACAGCCAGATGAAAACCAGCCACGGGGTGAGTGCATTTCAGAAATAAAACGCACCCAGTCGCCCAGTGCACAGTAACAAGCAGGCGGCAACAATGGGGGACCAGAAGCAGAAGCGGCCTCCACTGACACGCCTAACTCAAAGCTGTGGATGTGTTCCCGGCGTTCGAATAAGTTATTCAACTTCCCCTGGCCTGGCAATTTCAAAACCACAAGAGGAGACATCAGGAACAGAGCCTTTTTCAACATGGCATGGAAACCCGGAGGTTCTTAAGAAGCTGGTGATGCAGGCAGAGCTCCTGCATCTGGCCTCCTCCTGGCCTCTGATTAGCTGCTCCCAAGTCTGCCCCATCCGTGCGTCAACACCTTCGTGGGGGCAAATCTCTTGGTTTGAGTGTGTCAAAAATCAGGAAGACCAGTGCCTGGAAAAGGTGGCTGTAGCAGCTGCCCTGAGGCCCTCAGGGTCTGGGACCTGTGGCTCTCTGTGGGCTCTGTTGTTCCTCCCTCTTCCAGATGGGGTCAACACTTGGTTGGTCTCACCTGAGGCCTCTGCTTGAGTAGGTGGGCTCAGGAAAGGGTGAGCATAATTGGCATTTATAGATGAGGGCCAGCTAGGCCAGAGGTCAACTCCCTCACACCAATGAAGTGGTGACCACATCTATCTTGGTCTGTGGCCAGACACCACCCCTAGCAGCCCCTGCCCGCTGCCTCCTGGGCCACACTGTCCAGCAAACACCCTGCTCTCCAGTGTTTGGAGGCAATGCTCCATGTGGTCGCAGACGTGTGGCCTGCTGCATTTGCTCCTGACCTTGAAGTCTCAGTGCTGTGGACGTGAGGAACTCTGCAGGGTGTGGTGCTAAGGAGGCCAAGCGGACCGGGGTTACAGACTGGATGTCTGTGTGGCTCTATTTGGAGACAGGGTTTGCAAGGAGGGACGGGAGGTGAGATGAGGCCATCGGGGGCCTTGATCTGAGGGGGCTGGGTGCCCTGACAAAAGAAGACTCCCCAACTCTCTCCACAGTGAGGGCGCAGTGGGAAGCTAGGAAGAGCGCCCCAAGCAGGAACCGAGATCCTGGACACCCAGCCTCCGGAACTGTGAGTAACGGACGTCTGCTGTGGGCAGCTTGCTACAGGCACAGCCTGAGCTGGCCGAGACGGGGGCTGGCCCATGCTGCAGCATTGTGGGGCACAGACAGGGCCTTCAGCTTCAAGGGCCTCTGGTCACAGCCCAGGAAGAATCAGCAGCCTTCACGTACCACTGCAAGTTCATGGCTGTCACCAACACACAGGCAAAACCAGGACATCGTATACATGTATCTTCTTCCAAGAGCAGGGAGTTACGTGACCTCCGGTAAGAAGCAGCAGCCTTCATGTTTCTCTACAAATCCATGCTGTACCAAACACCCAGGCTCAGCCAGGGGGCTTTGTATCTTCTCCCAGCCACAGGACCCTACCTCATGCCGTGGAACATTCCAACCCTCCCTGCCTTGTGGACGCTTCCTCCCATTGCTTCTGGGCTCCTGGTCTTGTCCTAGTGAAAGCCTCCTAATGGAAGGTCAGCAGGACTGTGGCCTTACTCCGTCCCCCCACCTTCCTCTCCGCAGAGACCTTATTCTGTTGGAATCTGCTTCCCTGGAAAGGACCTTCTGCTTTGTCCCAAGGAATTCTAGGAACAAACGTCCCACTTGGCAAAGTGGGAGGCACAGCCTCTGCCAGGACTGTGGGTGAAGTAACCCTCAATTGTCACTTTGTTGCATGACACGGACACGGTCTTTTTGTTGCTCTTTGGGAAAAAAGGGCTGATTCCAGGGGTCTCACGTATGCTTCATCAAGATGGAATGTGATGATTAAAAAATGAAGTGGAGGCCAGGCTCGGTGGCTCACACCTGTCATCCTAGCACTCTGGGAGGCGGGTGGATTGCCCTGAGCTCACAGGTTCCAGATCAGCCTGAGCAAAAGCAAGACCTCGTCTCTAAAAACAGCTGGGCTTTGTGGTGGGCACCCATAGTCCCAGCTACTTGGGAGGCTGACGCAAGAGAATTGCTTGAACCTAAGAGCTGGAGGTTGCTGTGAGCTGTGACACCGAGGCACTCTATGGAGGGTGACAAAGTGAAACTCTGTCTCAAAAAAAAAAAAAAAAGAAGGAACGGAAGTGCCTGTAAACACAGCTACAATGGCAGGAGTGAGAAGTTTAAAATCACAATAATTTAAAATCATAATCATAAGGTTACCCGAGGCAGGAAACACTTTCTCTCCCCGCTGTCCCGCTCTCCTCATCAGTCCTGCCTTATCTCAGCCACGGGGCTCTGCCTTCCCCACCACTAGAGGCCGCTGACAGAACAGGATCCCACTTTTGTGGTCCACGGTCTCAGCAATGCTGCTTTAGGCACAGGGAGGCCGCGAGTACCCATCCTGAAAGTTTTCTGAGCCGTCTTGTGACCCTTGAGATAAGCTCGGGTTGCCTCCAAGGAAGCAGCGTGTGCGCCCATGTTTCCAGCCCGGCTGCCTCAATTCTCTCAGGGATGAATTCGCTGCCCTTCTCACACAGGCTTCTGACCGGCTGCTACTCCATGCAGCCTTTCCCTGACCACCACTTTGTTTTTTAATCAATCATGTGTCACCGTCCTAACTTTTGTTTTGGGGAAAAAACAATTAAAAAGTTAATACTATCACTCATATATTTATTGAGCATCAACTACGGTACCTATGGAATGTTATGGAATATGTGATTATTCTTGGTTGTTTGCATTTATAAAGGTATAGTTTGGCAATGTATAATTTTTTTTTTTTTTTGAGACAGCCTCAAGCTGTCGCCCTGGATAGAGTGCTGTGGCATCACAGCTCACAGCAACCTTCAACTCCTGAGCTCAAGTGATTCTCCTGCCTCTGCCTCCCAAGTAGCTTGAGACTACGGGTATCCGCCACAATGCCTGGCTATTTTTTGGTTGAAGCCCTCATTGTAGTTTTGCGGGCCTGGGCTGGATTTGAACCCACCAGCTTAGGTGTATGTGGCTGGCGTCTTAGCTGCTTGAGCCACAGGTGCGGAGTCTAGTTTGGCAATTTAGAATGAAAACATACTCATCTATCTCTGCTCATCCGTTCCATACTGAGTGGGAATCTCCCAGGTGGGTTCCAGGGATCTCTCTGGTATTGGCACTAGCTACTTAGAGGATGCTGATGACCTGCTGGGGCGGGCCGATGCCGGCTCCTTGGTGGTGGTGTGGGATAGGTTTCTGGCGGGCACTTTCCATGCTCCTCAGTAGGGGTGCTGTTGGCATTTCTGGACAGAGTAATCGAGGGTCCCAGGCTCTGGCACCCCAGGCTGAAAGCTCCTGGAGGCAGGGGAGGCACCACATTTGCGGCCGTGACTGTGCCCCAGAGCCACGATGTCGACTTCTCTTAGGAGCTTCTGGTGGCTAACAAACGCTTGGCCCAGCCACTGAGTTAAATTACAGGCAAGTCATTTTCCCTGTCTGGATGTCCTCTTCAGATCACATGACTGATTTTAAACAGCTATCTCCTAATTTCATTAAGACGGGAAGGATCAGTGTGATGACACTGTGGCAGCCCTGGGTGGCCCTTGAGGAGAAGCATCCAGGTAAGTCACCATCTGTCCTGGGGGTCGCTTGTATCAGATCATGTACATTAGAGATGCTTTTTGTAAGTGCGGAGCCCTAAGATGGAGTGACGCATACCCCAGGCTGATGAAATTTTGTATCAGTTAGAAATGACATTTAATTATTTGAATCTGTAATAGTGTCACCACTGCTGTCCCCACTCTCTGGGGCCTCAAGTAACTCTGTGAAGGAGTCAGGGCACTGCAGCCGGGGGTGGTTTGCCTCATCCCACTAGCCTTGGAGACTGCCTCTGCAACCTGGTGGCCCTGCCAGAAACCCTTGACTGGACAGGCAAGGCCGGGCCTTGGCTGCGCTGGAGGAAGACTTAAACATCTCATCACAGTCCTGGGCACGGCAACACACAACTTCTACCTTTACTAATGTGAAAATCAAACTGTAAGGACTTTAAGATTAGGAGGATCTTTTGTTTGTTTTTCTTGCCATCTAAAGGCCTCACCATCAGCTCAAGGGCTCAAGAAAGCCAGCACAATACCATCAGTGGGGGCTTGTCTTGGCCACAGCCCATGTCCTGTGTAGCCAGGAGTACTGAGGGCACTCCTAGGATCCTGGTAGCCTGACTCTGCTTCTCCCCACCTTCCTGGCCGAAGAGGCCTCCAGGGAGAGACCAGGGTCTGGTATGGCTTCTGCATTCACAGGCTGAGTGAGACTCAGGCTGTTTCACAGTCCACACAGGGTGGAAAAGTGTGGTCTTTGGGTAGACTCCATGAGGCCAGGCTGTCAAGTGCCCAGCTTCTCCTAGGGCCCCCAAAGGCCCTCCAGATTTGGTGGCGACTATTACAGGACACACGTGACACTCTGTGCCACTCCACTCTTTCCCTCTTCTGGGCCATAGCGCACAGGGCAGGGTTTGGCTGTAGTGGGAACCCTACTCAGAGTACTCCTCAGGTGAACCCCTTTCCTGGCTCCACAGGCCCGAGAAGGGGCCGATGACAAGTGGTGGACATGCTGGCTGGGCTGTCCTTGCCCTGCCTCCCGCTGGGCCTCCGCACCCTGCGTGGCTCCTGTGCTCCCCACTTCACCCGGCTCTTCTCTCCGGAATGCCCTGCCCTACCTGCTCTCTTGATGAAATTCCTCCTTGTCTTTTTGGTTTTTAATTGACATAATTCATATTAAATAAAATCTACACTTTAAAAGTGTACAAATCAGTGGTTTTGAGTATATTAACAAGGTTGTGTAACCATCACCCTTATGTAAATCCAGACCCTATTCATTACCTTCAAAAGCAACCTGTGCCCACTGAGCAGTCACGCCCGGCACCCCGCCGCCCTCCCCCAGCACCCGGCAAGCTCTCATCTACTTTCTGATCAGGTTTGCCATCACACATAAAGGGAACCTCACAGTGGGTGGCCCTGGGGCCTGGCATCTTTCATTTAGCACAGTGTTCTGAAGGTTCATCGCATGTAAAACATCAATACTTTGTTCCTCTTTGTGGCTAAGTAATATTCTGCTATGTGCAGAGACCATGTTCTGTGTATCTATTCACCTACGGATGGAAACTTGGGTTGTTTCCACTTTTTGGTTATCATGAATGATGTTGCTATGAACATTCACGTGCAAATTTTGGTCTGGGTGTTTTCATTTCTCTTAGGTGTAGACCTAGGAGAGGAATTGTTGGGTTCTATGGTAACTCTGGCATTAAGTTTTCAAGGAGGTGCCAGACTGTTGTACAACGTGGCTGTACCATTAAGCATCCCCAGCACTTTCTCCATGTCCTCACTGACACCTGCCACAGCTGTCCCAGAGGGTGTGAAGTGGTACCTCAAGGTGTTTCTATCTGCAGTTCCCTAGTAAGTGATGGCTTTAGGCATCGTTTCACAGCAACCTCAGACTACTTGGCTCAAGCGATTATCTTGCCTCAAGACTCTCCAGTAGCTGGGACTACAGGCACCCGCCACAATACCCAGGTATTTTTAGAGGCAGGGTCTTGCTCTAGCTCAGGCTGGTCTTGAATGGAGCTCAGGCAATCTGCCCACCTCAGCCTCCTGAGGGCCACCCCACCATGCCTGGGACTTTTCATTTTCTTGATATTGTCCTTTGAAGCAATATAATTTTTAATTTTGATCAAGTCCAACTTACCTACTTTTTCTTTTACTGCTTATACTTTAGGGATTATGTCTAAGAAATCTAACACAAGATCAGAAAGATCTACCCCCGTGTTTTCTTTTAAAAGATCTATACTCAGTTTTTGTATGTAGTCTTTGATCAATCTGGAGGTCATCTGTACATATGGCATGAGCTCAGGGTCTAGCTTAACTCTTGCATGTGGACGTCCAGTTGGATCAGCATCATTTGTTGAAGACCGTTCCTTCATCAGTGAACCGTCCTGGCATCTTTGTTGGGAATCAGGTGACCACAGGTGTAGAGCATCCCGCTCTGTTGGTCTGTGTGTCTGTCCCTTCTGCAGTGTCACACAGGCTTGCATTACTCTGGTTTTGTTTTCAAATCAGGAAGGGTGAGTCCTTCCAACTTTTTCTTCCCCCGAGATTGTTTTGCCTATTTCAGGGTCTCTTACATTTCTGTACGAATGAGGACTAGCTTATCCATTTTTACCAAAAAAAAAAAAAAAAAGGCAGCTGATATTTTAAAGGAGATTTTGTTGTATCTGATATCAACTTGGGGAGTGCTGCCATCCTAGCAAGTGCTCCCATCCATAGACACGGTGTCTTTGCATTTATTTAGGTCTCCTTTCATTTCCTTCAGTGATGCTTTATAGTTTTCAGCGTACAGGTTAAATTATTCCTAAGTATATTATTCTTTTGGATGATATTATAAATGAAACTATATTTTATTCTGATTATTAATCGCTAGTGTATAAAATACAATTGAGTTTTATATACTGATCTTGTACTCTTTAATGTGGTTGAACTTGTTTGTTAGCTATAACTGTTTCTTGTGGGTTCCTTAGGATTTTCTACATAGATGAAAATTACATCTGCAAATAGAGATAGTTTTACTTCTTCCTTTGGTTTCTTTTTTCTTGCCTAATTCCTTGGCTCCAGTACAATGTTGAACAGAAGTGGTGACATACTTGTATTATGAAAGGGTACTGGATTTTGTCAAATGTATTTTTTGCATCTCTTGAGAAGATCATATCTTTTTTTCCTCTTTATTCTATTAATGTGGGATATTATGCTGATTTTTTGTGTGTTGAACCAACCTTGCATTCCTGGGAAAGATGCCACTCAATCATGGAGCATCATCTTCTTGTAAGGGAGCCAAAGTTCTGTTGTCTGGCTGTAACACCTGCTAAGATGGTATGCTGGATTTACCAGGCCAGACTAGAGTCTGGTAAAGGGAGAAAACAGAACACTTGGGTACTAAGGTGTGAGGAATGAAGTCAAGGGATTTGACCTGAGGCAGGATACAGGCAGCGTTGTGAACATTTGATTATACTTAAGGTGGACAAGAGTGCCTCAATCTTTAATATGCATTCAAAACACCCAGAAAGTAACTAAGGAACAAACAACCCCCAACTTGCATATTCTCATTTGTAAGTGGGGGCTAAGCAGTAGGTATGCATGGTCATGCACAGGGTGATGTAATGAGCACTGGAGATGGAGTAGGGAGAATCTGAGGGGAGCATGGAATGACAAATTACCTACCAGATGCCATGTACACTATTCAGGTGATGGGTACACCAAAAGCCTAGACTTATCCATTATGCAATTCATCCACATAACAAAAAACCATCAATACCCCCTAAATCTATTTAAGTAATAACAAAAAAAAGAAGCATCAGTTAAACACACTGGAAGGCCCTACCCTGAGGATGCTGATTAGGTAGGGTTGGCGGGAGGCTCAAGAACATGCCTCTCCATGTGATGGTGAAACTGTAACAAACCTCTATACCAACACAAAGCAAAATAAACATGCACGGCACCTTCCAAGAGGGCATGGACCGCTCGTCCCCTTATTACCAGGTGTGAAGCCGAGTGCACTTTCCAGAGAGAAAGGAGCCAAGGTAACGTCACATGTATTGTTTTCTTTTAGTGTTAATTCTGTTTGATTAAGTAACTGGAAATAAAGACAAGTTTCACCTTATGAATGAGAAATTACCCGTTTTTAAAAAAACCAAAATCACAACCAACACTGCCACAGACCTAGGTCTATAATTCATTCTGCAGGTGACAAATACAACTATGAGGTGGCTGACATCCAGGCCCTAACTTGTGGGTAGCAGTGTCGGGCCAGGGGCCTGAGCAGGGCAGGCTGGGCAGGAGCAGGAGCAGGACCGGGTGTATGGGAAGCCAGGGCTTGACCCTGCCCCTCCATCCCCATCCAGATGGTCTTAGTGCTCAGCACTATTTCTGTAGAGGGTCTTAGGATCAGCAACCACTGAAGAGACTTCGGACTCATGGCCTTGTGACAAAAAAGATTCCGCTTGTCCCACAAATGCAAACCAACGTGGATGATGCTTTGTGATTCTTATTTAAGTTACTCTGAGTGAGGCTACGAGACTCTGTAAGTGTTAAGATATGGTAAGTGCATTGTTACACACACACTGATGCACACACAGACACAGCATGGCTAAGGCAATACACCCCAAGTGTGAGTGCACCAGGGAGGGGAGACCCTGCTAAATACAACTGTTAGATGTGGTGACTGGCATGGGCTTCAACTGGCAGGGGCTGAGCTGGGACAGAACAGGGACAAAGAAGACCCGCAGAGGGGCATCTGGAGTTAGACCCTGGTTGCGGTAGCCCATCCCATGCTCTTGTGTGGCCTTGCCACACAACTAAAGAACCTCAACTCTCACCCTCATTTGGAAGCTGCAGATAATCCCGACCCGAGGGGGCTCCCTGCTGTCGGAAAGCTCCCAGGACACTGTGAACTCGGGGCCTGTCTGCTCCTTCTTCCCCTGCAACATGGGGAGGGACAAAGACGAGAGTTACAATAGGGACAGTTTCGAAATAATCAAAATACCACTGAAAGAAATGGCCCTTTGGAAAATGCTCTACTGTTGGAGAAATCAAAACAGAGGCATCTATTGGCCCATATCATGTAATTCAAGCCTAGCCAGGCTAATCTTTCTTCCGTTCCTTCGTATACTCTCACCAGCAGGCTCCGGCTCAGGCACGGTCAGGGCGCTTAGGAGACAGCTGATACTCACTGAGGACCTGCACTCTCATCTACCACTGGCAATAAAAGTCCCTAAAGATCTGAAACTCCTTAATTGTCACCATGGCTACATTTCAGAGAGTAAACGGTAAGGACTTTCAACCCCAAACAGCAACACTGTGGTAGCAACACTCACCCCCAGCACACCCTAGTTTCCTGCAGGATCAAATAAATCACTGGAGTTCATGAGCGCAGGTGGCACAGTAGACCGAGAGCACTACTGTGCCCATCTGGTTCAAGTGTAAGTGTGGTCATCTTTGAAAAGTGGGTGCTGTTACACTTAACCTGATAGAGAGTCTTCTTAAAAACACCTTCCTGTAATGAGAGTCAGTCTGTATGGAGAGCTCACCCAGAAGTGCTGCAGCTGGGATGAATTCCCACCAAGCTCCCGACCAGGTTGACTGAACTGCTCTATCTGTTGGCAACTGTAATCTATAGGTATTCTTTTTAAGGCAGTGTTAATGTACTTCTCATCTGTACATTTTCCTAATTGGCTTACTATTTATAGTAGAATATTTCTGATCTGGGCCCAGAGCTCTAGTAAACTGAAGCGTGTTTACCAGCGTGCTAATGAGCGGCATGCAGTCAGGAAGAGTTGCTAAGTGAGTTACGGTTCTCTCCGACTTGCTTTGCTAAGAGGAGTTACTAAATATCTGAAGGAAAAGCCCAGGTCCCTGAGCAGCTGCTGCGTCTGCAGAGCTGAGATGGATAAACTTTACTGGCAGTGAACGTCACTCCTGTGAGCAGACGGCCCGCCTGCAGACCCACAGCTCCTCAGAAGAGTCTGCCACTGTCGGGGCTCAGGCAGGACACAGTCCCCTCCTGGACGGGAAAGCGGGAGGGTGGACCACTCGGTAGCCAGGGCCAGGGCATGCCTGCTGACAGGCAGGCCACGGTGACAGAAATTCACTTTGAGTTGCAATTAGTGGCACTGTCATTTTCGGGGGATCCTGCCAATTAATTAAGCCTGTCAAACAGAAAAACCACAGCGTTCACATGATAATTTATATTGGAAGAGACGCGCCCCATGGAGCAAGAGGCTTCCTCCGCCAACAGAATTCTCCCTCAGAGCACAGAAATACATATGTGAAAATAAATAAAACCTAATAAAAAAGTGTGTGTGTCGGGGCTGGGGTGGGGGTCTGCAAAGGGAAGAAGAAAGTTAAACTGTCCTTGTTATAATTGTTAACTCTGATCACCAGAGTAGGAGACAGGCTGATTAAAACTCCAAACGAGCCCCCAGCTCCCTGAACCCTCTGCGTCCGGGATGATAGAATCAGAGGAGTTTATTCATACCATTAAGCCCCAGAGAACTTAATTGAAAGAAGAGCACAGCCCGGACCTTGACAAGCGGGAGGTCACAGTAATTGCTGCCGGACATATTTAACATTAAGATAATCAGGCCATTAATTACCCTTTGGATCATTAAATCAGCCAGTTGCAAAATGAAATTTCTGCCTCTATTACTCACTTGAGAGACCACAGGGTGGCCTTTAATTTATCAGTGAGCTTGAGATACAAAGGCTGGGGCTGGGGGAGGGCCGGCGGGGAGGGGGCCCCGCTTGGCGGTGGCGGCGGGGGCAGGGCATCAATCTGCCATGCTTGGTGATCGTGGCAAATTAACTAGGTAAGATAACCTCCGCTTCCAAAGGCAGGAGCTGGGGGTATGTAAATAGATGAGGGCAGACAGGGAGATCAGAGTCTGCACACCACTTAGCAGGGTAATAAAGGAAATCATCCTTGATTATCAGTGCTAATTTGGACACTGCCGGTAGCTTGTTATGCGTGTTCTGAGTAGCATTTAATTAATTCAATTGCTTGTTAATGAGGGAAGTGACATGTGGGGAGCAGATGCCACCCAACTGCAGATGGACTGGTCATCATAGCAAAGTCCTTTTTCATTTTTTTCCCTATTTCTCCCCCTCCCCATTTTTTTTTAAAAAGAAAGAAAATAGGAAAAGGTGTCAAGCATAGAGGAACACTCAAAAGAGACAAAACACTGACCTCAGCAGGCCAAGAACTGTTGAAAAATAATAAGATGAGACAATCCTGGGGCTGTGTGGGCAGTCGTGTCCCCTGAGGCCACATTTGGAACAGCGCATCTTTATGCCAGAAATTTGAGCCTGAGATTACTATATTGTGATCTTATGATCAAACCTAACAAGACAAAGACACAGCCAAGTGGTGCTGCTTTTAATATCTCAGAGATAGCTGTAGGGATCCAATTATTTTCAGTTTGGATACATTTCCCCTTTATCAATATCTCCATGTGCATAAATAAGATGAAAGTGGAGTTCCGGAATCAAAAGGAGACGGAACTCACATCACTGGCAGACTTGCTCCATCTGGAAGTGCACGGCCAGTCTCTCCCACGCGGATTTCTGATGTTGGGCCCCAAATCTTCCTACCAAAGGCGACATCTTTTTATAGGCCGAAGGCAAGAAGGGGCTTTAGGCGCAGAGATGAACTTACAAATAAATAAAAAAAAGAAAAAGGGAGAAGAATGCGTACTAAATCAGCCAACTCGGCTCCTTTCTAAGTGGCATCAAAGAGGTAACGGGTGACTTCAGTTGTGCTTAGAGCTTCTCTCAAGAGCTCTTTTACCGAATTGAAAACACAGTTTTCCACTCCCAGATCCTCTGATTTCCTGGCCCAAATCTGCAGGCTGCAAACCCACCATGTAAATAGGCTCCCAGCACTGAAGTGCAAACAGCTGCAAGTCCTTGCAGCACCTTGCAGGCCAAGGGCCGTGACCCTGTGATACAGAGTCAGGAGATGAAGGGAGAACAGCAGGCCAAGCAGGGCCTGGTTTCTGGCAAGAGGTGCGCGGCACCGGAGGGCTCTGCCCCGTCCTGGTGGGAAATTATTTTCACCACAGTCAATCCAGAAAGCTTTGGCGTGAGATGGGGTGCCAATGAGGAGCAGCAGCCTGCAGTGGAGCCTGAGACACCACCGTGTGGTGAGGGTGACAGGACACAGACAGGCTTCCTGACACGGCTGTGCTGGGGCTGCAGACGCCAGGGCCCTGATTCCGTGGAACAAGAGCAGCTGACATGGCTCCCTGCCGGCCAGGTCCCTCAGTCACTCATTTGTTTGTGCAAGCATTCATTCACCTGGGGATGATCACTTGCCTGTTTCACTATCTATACCCGCCAAGCAGATTATTCTTGCATTTGAAAGGGTCACAAAGGCGCCAGGCAACTTCTCCCTGTGGGGACACAGTGTGTCCTGACTCTAGAACCCAGGGCCTGGCCTGCCTGCTGGCTCCAGGCCCAGATACCTGACTGTCTATATCACACAATGGCACGGTGCACACAACACACACACACTCAGGCTGAATGTTGTACGGTCTTGGTCTCATTGACAGCAAACTGCTCCCTCCTTAAGCCCCTAAAATCTAGTTAATTCTGTGCACTGTTACTGCTTCTATTCCACTTTTACATCTCCGCTTTAAATCAATATTTTAAGTGTGTGCTTAAATGGTATCAATAGCAATTAGAGAGGGGTATTCTGATTCCACCCCAGATGTAGTTAATTGTTACAGCATCGATCCCTCCCCTAACATGCTTCTTTCTCCAAATTAAACCCCCATTATAGCAAGGAGTGAAGGGCATCCTCTCCCCTCCTCCTGTGACAATAAATTTAATATCGAATGTACTGGAAAAAATGGCAGTTGCTGCAGAATCCATCCAAAAAGTTTTTTTTTTTTCCCTTTCCTAGGAGTAATTAAAAGATGCTTTTCTTGACTAATGATTCCCCTGTTTAGGAATGGGAAGTCGATACTGCTTCAGCCTCCGTCAGCTCCGATTGATCACAGCGCTGCTCCTGTTTGAACGGCAGTTCTCAGGGCGGCTGAGAATCGCTGGAACCAATTATGAGCCGTCCAGAGCTGCCCTAATCAGGGGTGCAGGGACAACAGGCAGAAGACCAGCCAGCTGCTCCAAGCCGTGTTCTCCTCACTCGCCTGCAGGTCTGGGTCTCCAGTATATGGCTGTTTGGGGGCTGCTTGTTTTTCAGGAGAAAGATTTGCTGTGTTCTGTTTCCTCATGTCTCAAATCTGTGTACGTGTGTGTCAGGGAAGGCACATTTCTAATTATATTCCACTGTCAGAATGAGTCTTCGGAACGCGACGGAATGGACCAGAGCTCCTCAGGAAAACAGCTAGGCCTTTTTTCAAAGAATTAGACCAAATACATTGCACTTGGCTTTTCCTTAGATGGAGATAAAAATTTATTAAAATATTTCTTTTTGGTATTACCTCTGGGCCACATTGAGAGAAGCTTCCAGCTGTTTCTACTAACAATCTTAAGTTCTGCAGAGAGATGAAGGCAGGTGGGGCGGGGCGGGGTGGGGCGGGGCGGCTCACAGGGGCAGCTGCGGACTAGATGTCCCTTTGCACATCAGGGACAGAATTCCTTGTGGAAATGCCAGCCCAGACTTTCAGTTCTCCCTTTCTATTTAAGGAGCCTGCAGGAGGTGCTGCAGGTGATGGAGTCTGCATTACAAGGATAGGGTTAGGGATTAGGCCTAGGTGTTTTCTGCTGTTGACAGTGTGTCAAAGGCATCCCATATGTTCCACTAGAACCACAGACTTTCAACTGGCCTCCTGCCTCTTGTCTTTGAACTTTCCAATGACCCTGCTGGCTGCTCTGTCCCTTCCAGTGACCTTTCTGGCTGCCTCTAATCCTCTATGGAACAGGCAGAGCAGTGCGACCCATCAACAAATGAAGCCACTCCCCTCCACCAGCCCCAGAGTGGCTCCAGTGATACCATCTCTGGCTCAAAGGCCCTCCCAGGCTATCTCTCTGGCGGCCTCACCCAGAGCAGCTCCTCCTCATTCTCAGAGGGTCCAGCACCATGGGTGGGAGACATGATGCTGTGCCTACATCCCCACAGCCTTTCCACCGTGTCCCTGTGTTTGCCTCGGCCGTGCCCATCCTCCCCCAGCCTTGGCGATCATCCCGCTGTCTGAGTTCAGCTCAGATGCCATTTCAGCAGTGAGCTGTCCCTACCATAAGTGTCCCACTCTGGCCCTGACCACGGTCACCGTCCCTGAGAGTGTACAATCATCATTTACTGTTTCTCTCCTATGACAAAGCGCTCAATGAATATTTGCAGATTTTAATTACAAACAATACTTCTTGAGAGAATTACTAAGGGTACAAAGAAACATTCAATTTTTTTACAAATTTACCTTCTTGTAAGAGAATTTATGAATTCGAAAGTAGTGCTGTTTAGGAGAGCCAGAGTGGTCAGAGGAAAGACAGAACTTAACTGTGATCACAGATTTGTGAGAAGGGAAGACTCCGAAACGCGTCTCTGAAGTGTAAAGATGTGAGGTACCACGAGAAAGACGCTCATTGTCCCTCATCGTCAGAGAAATGCAAATGAAACCCTGCTGTGATACCACCTGCCCGCGAGATTAGCCCACAGCACCAAGTGAGGACGCGGCAGGTGCAGGCAAGGGTGCCGGGAAAGGAAAGCGTCTAGGCTGCTGGTGGGGCTGCGGACTGATACAGTGCTTTGGGAAACAAACACAGAGAATCTTCAAAGAACTAAAAGTAGACCTCCCATTTGATTCACAATCCTTACTAGGTACCTACCCAGAAGAAAAATAATCATTTTATCACAAGGACATTTGCACTCAGATGTACAGCAGCTCAATTCACAACTGCCCAGATGTAGAAGCAACCTAAGTGCCCACCACCCATGACTGGACTGATAAACTGTGGTACGTGTATACCATGGAATACTATTCAGCCATGAACAATGAAGACACTTTACATCCTTTGTATTAACTTGGATAGAATTAAAGAACATTCTCCTTAGTAAAGTAACTCAAGAATGGAAAAGCAAGTGTCCATGTACTCAATACTAATTTGAAACTAACAGAAGAACAGGCCCACATGATGGAAAAACACAATTAAATTTGGGAAGGAGGAAGAGGGCAGGGGTTTGGTGGGCTCCCACTCTACTGGGTACAGTGTAGGGGTACAGGGCACAGCTCTCAACTACAGCTGGGACTTTATCCTACAGACAATGTAGCTTAATTGTATGCACCCTTATGTCAATCCAGAATAAATATATTAAGAAAACCCTTTATTCTTTACACAGATCACTAATGTCCTTTGCATCTGATCTTCAGGGCTAGATCTATAAAAACTATTTTTAAAAATTATTTGTTTTACTTATTTTACGTCTCTGAACCATGAATCAATAAACTACACATTACTAAAAAACAAATAAGGGGGGATGGGTGGAGGAGGGTGATTGGTGGGACCACACCTACGGTGCATCTTATAAGGGGACATGTTAAATTTACTAAGTGTAGAGTATAAATGTCTTAACGCTGTAACTAAGAAGATGCGGTGCTGGCTATGTTAACTAGTTTGATGAAAATATTGCAAATGGTATATAAAACCAGCACATTGTACCCCATGATTGCATTAATGTACGAAGCTATGATTTAATTTAAAAAAACCCATAAAATAAAGATGTGACATATTTAATACAAGAAGGGAGAAAAATCTGTACATTTAGGAGCTTAATTCAAACACACACAGATCAGAGCTGTAGGAGGCCTGGACACAGTCTTCACTTATGCAGTTTTTGACCGGAGCCGGGTTTGAACCTGCCATCTCCAGTATATGGGGTTGGCCAGTCTTCACTTATGAACGAAATGAAATTTATATGAAATATCAGTTAAAAAAAATCAATCTACATTTTTGTTTTTCATCATTCTAAATCGTTTCTAAGTTTAATGGATGGAACAAACTTATCTAATTCATGTCAAAAAAGTGTTTCTTTTATACATAAATAGATGCGTAAGGTTAATTTTCTTTCCAATTTATTTCAGTGTTTTCCGCATTCCTACGTTAAACTCAATCCAATTTCCTTCATTTTTAGGCCTAAATATCCTTTAATAATACTCTATTAAAAATAAATATTAAAACACGAATTAATCTTTTAAGAATGCTCATAGTTGATGACTCAGCTTATTTCTACCTTAGTATTAAACAAATCAAGAGAGGAGAATTTTAAAGCATAGCGTTGCTTCAGTTTGTAAGGAAGTCACCCATATTTACATTACACAGTGTAACTCATCATACAGCATACAACCCACACAATCTTAAACAAATACACTCCATGTACCTCCCGTTCCCTCTCCTCCTCCCCAAAGTATCTCTAATGAAGAACAAGATTAATAATGCATCAGCCTCATTCTCTAAAGTGGACCAAAGGTGGCACCATGCATTCATTTTTCAGTGTTAATGAATTAAAGTCCACCAACTCTTCTCACATTACTGCTCAGCGGTAGAAACCGATTGCTGTGGCTTAGCCAGAGATTCCCAGTTGAACTTGCATTTTATCTGCGCACCAGCAAAACAAATCAGAGAAATCTTCAAAAGTGCTAATGATGGGAGGCATCTCCTCTCCCTTCATCTCTGCACACACCTGAGAGGTGAACACTGAAAGCTAACCTCAAACCCCACCTCCCACGAGGGGGACAAAACACACCCGGCATCTGAGCAGGCCTCGGGGCCGCTGGCTTTAGACAACTACAGAGATGAAACGGGCCATTCTGCCTCTGTGAAATACGCCTTCTCAGAAGACACGCCATTTTATCACCTCTTAGGAACATTAAATATGTATGTGTACTCAAAAACGGTTTATAATAGCTGTAAATGAAAAATGAGGAACTAAATGGCCTCAAAATAAATGCGTTTTTTACACTGGGTAACAATTAGCATTAATGAAGAGTCACCATACATTACGTGGAACTTGGCTGATTAAACGTGTTAGAAATATATTTTAGAAAATAAAATGTATTTTGTTACCATAAAGTCACTTGATGGGCGGGGAACCCATGGATGAATAACAAAATTAGAGAATCAAAAATTCATAATTACCGTTAACAGCACAGCTTATGCCTATTAGAAATGTATTAATTAAAGTAATATGTTCATAAGGTTAAAAGCTTAATACATTTCTAAGAGATGAAAAGAAATCCCCAAGGCCTAAAAACAAACATAAAAAATTAAGGAGTTTGAATTACCCACATCTGCTGAGGACTGATCTGACAGAGAAGCATTTCCACGCTGGGATAATCGGCATTCTTACAGGTTGCCGGGGCCACTGTCTAATGGTCGGCGGGACATGTTGGGAGTGACGCCTCTTTCAGCCTCCCTACCTTGTGGAGTCCAGCGAGGGCTTTGTCCGCCCCTGGCTGCTCTCCTCCCAGACGCTGTTGGCCAGCTCGTTCCCGATGGATGACATCACCTTGATGAGCTCGATCGGCCAGTCGTCAAGGTCCAGAGATCGGACTCGGGAAAGGTGGGTGCCAAGATTCCGGTGGATCCCGGAGCACTCGATGCACATGAGGGCCCCCAAGTTCAGACTGGCCCAGTTAGGATCTGTGGGAAGACAACAGGATGCCAAATGCATCAGACCATTGTCACTCTGGCTGTCTTCAGGAAAAAACACTCGTGTTCAGTTCAATTCCATATCTGGCAGGTCCTCCCTAGAATCACAGGGCTTGCAAATGCTCCCTGGCCGGTACTCAGCCCTGTAGGGGTCTTGAAAGATCTGGAGGTAGGTAGTCAGGTCAAGAAAGAAATGTCAGCTTAAGCCAAAGCCTTGGGATTTCTCACACAATAACTCCTTGCACATGTTGGTTTGGACAGAAAGACGCGCTCCCCGTACCCCACAGCAGCATCCGCCTCAGGAGGGCTGATGCATCCACCGCCGGGGAGGGAACAAGAGGGGCTGATGAGGGGCAGCTGGGTGACACCATGAATACTCTGGTCACTCCTGAAGCTACAGTGTCCTTCAAAACCATGTCCACGGCCATAGGCACGGGAATGTTTTTACTGTGATAGAAACACTTGGGCATATCCGCAAATGATGAAGATGGAGAGGCACGCTGCAATGGGGAAATATGGTTCTCAGGGCTCTTGGGGATCACTATGAAGTAACTCCCA
>NW_003852528.1:761611-764626 GCF_000181295.1 Otolemur garnettii | reverse complement strand
CCAGCCCCTCCAGGGCACCCTTCTTGCCGTCATATCCCCTGACCTTGTGTGGGTGTCCACTTCCTCCACCATCCCCAGCACTCATTTCTGATGCCTTTCAGGTCAACAACCTCTCTGGATTTTCCTCAAACTTTTCTCATTGCTTCATCTTGGTCTCTCCCCTGCCTCTCCTCTTGAATTGGCCCCTCACCTCAGGGTCCTACAGGCTTCTGTGTCTGACTCCGTGCTGTCTTTTAGCCTACGGCTCCAGTTACCCCCCAGCCCCACAACTGTCTGCAGCCCGACCCCCGGCTCCACGTGTGTTTCCATCTGGAACCTTGTAGACACCTGCTGCCCCACCCTGCCCATGTCTTTGCCTGGGCCTGTCTTGTCTTAGCAAGAATGGAACTGAACCTGCCTTCCTCACCTCACCTCACGGGAGCCCTGTCACCAGCTGCGCACCATGCTCCGCCCTGTTTGGACCCCTGGCCCCTTCCTGGCTCACATCTACTCATCTCCTGGTCCCAGCTGTCGTCCTCCCAGGGGCACCCTCCTCCTACCACCTGTCCAAGCACAGAGCCGCAATCTCCCCGAACGGTGGCCTTTTGGCAGCTGTGCGCCTCCTGGCTCTGCCTCTCTATTCCACTCTGTCCCCAGTGGAGTGGCCAGACTGATCCCTCTGTACACAGCCCAGGAGCTCCCTGCTCTGAAACCCCGACATCTTCCCTCCACTGCACGTAGAACACCAGCGCTGAAATGCTCCCACTTAGCCCCCACAGCCCTGCTGGCTTTAGCCGGTTTTCCTGCCTGAGCCTCGGCTCTGTTTACTCCTATGCTGTCCGGGTCACCCCACTGCACAGGCCTGCCCATCCTCAGAGCCTCACTGCCACGTCAGCCCTACACGAGGCCTGCTCTGAGTCACCCCCATCCCCCGGCAGTCTTCTCTATGGCACGTGGTCTGTGGTCATTGGCCCAGTGCTGTGCCCATGAGGCTTCAGGCTCCAGGACAACTGGCCAACCGCACGGTGTGCGTCTGCTTCCCAGGGCGCACCGAGCCTGGTGCTGTGCCTATCAGTGTGAACTACATCTCCTTCTCAAAACGCCACCGAACAACAACAAAAAGTGAGCAGAAGAAGTTCACTCACTGTTTCTAACATTGTGCTCAGGGCTGGGATTTAAAGAATGGAAAGCAAGGCCCCTACCCTCAAGGACATGGACAACTTTCTCAAAAGGGAAAAGCTATCATACCCTGGACAACAGGAAGCATGAAATAAAACGGGCTGTGGGTCCACAGTACGTGGCAGTAATTATGAATTCTACCCATGCGATCAAAGGTTTCAGCATGCACTGAATTTAAGATTTTAAGAAAAGACATTATTTCATGGCAAAACACAATTTGGAAATTTAAAACCCACAAAACCCAGAAATCTTTGGGTAGGAGTAAGCCATGTACACTCTATTTTTATGGAAAAACAAAAAAGTGATCCCTGGTTAAGCAGAAGGACGCTTCCCAGACACGGCACAGTATGAGTGTGGGGCCGGGTCCTCTGCACCTGTATAGTCACTACTCATTACGACGTCAGGGGCACAGCAAGACCCACGGGATGCAGGCTGCAGAGAGCGAGGCTCGCACGGTGGGTACTGTGCTAACGCAAAATGCAACGGAATTCTTTAATTCCCCCCAAATCGTGAACTTTTACCCACTAAGCAGGACCTGTGTGGCTCCATGGCTCCCGGGCGGTGGAGCATGCCAGGCGGGGCCCTCTCTCTCCCGCCCGAGCCCCCAGCCCAGCTGCCCCGCACAGCACACTCACTCTGCGTCTCGCAGTCCACACAGTGGGAGTTCCCGCGGATGTTCCGTATCGACTGCAGGGCCATGGCCTCACTCTGGCTGGTCAGTCGGGACTGGGCATAGAGCAAGACACACAAAGGTCAGGTCCAAGATCCTGCGAGAAGTGTGCAGCTACCAGTGATGTCAGGGAAAGTCAGACAGACTGGGAGCAAACGGGGGGGTGGGGCACTGTCCAATCGTCCTCTTTCACTGTCTTGAGGGAAGGGCACGGCTGGGAGAACTCATTACGCACGGGGAACACGCCACGTGTTAGGATTTATCAGCCGAGATGGATGCGGCCGGAAATGGGCAGAGAGGTGAGCTCTGGATGATTTGTGAACGGATAGGAGACCCGCTGCCACCTGCAGCAGGTACTTGGCTAGCGTCCCTTTACTGCCACCTGTCTACTTGGTATGAAGATTAAAGAACGAGAAAGAAATAATCTGTTTATAAGCCAAGGGTCAGGGCTTAATCAGCAATGGAAGACATATCTCACGGCTCCTCGTCAGAAAGCCATGTCCACACCACACATCTCAGCCGGGAGAGTCACTTTTCATTTGAAGACCGTCTCAGTTGCCACAGCAACAAAGTTGTCACTCTGGGGAGTGGGGGCAGGGAGACACGTGAGTGAGCTGGGGGCACCGATTCTCAAGCTTATACTTATGGTCTTCTTTAAAAAGGATTAAAAGACACATGCTTATGGCAGCAAGTTTAGAAAATAAAGAGAGGGAAAAAGAAAACATTACAATTAAAAAATTATGATGGCCATCCGTAGGTGAGCGCTATTAACATTTTGCTATCTGTTCTTTCAGGCTTTTTAAAAAGCGCATCTACATATGTAAATAGACTGGAGGAGAGCCAGCGTGGCGCACCTGCTGGCTGAGAACCTGCCCTCACGGTCTAACAGTATCTGTTCACCACGTGATGTCCCCACACAGCGCTGACTTCCTCACTGAATGCCTGCACAGCACCCTCTCAGGGACGACCCAGGCACCAAGGTCTAGCTGTGGACATTCAAGTTGCTTCTAGTTTTTCCCTGTCACAGACAGTGCTGCGGAGAACACACAGACCGCTAAACTTCCACACACTCCTGATGACTTACTAAGGACAGGGACTGGGAAGGACAGGTGTCCCAGACAGTGCTGCGGAGAACACACAGACCGCTAAACTTCCACACACTCCTGATGACTTACTAAGGACGGGGA
>NW_003852528.1:758259-761514 GCF_000181295.1 Otolemur garnettii | reverse complement strand
GGACGGGGACTGGGAAGGACAGGTGTCCCAGACAGTGCTGCGGAGAACACACAGACCGCTAAACTTCCACACACTCCTGATGACTTACTAAGGACAGGGACTGGGAAGGACAGGTGCCTGGTAAAAGGAAATGTATAGTTTTTAAGACTTATTTATTAAATTTATTAAATATGTACTTAGTATTACAGTCGAAACAAAAATTGATCAGTTTCACAGGCCACTTAGAATAAGCTTGATTTTTGTGTAAGAATTCTTCATAAACTGAGCCATCTTATGTCAAATTATTTAATGTGAAACAATTTATTGCTTACTACACAGTAATAAATTTATGAATTACTGCCGTCTAGCTGGCATCTTGCATTACTGGGTTTTAATTCCTTTTAGTTAGATATGTAAGTATTCAAAGTATACTGGATAAACTTATATCAGCACCTGGAGTGGACTTGTGTGTACTCACATACACACACACTCACACATGTGTGCACACAGAGGGATGTGTGTGCCTGCCCTGTCTCTATCTGTATAATTTCTGTGCTTGACTGCTTGGTTGGTCTGTCTGTCTAGAGCTGCTACCAGTTGTGAGTTATCCACAGGCAGCGGAAATACTGTTCATCTGGCCCTCACCTGGTTCTGTGCTCGGCCCTTCTGCCATGCCTGGGAGACGGTGTTTATGCGCTTTGCACCCTCACCCCAGCAGCGAGTGCCCACGGTGCCCAGGTGTGTGTGCGCCCATGGCTGCTCGGGAGTTCTCCTCCTGGGGAAGCAGTGCCCAGACGCACACTCGTCCAGTGAGAGCCAGGGAGTGGCCTTTGAGGGTCAGTGTTTGCACCAACTGAGATGGGAGTGGGGAAGAGGCTGGCAAAGGTGTGGAGTGGGAAAGGCTGACGCTGTCCTGGGTACAGTTTGCTGCGAGAGTCTGTGGCATCCTGCAGTATGTTCAGTTACACAAGCCCCCCCAGTTCAGAAGCGAGGTCCCACACTTTGATGACACACATGTTCATGTTTCCATTAACAGAGAGCCCCCAAAGGACCCTGTGTCGCCTCAGGAGCCACGTCGTGAGCTGCACAGGGACATGGTCCCATAAAGCAGGGTGCTCAGAATGAAAGGCAGTGGCTCTCCCCACCTTGGGTATAAAACATCTTTTAAAAAGGGAAGCAAATTACATTATAATAATAATGACTGTGGTCTGGTTTACTCTGGTTAAAGAGGGTAATAAAATAGGACACTCTATCTTTCTGAAAGACAGACTCCCTTCTCAATGACAAGGCTGAACATAAATCATCGGCAGAAATTTCTTTACACGGTTACAAACGAAACGGCAGGCTGGTGGGTAATGCCCTTTCTTAGTTTCTAGTTGATTACAATTTGAAAACTCAAAATGCTCTCTAAAAAGTCCCTGCAAGGGGATAAAAACATGTGGGCATTAAAATAACAAACTTGGAGGAATGTTTGACGGGAAAATGACTTTTGGGTAAGGATAGTACTAGGGAATGGCCTAGAAAATGCAGGTTAAAACTGTTTTCTGGCTAAACAACTGCAAAAATATTACCTCTCATTATGAGTAAAACACAGACCAGGAATTATCAGAATGGAAGTTGTCTCTTCCCCAGAGTCCCTGAATCAGCTCCTGGAGCTGTACTGTCTTTTTACTTCAGTATCAAGAGTAGCTTTCAAAGTGGGCACAGGTTTGTGTTCTCGGCGTTTCTGAGAACTGCTCATAAGAGTGCATTTTTGAACTCTGAATCTCTTCCCCTGAGTGTATTCTGTCCAACACAAAAATGAATGTGGATGCATGAGACACAAAGGTCCAAAAGATTCCATCATCTGCAACAAAACGTCAACGCTTTCTATCTAGAATTAAAGATCTAATCCTGGCCGTTCCACCATGACACATGGCCGACCCAGGGCGCTCACATGTACATGATGCCTGAAGTGTTTGCCATCTTTCTCGTTACTGAGCTCTCTGCTCACCAAGATCAGCCGGGCCTGACTGTGCATTCACAGGGCTCACACACTCCCCACTCTGGGCGTCACTCGGGTCCCCACCCCCCTGGGGCAGCTGATGGCCTGCAGAGCTCACCTTGTTCTTGCTGCTCTCACATGACTGCAGGCTGGCCAGGATCTGGCTCTCAATGGCTTGGACCCACGCATCCCGCTCTTCGTATGTGGTGGCTTCAAAGTGCCACGTCTGGCCGGTGAGGGACACAATGGTGAACTCGAAGTTTTCTTCTTGTTCTGAAATAGAAAGAGGTGGGGATGAGGGTTCAGCTTCCAGACGGAAGCCCCTTGGCCAGTTCTGTCCTGACTGTGCCTCTGGGGTCAGTCCCGCCTGCATGGGGCTGGTGGTACACACAGGATGGGACAGCAGCGGCAGCAGAGATCTGAATCCACACACCCACCAACACTCTAGATCTGGCTCCTCAAGCCAGCACGGCTGAGCCAGGTTCACTCAACGTTCTGGATCTAAGGAAAAGTGACCATCAGCACAAGATGCCACTGTCTCTGTACTGGGCACAGACAAAGCAGCTCAGGAAAGTAACTATGGGCCTTGTAGCTGACATCCTTACCTGTGGCAATTAAGTCAGTACTTCTAATCTCGGATGTAGCTGTAATTTCTGCAGATGTGCCTGGACACACATCCACCAGAGATACCCAGTGCACAGAGGAATGCAGGAGGTGTCTGTTCTCATGGCAGGGGACCCAGTGGAGTAGGAAAGTGGTAATTCTCACCACCTGCACAGGGAGAGAGCGTGGGGCTTCCAGGAGACTGATGGGCCCAGACCCAGTGGCCACTGTGGGACAACTGTCTGGAATGGAAAGAGGGACTTGGCTTCACATCCTGTGATCTCACCTGCCACGTCTGAGTCTTTGGACAAGGTCCTGGGATCTGAGACGGAGGGAAAGGCACCCCCCCCCCCCATAGAGCTGTCCCTCTAGTTCAGGGGCTCTCAACCTCCTAATGCCGTGATGTATTTTCATTGTTACAAAGGGGTCGCGACTCATGGGTTGAGAATGGCTGTGCTAGTTAAACCAAGGGTGTGACTCAGGCCCAGATGGGGCCTGGTCTGAGGAATTTGCCCCATAAACATTTGTTGGCTTTGTCCTTTATTCTCTTCCCTTCTCCACTCCCAGCCCCTGACCCCCTGCCAAGGGGAGGCGGCACCACTTGTAAATAGCATAATCAGTTACAAATAACCTTTAAGACATCTTAAGCTGGATTCTTAGATACATCTCACTTGCTTAGCATTTCCGAG
>NW_003852528.1:756455-757717 GCF_000181295.1 Otolemur garnettii | reverse complement strand
CCCTTCCAGAGATGCCCTTAGACATTCAGGACTTGGGTTTTTCATTAACCAAAAAATACGACCAACAAAACAAGTCCCTGAGACTTTCACTTCCCCACCTCTGACCTACAATTACACCACCTAGTCACTGGATGAGCTGCTGCACCTAGAGCTCAGAAGGTCCAGTTTCTTGGTCCACGGGCTGTTATGTCCTAATCCTGTGAATTACAAACTTTCCACATGGATTCTTGTAAGATCCTGCCCCAATTCATAGGTTTTATGTGAAACGATCCTAGTGAACTGACAGGTGAGGCACGAAAGAACCACAAAATTCACAGACCAGAAAGAAACCTTGGTAATTCCCGGGTAGAACGTGACAATTTTTCATTAGGAGATCTACTGTGCAGGCTTGCACTTTTTAAAATTTGTGAAATTCAAATGCACATATAAAGGCTCCCTCCGACCAGATTTACTGGATCTTCTAGTGGATTTAACTAGCTTCCCAGTTACGTTTCGGCCTGACTGGCCCACCATGGAACCTTCCGGTCCTCATGAGGTACACTGACTGGAACTAAAGGTGAAGAGTGGAACCTTCACGGTGCTGGTGGGGGGCTTGGTCTCGGGGTCCTCAGCTGCCCGCCCTGCATGCTGGGCACGGGCTGGCCAGAGACTGTTCCTAAATGTCTCTACGTGGTAGGGACGGAACACATGTACACAGACGGCTGAACACAGTGACAGCAATGCAGTGGACATGTGAGTAGACGTCCCTGGTCATCTGCGATTCTGCCTCCCTCCAGTGCCGTCCTGGCCATCTCCCACTGTAATACTCTCAATATTTCATGCAGACAAAGCTTTCAAAGTAAATTGCGAAAGTACAATCTGGGTTTATCTAATTATCTGAAAAAAATTTACCTCTGTGCGTGCAAAATCTACTCAACAGGACAGACACATTTAAGTGTTCACAGGAATTTCAGATTCCAATTCTCATGACTGTTCCACCCCTCTGATATCTACTCTACAGCTCCATCAGGCACCTGGAACATCTGCCCCACCCCGAGCGTTCTGCTTACACTCCCAGAAGCTTCCACATCACTGAACATTTCTGTCTCTCCTTTCAGCTCCTGGTCCTTTTCTTCCTCTGTGCCTCTCTTCCTTGGCCTGGTCCCCTCACACCTTTTCACTCTGGGTCCAGCCTGATGGCCCCCTGCAGGTTCCTGACCTCACTCCAGCCTGACAGCCTCTTTCTTTTTTTTTTTTTTTTTTTTGAGACGGAGCCTCAAGCT
>NW_003852528.1:753138-755321 GCF_000181295.1 Otolemur garnettii | reverse complement strand
ACTCTACCCAGGGGGACAGCTTGAGGCTCTGTCTCAAAAAAAAAAAAAAAAGAAAAGGTGAACAGTGAACAGACGTGAACAGAAGCCTGAGGGAGCCTAGCAGGCAGAGTGAAGACCATGAGTGTGTCGCTGACAAGGGAGAGGTGGCCACTCTGGTGCTGCTGCTGCCACCACTCTGGGCAGAGGTCGGAGAGCACCAAGGGGACAGCACCGCCAGGGACATGTGGGCTCCTTCTTCCCTGACAGAGATGACACCTGCGCCGGTGCCCTGGGGAGTCAACCCTGGGTGGAGAAAAGGATGTAAACTGCACAGGTGGAAGAGTCTTCTCCCTGCTGTGGGTTTCAAGCCCGTATCATGCGGCCTGTCAGAGGGAGTCAGGTGGGAATTCAGCACTGCAGGAGGATCAGTCAGGCTCTTTCCACTCCAAGGCCCTGTGGCGGTGCTTGCTGCTAGGTGGTTCTCAACAGCCTTGTCCCAGGGCAGCTCTGAGCAGCTGTGGGGCTGCTGCATGAGGATTGTAAGGCCAGCCCCAGGCTCCCGGAGAACGAGGAAGGATCAGTGGTCAAGGAGGGGCACAGCCTCACCTGCTTGGCAGGCTCAGCTGTGCTCCCCGCTCTGGCTTTCTCACTACGCCTGCCTTCTCTCCTCCCTGGCTCCTCTTCACGTGGCCTTCAGTAAAGCAAACTCCAAGGTCGGTTTGGGTCCCCCTGCTCCCTCACCCTTCTTAGGGGTTCACTTACTTCCAAAGCTGAGGCATCAGTCCCAATAGATTTGTGAAATTCTCAAATCTATGTCTCCAGTCATTTCTAGATTTTAAAATGTCTATGGTTATTTTTCAAAAATGGTTGAGCCTCTGTAAGTTAACCATCCAAGGGACTGTAACACAGCAGTCGGCATATGGGGGTCCCGGTCACTGTGGGAACCAGGCCTGCTCTACTGCTATGCGCATGTGGTGCGTGTCCGGCCTGTGAGAATCAGATCAACGTGAGGAGGTGGTGAGTGGAGGGAGGGCAGTGCAGGGAGCTGGTCGGCTATGGAGTTTCATTGTATTTGTCTTTATGTCGAATTTGATATGCGTAACATAGAATGCTAGAATTTTCAAATGTTACTCTTTGGGTTCTCTAGTTCTGTTAATGGTTACCACACTTTCTCAGGATAAAATCTTAAAATCACCTCTCCTTCCTGCCATCTCATCGGTCACAGCAGCACTCAGCCCACCTGCCCATCTGTGCCCCCCTCTGCTGCCTTCTGCTTTCAGCCCCGGCCTGCCTGTCTCACTGGTCCTGCCCTAACTCTCCCTGAGTTTACTGAGAAACTAGTCTGTGTTCTCCCCGCCACCAACACTCCAGCACTTCTGTACTGTTCTCAGGGCCTGGCTTCCCTTCCCACCAGACTGTCTCTCAATATGGCACCCACAACAAGTAATCATCTCCAAGCCCCAAGCCCGCCTTTTCTTTCCCTCCTGAAACCAATCCATGACCTATAAGTGCACCCTAAGTGCTAAACACCTGTACAAGTGAAGGCTCCTTTGAGCGGCAAACAAATAGGGTCATGGTAAGGTGGGAAGTGCAAGCCTCAGGCTCCTGCCCCCAGCAGTCCTGGAAGGAAGAGTATGGGGGGCCCCAGAGCACAGAGCCCCCCTGGCTCCTGGTATCTCCTTTAATGGAAGGCTCCCCCCAGACAAAGGAATGCACTCATAACCAGAGAACGCCCAGCGTACAGGAACAGGACAACGGATTTAGATCCAAGGTGATACTGATAAAGAACTTAAAGTAACTGTGTTTGAAATGTTTTAAAAAATAGAAAATGAATTCTCCTAAATTTTCAAGCAATAAGAGGCCATCCAAAGTGACCAGGTAGATGGGGGGAAAGTAAGTCTTTTAGAAATATAAATTACAGTGGCTTAAACAAATCAAAACGTCCATGGATGGGTTAGAGGAGGAGCTGCTGGATGGGCATGGAGACCCTCGGTGGCCTAGAGGAAATGACAAGGGTGGGGACCGTGAGAGCAACGCTGAGATATGAGAAGAGCTGGAAGGTACAACATGCACCTCACGGCCACTCAGGACAGGGGTGGCTGCGAAAGGCACGGGCCACAGATGTGGGAGGAGCATCATTTACCCAGAAAGATTACAGCAAAGAAAGCTGCATAGGGCGGAGCCTCTGGCTCAATGGGTAGGGC
>NW_003852528.1:749578-752762 GCF_000181295.1 Otolemur garnettii | reverse complement strand
AAAAAAAAAAATACACCAAGATTTACAAACTATAGAAAATTAAAGACACAGACAGAGAATCTTAAGAACAGCCAGCAAAGAAAGACAAATTGCCCTTAAACATCAGTGGGAACCACAGACTTTTAAGAGGAACAACCAGAGACGTAAGATAGGGAGTGATATCCTTAAAGGAAGGAACGTCGGCCTGGAATGGAGACCCAGGAAAAACACTTTCAGAAACAAGAGTGGAACGAAGGGATTTTCATGCAAGAGAATCAAAACTGTCTACTCCTAGCAGACCTTCACTAGAGGGTCTACTAAACTCTCCAGCTCAGGAAGATCTGTGAAGGACGGTTTGAGGGAGAAGGGTTGGTGCGCAAATGAACTCACAAACACACAGATAACGTACAGCAATGCTCTATTAACCAGGACAGCTGACGAGAGCACCTAGTGGGGCAAGGGCCGAAATGCTAGGGAGCATGAGGGTGGTGGCGGACACCCAGTTGGGATGTCCTAACAGCCTCACTGTTTCCTAGAGAGAGGTAAGAACTGTCAGATTTTGGCAAATTATAACCACCAGGTAAACTATAAGAAAACATGCAGAATGTTAATTTCCCATCCAGAAGCAAAATAATTTAATAAGGAAAAGAAACACAATTAAACTTTCTTAGCCAATGAGAACTCCCTTACATGGGACAAAGGGGGTCTACCCCTAAACCCCACTGTGCCATTATTCTTCACAGTGAATCGTCTGCACACTCAGTCACAGGACGCTTAGGACAAAGACACCTGCTGTGATGCTTTTTTCCAACGCTGGGAGCCAATGAAGAAAGACAGAGATAAAGTAATGTACACACTGTTAAAAACAATAATAGTAGTTAGCAAACGGGTAAAATGTAAGATTAATATGGAAATAGTAACTGCATTTCTGATGACTAGCACACAAAAATCACCTTTTTTTGCCTTTGCATATAATAGACATATTTCTCTCCATCTGTAAGGCAGGGAAACAGAGATACAAAGACCTGGGAATAAGCTAAATTGTTCCCTGAAGGAGTGACATCAAGGCTCACTGGCACTCACAGATAGTCAAGGTAGGTGGGATAAGGGGAGATCCCATGCTGTTGTTCGAGGTGATGGGTTAACCACAGAGTCTAAGAGTGGCCAAGCAGGGTCAGGCCTGTCCCCTGGGGAAGGAAATGTGGCTGAACTGGCTGATTATGGGGAAATGGTGATAGGGCCAAACAGACACAGGACACACCCTGTGACCCATGCTGAGAATACCAGCTTTCAGGAGAAGGTGTGATTGGGATGGGGAGCCCGATGACCCCAAAAAGCACAGCTAAGTTTCACATCCCAATTAAGAACCAATGTCACAGCCAGGCTTGGTGGCTCACACCTGTCATCCAAGCACTCTGGGAGGCTGAGGCCGGTGGATAGCTTGAGCTCACAAGTTCGAGACCAGCCTGAGCAAAACTGAGACCCTGTCTCTACTGAAAATAGAAAAACTCAGACAAAAGGATCATTTGAGCCCAAGAATTGGAGGTTGCTGTGAGCTAAGACACCATAGCACTCTACCCAGGGCCACAGCTTGAGACTCTGACTCAAAAAAAAAGAAAGAAAGAAAAACTAACTTCTCAACCCCCCCGAGACTCCACTCCTTTGAGACCACTTTGCTTTTGGAGGGGAATTCCTGTGAGATGACTCTAAACCTGGGAAGTCACAAAATTATAGAAAAAAATGAAGACATGAATGAATCAAAATCAGCCTCGATGCCCTGTGAAGTGTGTTGCAACAGGAGGTGGTTGCTCACTGTGACCACCGCGTGTGCCGTCTCTGAAGGCGTGAAGCACACAGAGGCCCCACGGGCACAGGGCAGGTCCCAGCGCCAAGCCTTTCAGTCTGAGCAGCAGCTAAGCGGTGATATGCTGACCACCCAGTCTTTTGGAATTTTTGGTTCGTTTGCCTTGCTAGAAACCGAGTGTTTCAGCCCAGCACCAGGGAGGCAGAGTCCAGCAAGAACTCGCAAGTCAAGGGGTCGTGGCCTGGGAGGGGCTGCCCTTGCTGAAGGGGCTCGGGGCTGACCTGCAGTGCAAACACCTGTGCCACTTGGAAGGGAGCACTCTAATCCCGTATGGGGGAGTCAGGGAGGGAGGAGACGGCAGGCCCCAGGAGGGGCGCCACACTAAGCCTTCTTGTGGGTTTCAGGCCCTGAAATCTATGAATAAAGGGGCTGGACAGGTGGGACATCTGGCTCCCTGAGTAAGGATTACACCTGTGCACAAAGTCTAACTCAGGTCGCTCTACAGATGAGGGTCACGTGCTTTCCAGGGCATTCTCTCTATATGGCTTTTCTTTTACTTTTTTTGTTTAAGAGGACAGTATGTGAACAACCACGGTTGGGGTTTCAGAAGTGAGTTCTGTTGTACGACGCCAGGCCTGCAGAGCCTGTTTAGTCTTGTCACACACCCTCCCTGAAGGAGTGATTTGCTTCTTCCCAACAAATTTACTGCACAGAACAACACACAATATAATGCGCTGGGCTCCAATTCTGTGTCAGGAGCAATGCTACAACTTTGCAGGCATTCTCTCTCTTAAATAGTTTTTTTATCTCAATGTAGTAAATGATATTCTCCCTCCATTTCCTGAAAACAAATGAACATCTGAAAAGGAGCTCGGGGGATTGAGTGGGTTTCCCTGTGGTTCAGAACAAGGTTGGGTCTCGTAAAGGGAGTATTCCCAGAAATCTCAATTTAGCCAGCCACTACGTCATGCTTCTAACTGGTGTTGGGGGCCACCCATTTGGTTCAGTGTGGAGAACCCTGGGGGCAGGTGCATGTATGTGGTGGTCCTGAGCTGGGAGCTCTCCAAGCGCCTCTGCCCAGGCATCTGGTTGGTTGCCCATCCAGTGACTGGTCAGCAGAGCAGCAGGATGGTTCCTCTGTGCTGGGCTAATCTGACCACGTGATGCTCTCATCAGTCCTGGGAGGGGGCAGGTGACCCCTGTGTCCTTCTCCTGTTTCAATCTGAGTCAGGTCACAGAGCCCCTTCCCCTCTTTGGGGGATCTGCCAGGACGCAGCCCACAGGTGTAGGTGGTGTTGTCCATGTCATGGGAAGAAAAACCTCTATGAGCCCAGCACCTGTGGACAGGTGGGGAGGCTGCTCACAGCACAGCAAAGCCAGGAAGGGGAAGTGACAGGTCAC
>NW_003852528.1:735115-749439 GCF_000181295.1 Otolemur garnettii | reverse complement strand
TCCTGGAGGGCATGTCCTCATCCTTAGCTGGATACTAGTAAATCTAGCTGGTGTCCCTGTCTGCACTTCTGTGCGCTTGCAGTGACTGCTCAGTCATTAAATAATCAGGAAGACTTTGGGACCCAAACGTTTTCCCTCCTCTGTGTGGGGACATTAAGGCATTCCTCCTAACACTCAGAGAGGAATTTTTATCAGATGATGGAGCCTTATTCAAATCAGCCATGGCCCAGAGGACTGCAGCACATTATGAGGTGACACTCTGATGATATTTTAGTGATCAGCAACTAGATAAAAAATGATAAAAACAGTAATTGGCAGTGTGGGGCCATCAGTCAGAGACAGAGCCGAGCGTCACTCTTCACTGTCACCTCGTTTAGACGTGCGGCGTGAGCGTCAGAGCAGTGAGGACGCACTGTGCCTGGGTCTCATTTCACTAATACAAACCTATCATCAGTGGCAATTGTAGTGGCTTATATTTAATTCATTCGGTAAAAACAGAATTTGGGTTGTAGAAATTCCTGACGGTATGTATAGCTAAAGGGAGTTCATTTCACTCATACACACGAAAACTGATTCCCCGCCACAAAAAATCAAATTGCCACCACGCCCCAAAGCCTGAAGTACACAGGCAGTGCTGTCTCATGGTGTGACATACCAAGGCTTAGCTGTTTATAAAGTTTTGTGATTGGGCTCACAGGGATTTAAACAGTTTTCTGTGTTAACGGTTGGCTGTGGAAAGGTCCACGATAATAGTATTTTAGCACCATGAACCTGTCGAAATCAACCTGCCCAATTATTCCAAACGACATTAATAACACCGGATATTACACTAATTGTGTCCAGTTTCTATGCAGACGAGGCCCCGTGGGGCTAATTTTGCCTCCTCAGGGGCAAGCAACTCAGCCATCAGACTGATTTCACAAGGAATCCCTCCTCATTACACAAGTCCAGGCTGTCAAACTTTTTTTTTCCTTAAAGGTTAATGGGCCAATCAGTCATCAATTATTTTTTTGGAATTCTAGCAGACAAAGGGTTAAAGGGCTGAAAGTGGTTTTTGCATTTACAAGTTGTCTCCAATAGGAGAGGCCTGCAGGATGCACGTGAGGGGAGGAGGGGGGACAGAGGGACACACACGTCTCCAGAAGGGGACACAGAGAGAGGACAATGCATGGTGCTTCTGCAGAGGCCAAGAGGATCCACGTCCTATCCCAAACTAAGATGCAGGCTGGGTGGAAACGTCCGAGGGTACAGGTGGAATGTGTATGCTGGCGCTGAGATTGGGGTTGCTTTTGCACCGAGGGCTTCACAAGGATGCTGAGGTCACTTGCTCCAAGTCCTTCAATGGCTGGATGAGTCTGAGTCCTGGAGAGAGGTGGTTCTCTGGGTCCCCTCTGCATGGAATCCAGAGCCTAGATACCCAGCCATGGTTCTGTCCACAAGGCTAAGTGCCCTTTCTGATGTGGTTAATGACAAGGACACGATGACAGTGAAATGTGTCACTCGAACTGTGCAGACGTGACGATGATGCTTGGTGTGGGGTAGGCCTGCTCACTGCAGACTCTGCTGATGCGAGTCCGGAGTCCATAAGGCCCCAAGGCTTCCAGATGCCAAGGCTGAAAAATCACTGGGCAGAAAGACAGCCAAGGCCCACCAGGAAGTAAGCTCCCTGTCCACTCTTGACTTCTGTCGTATAAGAACTGGGACTTCTGTTTTAGGACACACCACAAACCCCAATTAATATGTTAACAGACTTAATCTTTGGCCAAGTCGGGTTATTTTTACCCCCCATTAACAAGTACGTTATTGGGGGGGTTTTCCCAGTTATTGTCTGAACTGGGGTTCCCACTTTTTGGGGTTCTCTCTTCTGGGGGCTCCTTCCTGCTCTGCACCTGCAGCAGAAGTCCCTGAGTGCCATGGCACCCTCTGGTCTCAGCTTTACCTGAGGCAGCGGCTGCACCAGGGATGTCCCTAACTGGCAGTCTCAGAATCCCCTTAACACGATTCTCCAGGGGGCCACTATCAATGTGGCAGGCTTGGGAGCTGAGAGGAAATGTACTTGTGATTTTGTGCAGTCTGTAGGTCCACTGTGACCTCTGCCCCAAGAGAGTATGTGAGGTGACATCATACACAGCCTGAGGCTTTCACACTATCTTGTGAGTCATACATTCTGCAAAATACACCAATATTTCTACTTTAGAAGTACATATTAAACAGGCATGTGGTTTAATTTTTTACCCAATTATGATGAAAACCACACACAGGATGTCAGCCAAAATCCACTAAAATAAAAAAAATCAATTTTTATTTGCAATTTTTCTCCCATTTTGTAGGCAAAGACTGATGTGAAGGCATAGCTGCAGAATATGGCCCAAGGCTGTGCAGGGTCAAGCTCTATGGGGAAAACAACATATCCCAAAACACCCAACAACATGCTCGAGAAGTTACTGATTTAAACAGAAAGAAAAGATCGTTATAAGCACACATAGTTCACAGGTCTCAGGTATTTTCGGAAGCTCTGACTTGGTGAATAGCTTTGCTCAACCAAGAGTCCAAGAGACCTGTTGTACAGTGGCTTAATTGAGGGCAAGAACATGACCGATTCTGGCAAGAAACAAATTCCCAGAGGGAAATCTCAAAGTCAGGAATGTTTACTGCTAAATATTAACACAGGAAGGTTTTCACCAAACACAAAAGGTTTTTATCTTCCAGACACTTTACGAAGAGCTGGGACAGCGTCTGAGAGCCGGGCACCCACTGTGGGGTGCCATGAGTCTCTTAAATTAAGGAAGTGTCTAAAGCACTGCTCCTAAGAAAATTAGCTGCCAGATTCCAAACTGGAAACATTTTGGGAAGTGAAGACCAGCCTTAAATGTTGCCCTTGTGCTTCCGTGTGTGACAGCTCCAGGTTAAGTGTGTGGTTTAGAAAGGAAAGGGAAACCAGAAGCATGCGTGTGATTATCAGTTACTACGCAGAGAGAGGGCTCTCCGGTTCCCGGCTGTGACTCATTCTGATGGTCGTCACGCCGCAGAGGTCCCCTTGGGCTCCCATCACAGAAGGCAGTGAGCACTGCAGGCCAGGCCAGCCCAGAGCTACCTCCCCTGTGCAGAGTCCCGCGTGGACATCGGAAGCCCCGGGTAGCAGGCCGCCAGGGCCTCTCCCTGCTCACCGCGTCCTACCCTCCCAGGTGCTGCTCCGCACTCAGGCCACCCTCAGTGTTGTCACTCTCTGAAAAGCTGGGGGTTAGAAAAACAAGGAATCTTGCCTCTCTCCCCAAATTGCCAACATGAGACTTTATTCCCCTGAAGGGGTTTCCCACATCTGAATATCTGCCTCGGTTCTTCACTGTGCCTTCTGCCACTTGCTTCAGCCTGCTCTGCCCCGTCCTGACCCCTCAGACAGGCCTCACAGATGTCCCCTGCACAGCCACGGAGTCATTTTCCTAGGAAGTCAGTCTGTATAGCGATTTAATAGCAACCGGCCTGGCCGGCCTCGCCAGGCGCCTGCCTCTGTGGGGAGAGGCTAAAAGGCTTCACTTCATTTCTTCCTCCTCTTCGACGGAGGTTTTATTGTCTCCCTGATGGAAAAAGAGACGTAAACAGGAGGACAGACCCTGGAGGGGGCTCACACAGCGAGGAAGAGTGGGGCCGAACCGGGGTCCTGCTGGGCCTGACCCTGAAGCTCGTGTTTCTAGCCAGATTGCTACAACTGAAGATTTTTTTCTTGGAGGATAGTATGTGGAACTGGGAGGAATAGGTTTAAAAATCTCGGAAAAAGAGAATTACGTTTGATTTTAAATTCTTACGCCTTCAGTGGTGTATTTCTTGACAAATCTGCTTCTCATAGTGCAAACGATACTCAGTCCTCTGAATTTTCTTTGAATGGCAGAGTCTGTAGGTGTCTGAGGAGCGTTACCCCGACACCAGGCAAGTACCAACAGGGTGAGTGGGTTCCTGTGGGCACCGTGGTGCGTGGTTCTAGAGATGTTAACCTGCCGACCCCTCACCAGGACCCTGTGCAGGTGGTGTCATCACCCCAGTCTACAGCTGGGGAAAGCGAGGTACAGACAGGACACCTCGAGGTCTCAGGGTTATAGCTGCAAAGCGATGACTCCCATGCAGCCAAGGCCACCGCCATCCACATTGCCGCTTACCAACAAGAGTAAACGTACTGTGCTATTGCTGAGACTTGGGTTCTGGAAACAACCTCAGATCAGGGGGCCGTGAGTGGGGCCCAACAGGTCCACAGGAGAGACAGTGGGGGGTCTTGCTTCAGACGCTGCAGTAAATGCTTCAGAGAAAAGCCAGCATGACCGGCCCTACACCCTAGGGTGGGGCAGGGCAGGGCTCGGCAGCCTCTCCTCTGCTGGCCCTGATGGCTGTCACCTCCGCTGTCGTCTCACTCCAGTCTGAGGATGCTGCTTGCAGCCCTTTCCTGGAGTATCAGCTCTACCACCCCCCGAGGTGGACCTCCAGGCTCATCATACTGTTCGTCCAACCCTGGCTGCTCCTGTCATGATACAGAGGAGGAGGCCTCCTCACAAGGCCTGTGGGGGAGCCCCACGTTTGCAGAAACCGCTTAGCACTGAGCTACTGCCAACACTGCTACTGTCAAGCCCCGTCACCGAGAGTTCCCAACCCCCTAAATCAAGCGTAGTTTCGCCCTGCACAAGGCCCAGGGTACCCAGGGCCTCTTCTGGTTCTTCCTTCTGCATTGGGGTCTCTATGGTCCCTGAGGGCAGTGTGCGCCCTCGTCCTCGCCCTCTCCACTCACCTGGGACCCAGCACGGGGATGCAGTCACAGCAGGGCCCCAGGAGTCGTTCCCACCCGCCCCCAGCCAGCTCATCCTTCTTAGATGTGAGCCCTTGGATATGTGTCTGATTCCTTTGATTCAACTCTGAAGGAGTCGGAAGTCTCAGAATTGTGACCAGGGATGGCGGACGATGGCAGGAACGGCCCACAAGGTAGACCTGCCATGTTTGCACCAAGAGACAGTCAGGACCGTCCAGTGGAGGGTGCCAGACGCCACGATGGGCCCGCTGTGATGCAGGGATGTACCCAGAACGGAGGTTTCACAGGCTCATTTCTAGGGCAAGTTCTGAATCTACAGAAATGGACCTTTCTAGACAGAGCAGGATGACGATGTCAAATTGGGAGTTTGGGCCAATCCTAACTCCAGCGAACACTGGGGTCTCAGGGTCATTTTTTGTGCAAAGTCGTCTGTCCTAAGCGCTCATTTGTTGTCATGTAATGGGGTGGGCCTGGCACCCCAAGAAATGCTCCCTTGATCCCCAACATCTCTCTTTTTTACCTGTTTATCCTCTGTCTCATGTATTGGAAGAACTTTCCTTCTGCAGGCTAAAGAGTTTAAACACCCTGGAGGAGCCCACCTGTCCACTCAGCTCACAGCAGTCAATGATGGGAAGAGTCTCCAGTTGTGCTGTGAAGGTGAGGCCTCAGGGAGACACTGCTCACACAACCCGGAGGGCCTCCCTCCCTCAAACAAAATTTTATACTTTAGAGTTGAACATTGTCAGGACCAATCTCTGTCACTTGATACTTAGATCTTTTCCCCTTTAGGTTGGGAAGCAGCTGTGATTCAAAGGACCATGTCATTAACAGGCTTCTGGGATGGAAAAGTTGAAGTTGCATTCTTGTTGAAGGAAATTAAATTTCACCGATATTGAGAGTTTCATTAAGAGGCAACAAAGGTTTACAACTTAGTGCAGTACAGACACAGGGAGTCCCCGTCTTTGCGTCAGAGATAACCAGCCCTAACGGACAGACGAAGACCCTGTTTTGCGTATTTTTTGGTCTTTTATGTGTGTTCCCCGATCAGCTTTGTTTAACCGTTTTTACTGACTGTTGACACCCACCCATCAATGCCCTCTCCGTGGAAGGTCACAGAACCCAGAGATTTGGGTACATATCCTTCCTCTAGACGATCCTGGCTTGTTCTGCAGAAATCACTGGATGTACTAAAACCCCAACTTCCCTCTGGCAACACGGTACCTACCTGGCAGGGCACAGTGAAGACTATTGAGATCATGTCATCCAGGGAGAGGAGGCACAGGTGAGAACAGGCCTCTGTGAGACCGTTAGGCTCAAACCTTGGACCCGTCTGCTTCTCACAGACCTGAATCTCCAGGGGCTCCCAGAAGGGCTGAGCCACACTCCTGGCTCCTAAGCGTGGCTTTCCCCTCATTTCTAAAACTCAGGTTCCAATCCTATCCACAGGGAACTCTGGCCGTCAACCTTATTTTGGTGGTATTTTTTGGATAGCTGGGACTAAATCACTAAAGCGACTACTTTAGGAAATACACCATTTGGAGATGGGTACGCCTAGTGTGACAGCAACACCTCTGGTTAGAACACAAGTTAGAATGTTCAGGACACGAATTTTATCGACAGTGAGTATGTGATAATGTCATACATGAAAGGACTGGAAATCAGAAAGGCATTTGACAATGTATTTACCATAATTATATGAATTCCTTAACATACTATTAAAAGCCGTATGAAATGAGATTGTACGCGTGCAGATACCAATCTCGAAAGAAATCTAAAGTAAATGAAGAATGATCATGTCACTTAATTGAAAATTTATAAATGTAAGTAAACATTGAACAGAAACTTACAAGAACTGAGAAAAATCAAAGAAAAGATGAGGAAGAATGGCCCTCATTATTTACTCCTGTACCCCTGGGACTGCCTTCGCTAGCACTGACACCCTACGGGGGGACCCCGTGTTTGGTGTTTGCAGTGCTCTCCAGTGTTTGAAGACATCAGAGAGAGCAGGCATTATCCTCTGTCTGACCACGGGGCAGGCAGAGCAGGGCTGCGGCTACCTGATTAGTTAAGGCTGAGGAGTCTGCGTACTAGCGAATCCTCATATGTGCTGTATCAGGTCCCATGTTACCCATCAGAAACTCCAGGACGGACCAGCAGCAAGTCAAGCTTAAGGAACCAAAATATATGCCCCTCGTGTGTGCCTTGCTTTTGTATCCAACTGCATTTAAAACCAGACCTCACGTCTCTCTTTTCTTCTTTTTAAGGCTACAACTCAATAAATGAATTTGTTGTGATAAAACCCACATGCATACAAAAAAAAAAAACCATATTTGATAAGGACAGAGGGAAGAGAAATGATATGCACCCAAGGCTGAAAAACTAACATTTAAAAATAATGAGAGTTTATCAATACCCTTTAAAATGCAACGAAACACGACGATGAATGTGACCATGTCCTAACTTCTAGTCTTTCCCTCCTGAGTTGGGTGTTTCTTGAATGCTTTGAAAGAAGAGGCCAAGCTCCACTGGTGCCTTAACAGATTACAATTTTCTCTTGAGAAATAAAAAAAAAAATTATGATTAATAAATGGCTCTTTAACAAGCTGTAGTGAAAATGTAGATTTGTTTTCTGGACTCTGAGAGCAGGGCTTTCAGCAGCGAGACAGGAGTAATTGTGAGGGGAAGAAGAAGAGGATGGTGATATAAATCAACAAAGGTTAATGACCAGGATGTGAAGAGAGGGACTTGTTTACAGAAATTGTGTGCAATTTAAAATTTACAAGAGATTTAATGCCACTGCTTGGCAATCGCTAAAATCAACAGCCCAGAAAACAGTGACATTAAGAAAAATATTACAGTTATAATCATCCCCAAATAAGTCAATTAGTGTTAGGGCATGAGCTTGCGATTACTTGACCCATTTGGCTTGCACTTAAGTGAAAAAAAAAAATTCCCCCCTATTATACCGAGATCGCTGGATTGTGACCTATTTTGCATCACACACATCACACACCAGCCTCCCAGTCGTGTGCTTGGGCGGACGGTGGTGGTTCTCCCTTGCCTGGCATCACAGTAATTCTGACCCTTGACATTTGCAATCATAAAAAAAGGCAATTTATAATTGTGTTGTTCAAATGAAGGTGGGGGAAAATTCAATCTGCTATTATACAAAAGCAATGACGGCTGTCTTCGGTGAGGAAAGCAACGCAAGTCAATTTGTGAACTTTGGCACCAGACGACCTTTAGAAACACAACAATATACTGAATTTACAAGCAATAGCGGCCCATGCAAATGGCCCGGCCTGCCTGGCCCTGGATTAGAACTGCAGAGAGCATTATGGAGAATGCTTCCACAAAACAAATTAAGACTGTTACTTAAATGTCACGGCACACTATTGTATTTGGCTACAGATCATTACACCTGATACTAACACTTTTAAAAACTGTAATAACTTGGGAAATATTACACTGAGTGCCCACATGTATAAAGGAAAAGAAAAAAGAGGAGAAAATAGGTTTCTGAAGTAATTTAAACATCACGACTCTACGACTGAAGGGAAAGGTCAAAATTTAAGTAAGCTGAAAGGAACATGAATGGTAAAATAACACACACCAACAGAAAGATGGAAAGACCACAGGAGTGACTCTGCAACACAATGAGGGAGCATGCGGCTCGGCGGTGGCGTCCCCACGTGCGCGGGGGCGGGCGGCGTTACCTTCGGTGTTGGCGCTGCTGCTGTATATATTTCGCAGGCTACCAACACGGTTTAGTTTCCACGCTCTGCGTTTGGCTGCATCCCGAGAGCAGAAAGGGGAGAGGGGGGAAAGGGGAGAAAACAAAAAGGAAAAGAAAACAAATGAAAAGGGGAGAAAAGAAATGTCAAAAGTAGCACGTGAACTCCCCTCCAAGCCATCGGTCTGCACAGAGCAGGTAGGTGCCAAGGGCCCCCCACCCCTAGGAAGGGCCTCTACTCCCCACTGTGAGCACAGAGGAGCTCGGAGGGGTGGGACGTGCCAGCGACATTAGGTTTGCCCAGGCAGAAAAAGGCCAAGGCAAAGGAGTCCATGCACCCCCTTCGCCCTGCTGGATTTGGTCTGGGGCTCTTGAGAACAGTGCAGAAGCTGGCCTTGGCTTTGGCACAGCGGTATCTTGGAAGGGACCACGATGCCAGCAGACACAAGCCCTTAGATTTGGCAAAATGTCAGAAGCATGTCCAATCGAGAGAGACCTGGTTATTAGCAGAGTTCACGTCTGTATGTTGCAGAAGGAACTTCTTTACAACTAAGAGCTGTTAAACATGGAAGTAGTTATCCTCAGACAGATTTTGATCTGGGAGGGAATCTACAGAAGCAAAACCCTGGTACCATTTTGCTGACTTGAAGGGCAGAGTCTATTCTCTTTCACACTGGGTGTGTTGAAGGCTCTGAATGGAGCTCCCAGGAAACCCCAAAGTAAATGCCTCCTGAAGCTCTCAGCAAAAACGGCAACCACCAAGTCACCCATAGAGGGGAAGAACCAATTTAACATGGGCACAGCAGGCCCAGCCCCATGCTGTGTGCAGTGACTGGCGGGGTCAGATATGGGACCCTTCCCTCCCAGACAGTTTCTCTCCACCCTCTCCCTGCCCCTACTCTTCCAACCATCAGCTCAGGGATGCTGACACCTGTGGCAGAGAAGAGGTCACTCAGAGGCGTCCTCTCCACCTAAAGGAGACACTATTAAAACCTGAAGACACAGTCCCAGACCAAAAGGCTGGATGGATAGGCCTGCCATGCAGGCAGACATGTCAACACATCTAGTGACCATCATAGCCATTCATGTTCCTGAAGGGGCCTCATGGGACCATCTGTCTCTTAACTTTCAAGGCCAGGAAGTGATACTGGTGAAGCTTCTGGTAGGCTCTGTCTAGACAACCATCTGTGCAGTACAGGGAGCAGTGCTCACCCAGGCGCAGGCAGGCCTCACATTTCTATCGGCAGGAAGCCTGGCCAACCCTTTCATTCCTAAGGTGTAACCTGCCAGACGGTCAGCTCTCTGGCTAATGCCAAGTCCTCCTCTGAGGACAGGTAACTTGTGTGGCCACTGTAGGTCAGGACAGTGAAAATTGTATTTCTTTTGTGACAACACAAAATACCTGGGAGAAATCTCAACCTTTAAGGAAGCAAATATGATTCTGAAATACAGCACTGTTCATATGAGATACAACTTTTTTTTTTTTTTGAGATAGAGTTTTACTATGTCACCCTCGGTAGAGCGTCGTGGTATCACAGCTCACAGCAACCTCAAACTCTTGGGCTTAAGTGATTCTCTTGCCTCAGCCTCCCACGTACCTGGGATTACAGGTGTCTGTCACAACACCTGGCTATTTTTTTGTTGCAGTTGTCATTGTTGTTAAGCTGGCCCGGGCCAGGTTCAAACCTGCCAGGCCTTGGTGTATGTGGCTGGTGCCATAACCACTGTGCCACAGGCACCAACCCCTGAGATACAAATTTTATATTAAACCCAAAGGTAAAAACCAACTGTGATTTGGTTATCTTATGAAAGATGAAAAGTTGTTATAACTGCTAAACACCTAATGATTACACTGCAGTGTGAAAACTAACAAATAATTTTAATGAGAAATGTGGTCTGTGTACCAGCAGGCAGGCTTCTAGGGGCACTGATGGGCCCTTCTTCTATGGTATATGGGCTACATTTAATTTTTCAGCAGTGGAGAAGTTTCCTTTCTCCATCTTCAAGGTCTCATAAGGGCCTACCTAACAATGGGTGTCCGTCCCAGGTAACACCAGACTTGGAAGAGGGATCTTCAGGTACTTACTAGTACAAAACTGTGCATTAAAAATGCAGGAAGCCACATTGGTCATGTTTTCCAATGTGAGTTTAGAATGTCTGACAGACACTTTAGCAGGCTGCTCAGGTACAACGACGTATTTGTAGAATTAATCATGCACTTAATTTTTCAGCAGCAGAAGCTCTGGCACACTGGTCTGTCTTTTCCAAGTTCCAGACAGAAGTCGCCACTGAGGGGGCTGCACTCCTCAGCGCATAACTTACCTATTTCTAAAACATTTCCATATAAATAGGCAGGATCCAGGCTGGATGCCCCTGGAAGGGACGCTGAGCAGAAAACCTCTTTCCTCACCTGCTTCACGCCCTGCATTTTTCATCCTTGGGTCTCCCATTACCACAGGGAGGTAAAAGCGGGAAGTGAACTTGCAGCCTGGTTTTCTATTAACCTATTGATGAAATAATCAATTTTAATGTGTAAAATGTCATGCCTTTTCTTCCTCTCAAACAAATGGATGGTTTCCGGCTGATGCCAAGGCCCCGATACACGCATCCGTCTCCTGGGGCAGGAATGTTCTAAGTCTCCTTGTTTAGAAGCTTCTCAGTGAGAAAATACAATCATAGTATCATCAATAACATCTCAGGCTGGGTCCACGGCTGCTGCCTGGATTCACTTCCAGGGCGTACGGAGACCTTGTGTCAAATGGAACCAGGATCGCTCCACCCAAGCTGCGAGCCCGTCAGCCATCACCCATCACTGACGGTGTCCCTGTGGTCTTAGGTAGTGAGAACAGAAAATGATTCTTTTTTGAGAACCTCACGAGGACTAGCTCAAACTGCTGAATTTTCTGGGTGTGATCCTTAGTTAAAATTTCTAGGTGTTTTCTTTCATTTTATTTTCAGGAGTATAGCTTCTTCCTTTTAAACATAGGCTAGGCTGAATATTTTGATGTTGTCATTAATGCTGTTTCTCATAATACCTATTGTTTTAATATCAGAATTTCACCTGTTACTACTGAATGAACAGGCAGCAGTGTGAGCATTCGTCAGTGCTTTCCATTCTCCTACTCCGCCTACTTCATAGGCCAAAGTCCCTTCTGAAAACAGGTCTTCATGAAGCCCCATGCAGCTGTTTAAATGGCAGGCTGTCTCAGCACCACCACAGATGTTTAAAAACACAAATGCAAACCTCCACGGACATAAAATCCCATGTTGTACAGTTTCAGACCCGGCACAAACTGTCAGCTCAGGTGCAGATGGTTAGACCGATCTCTTCTTGCTGCGACCTGAAATTAAATGGAACTTTCTGAACTCCAACTGGGGTTGGCAGGAGAGTGAGCAAGCTTGGGGAAAGGAGGCCATTAGCTGGATGGCACCGCCGTGAACTGTGAACCCAGGTGAAAGACGTGCCCACTATATATGCGTACCACAATAAGAGGCCGCACGAGCGACACACAGACAACGGTCAAGAATTTAAAGCAGAGAGAGAGGAAAACTCATCATAATATTGGTTGAAATGTATTTTCTAAGGACAGAAGCGATGGAAACTTTGGAAGTTGGATGAGACGATGCAGAGACACCCAAATTCTAAGAAGACAAAAAAGCTGCGGCCATGTAATGAAGCAACAGTAGTAATTTTCCTTAAAATTGACAAAGCCTCCTCCTTGTGAACACTGCAGGTGATGGCAAACTGGATTTGTGAGGTAGTCTTTGAAGGACAGAGAGAGATCACTGTGGCACCTCCTGGTACCAAAACACTAACGTGCGCAGGAGTGCCGACGTCCATGGTTGTTTACCTATTTTCTATGTTAGGGGGTCATCAGGCTTCAGAGGGGGTGGACGTCACCCAGCTCAGGCGGGTCTGAAATGCAGCATGTGTGTGTCACACACTGAAGGAATCAAGGCTGGTATAAGCTTTAATTTGCAGAACATTTCTGTAAGTGCCTGATAGTTACAAACAATAGATTCTGTGTCCAGATGCCCATATCCGGTGTGGCATTGTACTTTCAACTCCTCATAGCTACTAAGAGGCAGTCACGAGCATTCTAGGGCCAGGGCACACTGCCTTCCTGCTGAGTTAGAGCAGCAGGGCCCGCTCAGTGTTAGCAACTCCCAGTTAGCACACATCTTCTCATCTTTGGAACAACAGCTTTTCACATGGGCTCGTGATCACGAGGGACTGGAATTTTAAAAGGAAAATTCCTGGCAATTTATTTCCCTACACAAAACAAAAATTTATTGCACTCCAGCATGTGAGTGACTGAAAACTGATCACACGCAGCCGATTTCCAACACGAGACTCCCCTGACCAGCTCTTTACCGGGGAGTGAAAACTCTCCTCTGTCTGAGGGCATGCCCAAACGAGCAGGGTTTTACCCCAAACTCTTCCTCCATCATTGAACTAGGAAACCGCAGGCTTATTAATGTCACCTCTGGTCTCCTTCTGACAGCACTCTTTGTTGATTAGATAAATATTCCTCAGATAGCTGATTAAAAAATGATGCAGCCGTGAGGTTTTGTGTCCAAGGCTTGTCAGCCACGTTGGACGTTCAAGTGTGCATGAATTACATCCCTGGCATGTGCTGAACAGGGCCGGCTAAATGGGGCACACTGCAGCCCTCAGAATCAATTACGAGAGCTAACAGGGTCTCTCTACCTACACGGGGAAAGGGCTGGGCTGAAGGGGTGTGCCACTCATCCCTAACACTGCCTTGCTCCGAATGAAACAAATAACCCTCTCCATTCACACGAGGAGTCTACACTTGTACCCCTAAGAAAAGTCAAATGATAACCCTGTCAGACAGCACGACTCCCTGTCCACATCAGACATGATTAATTTATTTTTAAAGGCGCCATCAGTATAAATGCCACTTGTGCAGAGGGGAGTGCCTCCGCTCCTCAGAGTGCAGCAGGCTGACCGCGGCACCAGGCTGACTGTGGCACCAGGACCCTTCATACAAAGATCAGCCCCAGGAGCCCCGGCGGGCGCGAGCAGACTCTGCTACGGTTTTGTGTCACTTCCAGTTTAGTTCGCCTGGTACCCCGTGATCTTTGTCGGTGGCGATTTCATTGTGAGGTTAGAGATTGGGGATTTCTTTTGTGCTGGCCATTTGAACGTTCATTTGCTCAACAAGACCGTGTAAATGTTCTGTTCTCTTATAAAAAGGCAGTGGATTTTTTTTTTTCATAAGATGCAACCCAGAAGATTCTTCCACTATGTGAACTGACTACTTTAGCTGTGAAGGGGCTTGACATCACGGCCGCTTCCCAGAGGCGACCTCACAGAGGAGTAGTCATGTTGAAACGTCGGTTCAAAGGGCCTTTGAAGGGATTAAACAAAACCTGAGGCCAAGCAAATATATAGGACATACGTTCAGCAAGCAAAATAACTTTGTCGTTACCAGTTGCCAGCAAGACCAGTCGTCTTTTGTTATTTGAAGCCACAGAACACAGAAGATAAAACACCTAGCCAAATAAAACCCATGAAATGAGTAATCGACCTTTAATTATGAAATTTTAATCGAATGTCAAGTAACCCACACTGGCTTTCTGTACAGCAAATACACTTTCCACACTGGTCGCTTCTTCAGAGGTCTCGGTCTGAGCACTGCCAAGGGTTTCCACATGGTGGGAGGAGGTGGATGCACACACCATCAGCCCCAGGAAATCGTGGAAATAAAAACAAAGTAAAACCTCCAAGGAACCGAATAAAAACCAGAAGTTCCAATTAGGAAAAAGTTGGTTTTC
>NW_003852528.1:732835-734425 GCF_000181295.1 Otolemur garnettii | reverse complement strand
AGTTTTTCTAAGCTGAACAATGTGTTATAGGAAGCATCTTCTTCGAGATTTGTTCAATTGGAGTCACACAACTGTGTGTGCTGAGTGGCAGCAGGGCCTGGTGGAGGCCGCAGGGCCCTGCCCTGGGGAGTGGGCAGTGGGCAGGGGGCTCTGGGACCACTTCGGCCCTCCTCAGACAGAAATGAGTGATAATGGGAAACAAGTCATTCTTTTTTTTTTTCCACCTATTCTTTCTTCTTCTTTTCCCAAGAAAATACATTGCAGGCCTTTCTTAGAAAATTTTTTTTCTAAAATCCAGAATCTTTTAGCAATTCCAAAAAAACTGTTTTTTAATAAAACATCAAATTGCGTTATCATATTTCAAAGGCAATGACCAGTTCAAGCAACTAATCAAAGGCATAATTATGTAGGGGCTGCTGCGTGTGCTCACACGCAGAGCTGTGATCACTGGACCACCAGCCTTCACAACGGCAACAGCTGCCCATCCTGGCGCATTTGATCTGCCATCTTTGTAGCTGAGTTCCAGCAACTGCCGCAGTGAAATGATACACTTCAGGGCTATTCAGTCAATCCCGCTCTGAATGAGGAGAGTGGTGCAAAGGACTAACTGAAACATTGTTACCTTTTCCATTTAAGGGCATCTCTGGAAATTCTCAACAGTGTCCTGCTCTGCGATCACGCAAACCTAAAGATATGTGGAACTTACCGAGTCAAGTACAAAGACCAGAGTGGAAAAGCAACAGAGAAGTCCTGAGCTTTAGACTATTTTCCTGTATGAAAATATATTTAAACACTGACAGGCTTCTTCCCATAGAGCTGCTTTGGTCCTAATTTCACAACTTTGCAGTGTCTGCAAGAGAGCTGCGGGGCTAACACAACACAACAATGAAAAAACCCTCATTTCCTTCATTTAAAATTAAGTATACCAACTTCACTCAGGTTTCAGCAAGAGCTCTTTAATTGGAAGAATTAGAAGACTGCTTTAATATTACTACAGAATTTAAATCAATTTCATAGTAGTTTAATATTGAGAATAAATCATGCTGATCTGTTTTTCCTTTACCACTCTCATCTGTACACATATATAATCATCACATTGTAAGTGTAACTGCAATACAGACTGCGCTACCTTTTAACATGAGGGGCTATGGTACCATGGTTTTCCAAACTGCCCCTTTTAACAACTGCTTCACAGAGGCAGTGCCATGTACATCCCATTCTTTTGTTAACTCTCACTTCCAATTTTCTGCTAGTAAGAAAACTATAATCTGTTTACACACAGATGGCTACATTTCAAGATACTTATGGATAAGTGTGAGCACACAGGTTAGTACACACTTAAATCTTTCTCTATTGTCTGCCGAGAGAGCCCAGAAGAAATGAAGCTCTGGCAGCAACGAGCACCCCAACCCCAAGACTTTACTATCTAACACCATTCTCCAGTAAAAGGAACCAGAGCTCCTTGGAGAAATGGCTGATCCTAGGACTGGGCAGGAAAGATCCAACATGGGCTTGGAGCGTCTTGGAGTGCCAGAAAGTGAAGGAGGGCTGAAACCAACCCAAGACAACCTGTGGCTCAAGTGGCTAAGG
>NW_003852528.1:721825-732661 GCF_000181295.1 Otolemur garnettii | reverse complement strand
GATGCCACAGCACTCTACCCAGGGGGACAGGTTGAGGCCCCTGTCTCAAAAAAAAAAAAAAAAAAAAAAAAAAAGACAACCCGTGCTGATAAATGCAGGTTGAAAGGGCAGAGGTGCCAATGGAAAGAGCTCCCAGCTGGAATGCTTGAGCAACGAAAGAGAGTACTGTAAGCTAACGGTCACGAGTCCATACACACATGAACAAAAGATGAGATAATTTAATAAAGGAGGACGAAGAGACAAATGTGCCTTGAAGAAGAGTTCCGAATGATTTATCCAGACAATCCACCCTCAAGGAGGGAGGGTAACTCCTCAATGCCTTCCTTCCAGAAGCCCAGAATGGGGTGACCAGGGGCGGAATAACTTCACAGCAGAGAAACCCGACAATCACTCCCCAAGCCAGGTGCCCAAGGCCAACACCAACAGTCACACGTCACACCGCAGAACACACCCTAGATACGAGGTGATGGAGATGCACTCGCCCCGGGGCCTTCCTCCCCCAGACCCACAACCCAGGACGAGTCCTACACAAGGCAGTGGAGGGGATCCTCTCATGTGCCCGACCAGCCGTCCTCGGTCACCAAAAATAAGGAAAGTCTGTGAAAATGTCCCAGCCGGGAGACGTGACTACTAAATGTCCTGTGGACCCTGGAGCAGAAAAGGGGCATCAGGTGAAAGGGAAGGAAATGCAAATGACGTTTGGACATCAGTTAGTAACAACGCACCGATACTGGTTCACCCCCTGTCAGAACGCACCACCCTAACGGAGGAGGTCGATACAGGAAAACGCTCGGGAGCAGGAAGCATTCGGGACTCGCCTGTGACGTCTCCTCAATCTTTCTAAAAATCTAAAACTTTTCTAGAAAGTACAGTCTACTAAAAATACCATAAGAAGCATCTCAAATAGGAAGATGATTTTTTTTCCTTCTCATTCCTTTTAATTGTTTCCATAGATTAAATTGCCGGCAGAAAATATTTTACAGTTTGGAACATACACAGAAAAAACTGCTACCTTGTCATCACGTATCATTTTTACTCACAAAACCGTACAAATTAAGTACAATTTGGCATAGACAGTGCAGGTCACGGGCTACTGCACTGCTTAACCACCAGAACACCCTCCCCCAGGGGCATTTATCTGGTACTGTTTAGTTTGTGAATCTGAAGACAGGGTTCCGGGTATGTTTGTTGTAACATGCCAGCTCTTCTGGAGCCCACGCTCTCTCGTTGTGTATCATTGGAAGTCATTGACCCTGAAATTACTTTTTCCCCTTAAACAGATTACAATATACATCTAACCAAAACGTCTCATGCTTAAACAAAGCTCCAGCTAATTTTCAGGATCAGTTTTTAATAATTAGAAATGAGCTCTGACCCCTGAAATGTTCGTGCTTATGCTGAATTTAGATCCCAGCTTCTAATTCACACAAAACCCCCTTTCTAATAACAGCGACAGCGTTTAGCAGAAGCCGAGACTGAGTCATGCTAATCTGGCTTCATGAAATGCACCTGGACAGACCTGCCCTAACTATCTCCTCTGGGAAGGTCTGACCTCAGGGAGGGCCTCCAGACCCCCCAAGCGCCAGAGTCACTGGACAAATGAGCATCCTTCCTTAAATGGAGGTCAGTGATTACATAGTAAGAAAAAGGAAGCTGATAGTTATGAACGCATCCAGAAAACACTCTTTGAAATAGGAACACTTTACCTGGGCACAAGATACTAAATGAACATCAGCTATCTCCACCAAAGGTCATTTCATCTGTAAGACTCCCAAGTAAATGGCAAGAAAAAAAATACTAAACTTCCTGACTGCACAGAATTGTCGAGTCCCGGGCCTGATGGCGCTAATACATGGATCTAAACCATGCATGCATTATTGGGGATTTTCTCATGTTCTTTCATCCTTAATTCTTTGGAAAAAAGTTACATTTTACAGAGCGCAGGAGATGCAAACTGCCAGGGACAAGCAGCAGGACAGCAGTGAGCCCTGCACAGGGCTGAGCCCAGGGCAGGTGTCAGGTCTCAGTGGGTGAGGACTGTGTTGCCCTGGGGCACCTGCACCTTCCCGTCCCGTTGGCATTGCCAGGTGCAAGGCGAGACACAGAACAGGTGAGAAGTCGCGGGACAGCGGTGGGGTGGGGAGCTGGTGCTCAGTGTCCAACATGGCTCCATGTAGCAGCAGTACAGGTGGCCAGGGAGGGGGGTGGCCCAGGGCTGTGTGCCATGGCCCTCCTCTGTGCCCAGAGACCACCTCCACCCCAGGGCTTCCCCGAGGAGTGCGTGGAACAACACCCCCGCAGGGAGTGGCGTCGGGAAGTGCAGGCGCTCCTGGAGGAGTTCTGAGCTGACATTTGTCCTGGTTCTCTGGCCGCCTCCTCTTTTTAGAAAGCCAAGGCGGAAGCCGAGCTGGGTGCAGGCAGGTCTCCGGTGCCCACACGGGGACTACACTCTTGGGAAGCTTGGTGGTTTTAAAAACCACACTTGAGGCCAGGTATAGTGGCTCATGCCTGTAATCCCAGCTCTCTGGGAGGCTACGGCAGGTGGACTGCCTGAGCTCAGGAGTTTTGAGACCAGCCTGAGTGAGAGGGAGATCCCATCTCTACTAAAAATAGAAAAACTAGCCAGGCATTGTGGTGGGGCCTGTCGTGCCAGCTACTTAGGAGGTTGAGGCAAGAGGATCACTTAAACCCAGGAGTTTGAGGTTGCTGTGAGCTGTGACACCACAGCACTCTACCGAGAGCAGAAAAAAAAAGAAAGAAAAATCACACTTGAGAACATATTGAAATTAAGGCAAGAAATAATGTAAATGTTATTTAAGGTACAAAGATTTAGATTTCTGTGACGTTTGGTGAAGTCCAGTGACTCTCGACGCTGACCTGCTGGGGTGGCCCTCTGAACCCTCTCCGTCCACGTGGCCTCCTTTCTAAGGCCTTAGTGTCTTGTGTCCATCCAGCAGGGACAGGAAGACGCAGAGATCCACCCTCAAAGGCCAAGGCCCTCCGATGAAGAGAAATAGATGACTTAATTCTTGGTAAGAACATGTGTTATGACAGGTGAACCCCCCCCCCCATGAAAGGTGATGGTCCTTGTCAGCATATTGTAAAATTAAGACGGAGGCAGCTCACACCCCTCCGCACGAATGCATCCATGTGCAGGAGGGAGAAAGGAGGGTGGAAGGCAGGCGGGGCAGTGGCCAAGCTGAGCACAGACTGCCCAGCGGCTGTGCCTTCTGAGTGCACAGGACCACGGTCCTGTCTGCCTGCTGGATGAACAGACCCCCACGTGGCAGGGCTGTGCAAAGGCCGCCAACTCCCCCTGGCACGCGGCCCTCCAGACACAGATACCCCAAGTCTGCTGTCTCTTATGGGGTGCTCGCCCCAAGTCTGGGACCACCCACTCAGGCATGATCTAAATGTGTGACGCGCGCTTCCCACCAGGCACATCTGCTTCCCGGAAGCGCGTGAAGGATTTAGCTGTGAGAAGATACGCACTAGTATCTTTGGTGACTGTGAAGAAAAAGTGAGGACCATTTACACGTCTCACAGGAGGGGACTGCGGAACCTCAGGCAGACCATCCACTCGAGGTGGTGGTGGCCGTGGCCGTGGCTGTGGATACCTAGAGGATGTTAGGTTAGAAAAGTGAAACTTCAGGATATTTGTGGCATGATCCGGCTTCTACAGAAACAGAATCTAATGGACGTGCAGTCCTATACAGCTAGCTCTCCGGCCTTCCTGCTCCCTTGTCCCTCACTTCCATTTCCACGAGAACTCCACTAGCAACTCCTGAGCTGCAGCCTGCCTCTCTCTTCTCCCCCACCACGCCCACTGCCGTCACCATCGCACACATCGCACACTACCTATTCCAGCCCCTTGCTCCCTTCTGTGCCTGCAGCTACCCTGCACTGCTACCAGAGGGTGACTCAGAGGCTTCCCTGGATCAGGAACTGCCCTGTGATCTTCTAGTGGCTTCTGTGTTTAGAACAACATCTAGAACTAACCCTGGTGTGTTACTGTCCCTGGGCTACTAAACCAGCCACCACAACTGGGTAGAGCGAGCAGCACGGGCTGAGCTCCTTCGGCTGTTGGTGGCTCCTCTCTGAGGCCACCCTGTAGAGGGCCTATCTGGAAACGGGAGCTTCAGCAGGCCTGGCCCCCAGGCATGCTCCCTCAGGACATCAGGGTGAGTTTACCTCTATCTGAGGTCTTCTTTTGTTTTCTTCTTTACTGGATGTGTCCCTTGCAGATAAGTGAGTGCTACAGGACAGCCTGTCCGGCTCAGGACAGCCTCTGCTTGTGTTCACGGCCCCGCCCAGGCCAGGCTGCAGTAGGTCTTCCCAGAATGTGCCCCTGAGGAGGGGGCACCAGTGCTGTCTCCTCTGGACAACTTTTTATTATTACTTGAGTTCTCACAGGCAGTACGTATTGTTTTTATCCCGGAAGTCCTAACTTAATGTCATCTATAGGTTCTTTGACTTTAAGAAAAATGACACACAGAGGCCCTTGAGTAACTTAGTTGTCTTGTGATAACAGTGATAAGAAAAAAAAATTGATTTTCTTATATGTCACTTTGCTTAAAGTCCAAATTTCCAAGAACCTGTTAAGTGAAGACTTAACTATCATTGCAAAGAAAAAAAAATAAGAATACAACATACAGCTCTCCAGTGATCCTGGTACCAAACTGACCTGGATACATGTGTACCCTTCTGACAGGCACGATAAACCCATGGCTCTAAACAAACTTTGGGGGATGCTGCGTGTTATGACACTGACTTTGAAGTCGGCCTAAAGGAATCACTTCTAACAGCAATTAGAAGCAGGACAATGGCCTATTCTGATTCACAACAATAGAACTACATTCTGGTGCAGTAGTTTACTTTGGGCATGCATCAAGAGCACCCAAAATGGATTAAAATCATTACATACAAGTTGAGGTCAAAAAACTGCCTAGGTTTATACAGCTCACACCTGACCTTGACCTTCAGGGACGTGTAAAAGTGCAGGTTGTATATTAATTTCTTGCTACCATGAACATCGTAATCACCACCATACCACTGATTATCACACCCCCATTGTCACCATCACCCCACCATAAACTCTACCACCAGCTCATCATCACCCCTAACTTCTGCCATGCTAAGAACTCACCACAGCTGGTCTTCCCAGCCTCCCCATGAGAGAAGGACCATTGGTTCTATCTCCACCTCAGAGATGAAGGTCTTGGTGGAACCCCCAGCTGTCACGTGCTGAGGGTGGGCAGCAGCCCTGTCAGATGGACTCCCCAGCCGGTTGGCGCGCCTCCTTCATATCTACCTACTCCTGTCCAAGCCATGGAAGCTTCTACACTTGTCACAAGTCATCTGTGACATCTCTTTCTCCAGAGCTTCCTAAACACTGACGAGAATGGAGTTTCCTGAGCAGTGTCACCGTCAGTCTGTCAACTGTACCGCACCAGAGCTTGTGTCGCTTTGCCCCCTTTGGTGTCTGTGTAGTCTTTCTTTTATGAGATGACAGTGACAGTAGATGGCATTTATTTCTCCAAATATCCTTGCTTGGCAAAGCTAAAAGTTGGCTAATTAAGTTAGTCCCTCAATTCATTAACATGATTTGTTAATCTTTGAAATTAAAAATGCCCGGGGTCCACTTTCCGCTAATAACAAGCAATTGTGAAGTAATTGTGCCCAAACTGCCGGCCTGTCATGTACAATCCTGGCCTCAGAGACCCTGGAATGCTACGTTTAAACGATGACAGGGGCTCAGACCTAAAGGAAATGCCCTGTAAACAGATGCACTTTGGGGCTTCCTGAAAAAAGAGAATTCCACAGGACGGACTGAGCTACTACAATTTAAAGAGGCAGACCAGAACCTTCCACTGGAATGAACTTCAAATTTTTCAGTTGGAAAGAAGGTAGATATTTATTATTATGCCGGAGACTGCGCTGGGGAGCTGGTGGGCTTTGAGTCCTCCAATCTATCTCTTCTTGAACGGTAAGCCGACCCCACAGTAGGGCTCAACATATGATAGATCAGTTACTGTACACCGTGGGTGGTTATCAGGCCCTCGACTAAGATGCTAAGGAAACTGAAGCTACTAGATATGGCCAAGCCCTTACAAAATGTACCACCACACTCATAACGACAGAAGATTAGCTTTAAAACAGTATAAAATGTGTTTGCAAGTATTAGAAATATAATTCAGAATCATTTCTAAAATTATGAGTTATGGTATTTCAGAAGGGCCTCATTAAAGGCAATTTGTCCGTACATCTGCATATGTACACTAGGAACACACACACTCACATCGGCTTCCTCTACTGGCCAAGTCAGAGATCTGATAACATGATTAAATAGGGAGTTAATGATATGCCAACTTGGGAATTTTATTTCTTTTTCTTTTTATAAACTAGACTTAAGTGAAAAGTTTTAAAAAACTGGCCAAGGTCAGTCTCTCTCAGTAGTTCCTATTCTTTTTTTCTTTGAGAGAGAGTCTCACTCTGTCACCTCAGCCTAGAGTGCTATGACATCATAGCTCACAGCAACCTGAGACTCCTGGGCTCAAGCAATCCTCCTGCCTCAGCCTCCTGAGTAGCTGGGACTACAGGTGTCTGCCATAGCATCTGGCTAGCCAATTCAAAAAAATTATCCAAGTATAAATGTTTTAACACAATAATTAAGTAAATGAGGTGAAGGCTATATCAACTAGTTTGATGTAAGCATTCCTAATTGTACATAAAATCAGCACATTGTACCCCATAAAGGCATCAATGTATACGTGATCTATGTGTTTATGACTTAAGAAAAAAAGTTATCCAATGTAATCCCAGCACTTTGGAAGGCTGAGGTGGGAGCATCATGCGAGGCCAGGAGCTTAAGACCATCCTGGGCAACATAGTGAGACACCCCCATCCATTTATACACACACAAATACACACACACACTAGCTGAGCATTCGTGTGGGCACCTGCAGTCCCAGCTATTCGGAAGGCTGAGGCAGGAAGACCGTTGAGACAAAGAGTTCAAGGCTGCAGTGAGCTCTGATCATACCACTGCACTCCAGCCTAGGTGACAGAGACAGATTAGATCCTGTCTCTAAAAAAATATCTTAAAACAAGCAGGCACCTTTTGATGACCATGATTCAGCAATATCTAAAATGATTTAGTTTCCCATTAATCACAGTATCAGCCTACTTCTGTCTACACAGACACACAGGTGGATTCAAGGTCCTTGGCACCTCCAGAAGTCAGTTACCTGCCTGCTGGGAGGTACTGTTCCACCTCTCCCCTTCGTCCATGCGAAGGGGGCTTTGTGATGAATAGAAGGTCCCCAACAGGCAGTTGAAGGCCGGCAGGACTTGGCTCTACCACAATCTCATGCTCAGGTCAGGCCTTAGGTGCTTCTCTAGTCAAGATGGTTGGCATTTAAATTAGAGGGCAAAAATATTTCAATAAAGGCCCAGTAGGAGGTAAAAGAAAAATGCCTACCACTTACTAGTCTTACAAAGAAGCAGAAATTAACTGTGTCAAAACTTAACTTAGAAAATTAGAAGATGTCTCTCAGGCACTCACCTCTAAACTGCTGAGTGGCAGGGAGTGGTGAGTGTGGCACAATGTCCGCAGGACAGTTGGGCCACAGAGGGGTCTCCTCCCTAGAGCATGAAGCTCTGCCAGCAGAGGCGCTGAGTTGTTAACTACGGGTAACTGACAATGGCTGCTACTAATAGTTTATTGAATAATGAAACTGACACAACTGATAAAAGATTTCAATCTTGAGAAAAATGATTTATTGTAGCTCAGTTTACTGGCACTGCTATTTGGGTGACAAACTGCGGTAAGCCTCCCGTTAATCTCATCACAGGAAGAGCCAATCCCACCGTGAGCAGGTGGGGAGGGCTGGAAACTGGGCTTTTATCGGGGCTGATCTCCAAATCCATTTGCACAGGGTTTTGGGGGGGAGGGGTAATGGCTGAGGGAGAGACAAGCCAGAGGTAAGACAGAAAGAGGAGCACCCCTGCCACCTCCGCCACCACAAAGGCCACAGCTGGCAGTCAGGTGTCTAGAACATGGTCCCAAGACAGAGAAAAATTATCAACAGGATCAAAGCAGAAATCTGTACAGCTTAGACTTTATGATGGCAGCAGCCCGGTGGTCTGTGGAAGGTGCCCATCAGACTGCAGGGGTGGGGCTGGGCAGGCACACTTGCCTCTACCCATGATGCACAGAGCATATTTCCTCTTTAAGTAGTCATTTTTCTTTTTTTTTTAAATGGGCGTGTGGTGGGTAGTGTAGCTTTAAGTAAATTACAGATTCATTTATAAGTAATATTCCTGTAATGAACTATTGGATCTTATTCTCGTTTTTGTTTAAAAAAAAAAAGCAAATAAATTCACTGTGCTCATCCCGAAAAGTAACATGGAACCAAAGCAGCTCAGCATTCTGTGCTTTCTGTTCCTGCTCTGTCCCCACAGCATGAAGTTGGGGTGAGGAAGAAGCCAGGATTAAACAGGACGATGCCAGGGGTGCAGTTAGGGCACAGTCTGATAGAAAGTAAGCTCCCAGCATCTGCTAGCTGGGGTGATGACAGTAAGGACCTACTTCTCAACTGCCAGAACTGGAAGGAACAACCTTCCACTGAGACTACTGTCCCATCGACAGGTGGATTCCAGATGCGCACCCGGGTGAGCACTACAGGCTGCGGCTACACGAAAAGGGGCTACGTTCTCATCATCAATATTCCAGCACGTGGGACGAGAGGGAAGGGCCTGCATGGAACCAGCTTTCAGAAATGCTTGTGTGCTAACTAATGAGGAATTTCTCACAAAACTAGATTCAGGCACCTCTAAGATTCTGATGTTTTGTTGACATGAGAAATGAAACGGCAGAAACCACACTGTAACTCTGGAGCTTCTGGGCTTTCAATCTAGTTGAAAGGCAAAGATAAGCACAGCAAAAAGTTTTAGACAATTATAGCAGGTCATCAAACCAGGCTGCCCCAAGACAGTAACTGCCAACTGTAAACAGCGGGATAACCTGCATATCGTGCTACCAACGCTTAGGAAAAAGAATTCCAAAGATTAACTAGAGCCTCTGCTAACGTCATTTTCAGGCCATAGATAGGAAAAAAACCCATGCCTTAAGATAAAGTAGGTTTCTTTGACTTGTAATGGTAACTTTTGCTTCTCTTTGACCAGGGAACTTTTGATGTGAGAGGCTGTCTTGGCAGTGCAAGGACATTTCCGGTTTGACTGCATGCCCAGTCAGGGTCTCCAGTCCCAGAAGAGGTCAAGGGGAGACGTGCAGGGTTCACATGGGAACTGTGGAGCAGGGCACTATCTCTGCCTACAATGGCCTACCTGCCTCACACAGCAAGGGCTGCCTGCCCGCTGACTCATGCCCAGGTGTGTGGGGCCTTGGTGGCTGGGATGCTCTGCTGAGTTGAGGAGCCACCTTAACAATCTGGTTCAATGTCATTTAATGCAGAATCTTCGACGATTACTGTCTTCAACATTTGAAAACACAATTTGTCAAGTGTTCCCCTAAGTCAGAACACAGCAATGTCCTTGAGCATTTCTTTCTCTCTTTTATTTTTTTTTTTTGGAGACAAAAGTCTCACTTTGTGACCTTTGGTAGAGTGCCATGGTATAAAGAGGCACCTGCTACAGTGCCCAGCTAGTTTTAGAGACAGGGTCTTGTTCTTGCTCAGGATGGTCTCAAACTCCTGAGCTCAGGCAATCCACTCACTTCAGCCTCCTTGAGCCAACAGATCTGTAAATATACTGCATGTAATCTGGCTCCCAAGAATAACAGTTTGGTATCCACAAATTGAACCCCAAGGAGGAATTTAGCGGGAGGCTGTGTTTGTCTCTATGTAGAAGAGTTGGCTGCTGCCCAGCTCCAGGCCCTGTCCTATGCCTGCACACTGCCGGGAGCTCAATGAATCCAGATAGCAGTCCTGGGAGGTGGAGAACTCAATCACCATGTACCCCCTTCACTGCTGAGAAGGTGAGGAACCTACCCAGGCCATCCCCCAGTAAGAAGTGAGGCTGCGATTCAAATCCAGGAAACCTGGTGCCCGCCGGGTCCCTACTGCCCTGCGTCTGTTTAGTCACTGCCACCATCACAACTTTTGTCCACTCATGGCCCCCATCTGGGTTAGCCACGTCCTGTGGACAGAGGAGACACCAGGTGAGCGGAGTCCCACCGGATGCTGGGAGATGACAGAAATCTAGACACTGGCACAGCTGGTGTTTCACTTTCAGGTACAGCAAGGTTCTAAGTATTTTTTAAAAGTTTGCATCCGTGTAGAAGCTTTACATTTTTGTTTTTCCCGACTCGTAATTCAAGAACACATTATAAGAGACAATCAGAAGCAAAAAGAACATTTTCCCAAAGTCAGGGCAATGAGAGGAAATAAAACCCTTGTAAGAAATATTTTAGCAAAAGAGAAATTTCTTCCTCTTCATTATAATCAGGAATTGCAGGCGGCAAAGCCTTAATTACCCAGGAAGCAAGATAACCTTCTGTGATCGCCTCCATTTTAAGAGTACAGAAAGAACACCAGGAATAAATGCTCGTGTCTTTTTCCAATTGCTGGAAAACTCTGATGCCATTCACCAACCTCTGAAAATGATCTTATATAGGATGAAAGTATTAAGTTGGCATTTTTGTCCTTCCTCCCTCCCTCCCTTCCTCTCAAGCTGTCACCCTCGGTGGAGTGCCATGGCATCTCAGCTCACAGCAACCTCCAACTCTTGGGCTTAAGCGATTTTCTTGCCTCAGCCTCCCAAGTAGCTGGGATTATAGGTGCCCACCACAATGCCCAGCTATTTTTTTTTTTTTTT
>NW_003852528.1:719025-721763 GCF_000181295.1 Otolemur garnettii | reverse complement strand
GCTTGCTCCACTGTTATGTGGCTGGAGCCTTAGCTGCTTGAGCTACAGGTGCCGAGCCACTCACTTCTTTTTTTAAAGACAGGGCCCACTGTGCTGGCCTGCCTGCCTCAGCCTTCTGGGCACATCCTCTTTATTCTACTTCAGATGCAGAAGACATCCGTTTTTCTACAGCATCCCTCTGTGTTTCATGGTTGTCGGGGCCACTTTCTGAAACTATACAATTTTCTGATTCATCATACTGCTTGGATATGACAAATCCTGTAAATGTTGGAATGCGTATGTGGGAAAAAGCTAGTAGATACTGAAACACTTTGATACTGACTCTTCCAAATTAAAGGATAAATAAATGAGAAATAATAATTCTTTAAAAATAAAATACAATGTTCCTGCAGTTACTGGACAACAATGACAACACAGAAATCGAGGTACATTCGGCTTGCTTTAAACCACAGAGGGGAACACAGATGAGCACACAGGGTATTATGCTCACTATGCACAAGTGACAATTTAAGGTGGCCATCATGATGACGATGGTGAAACCCAATTCCTCTGCCGGGCAGGAGCCCACCTGAGGTCCACAGCCTCGCCCCTTTGGGGTCTCTGCTCCAGGGTCTCCTAAGTGAACCCTTCTTGGCCACTTGTGCAGAAAATACGCCCGCCACTGGTGGTCCTGAGTTCTCTTACTCTGCTTTATTTTTCCACTCCATCAATCACAATCTGACCTGTTGTATATTTACGCGTGATCTGTGGCAAGCACAGCAATATTTCAGGTCCACTTCTGGAACCTTGCCGCTCTCTATCACTATGCAGAATCTATTTCTACTCCCCTGGCACCTGTGTAGGGCTCTGTGACGGTGCTGACTACAGGTAGAGTATACTGACACCTCTGATCTAGGTCACAGAGGAAATGTAACTTCGATGCGATTCCCTTCCCTTAGATGTTGGCAGGAAGCCCCAGCCGCATGCAGAGGTAGTTGCAGGTGTCTGGCGGCACAGCCCCAGATAAGGTCCCACCCAACAGGTAGCACCAACACTCAGACACAAGAGTGACTGAGATTCCAGACCCTGCCAGCACCTGAAACAACAGCTCATGTCAGGGAGAGGTGAACAGTTCTCAGAGGAGGACGATGTGTCTGGAAATAGGCAGCTGCCTATTCAAATGGTAATTTTGGTATCTTGGTTAATAAAACAAATAATAAAATTTGAGCTTTGTCTGAAATTTGATTTAAACCAATAAAACAGGCCGGGGGCAGTGACTCATGCCCATAATTCCAGCACTTTGGGAGGCTGAGGTAGGAGGAATACCTGAGGCCAGGAGTTTGCGATCAGCCTGGGCAACACAATGAGATCCCATCTCTAAAACAACAAAAAATCAGCTAGGTGTGGTGGTGGCGCGCCTACAGTACCAGCTACTTGGGAGGCTGAGACAGGAGAATCAACACCCTAGGCTTGATTCCAGCTTGAGCCTAGGAATTTGAGGGTGCAGTGAGCTGTGATCACACCACTGCTCTCTAGCCTGCAGGATGGAAAAGCTTAACAGATACGGAATCTTAATGGAGGTGGCTTTGGGACCATTAAGCACCAGGTCGGTCCTTCCTAAGACCTAACCCTGGCTACACAGTTGCATCCCCTGGTGCCCAGGCTACACCCCAAGGCCAAATGAATTCAAATCCCAATTTTAAATCAGGGTAGCTTCCATCCTCTGTCCACGCAGGCAGCCCCCAGCCATATCACCACAGGACAAACTCTCCCTCCAGCCTAGGACGGATTCTCCCGACCCCACCTCTCCTCACACCCATCCACACTGTGCTGGGGACCGGCCTGATGTTGTCAGTGGCTCTGCTCTTCTTCCAGCCATAGTACCAGTTGGGAGCAGGTCTCAGGAACCAGGATTTCACTTACGACACTGTGGCTTGCAAGATCCCACAGGGGCCAAGGAGTTTGGCAAAGCTGCGTGACACACTGCCTCCTCCTGGGCTGCCAGAGGCGGGCAGGGCTGCCTCCAGCTCCCCAGGCAGCGCACAGCAGTACCCACTGCACAGAGCATGGCCAGCAGTGTTTGTTATTAGCTTGAGTCAAAAATGCCTAAATTCCCAGGAAGAGGGAAGGACAGTGGGAGTACCAAGTTATGAAGACCTAGCATTACCTAGCTTTGGGTAACAAAAACCCTACATTATCTGATGCAGAGGAGGCTAATCCTTAGGGCATGCAAATTCCCAAGAACAGAAGAGTCAAAAAAACACACGATTATCTGCCAAGGAAACCAGGAAACACAGGGTCACAGCAGTCACACGTATGCCTCAGGAGAACTTAAAACCTGCAGTAACCCCCAGGCAAAGACTGTACAGGAATAGGAGGACTACCAATTGCACAGAGCAGTATGAAAAACCAGCCTCCTCTATCAAGTTGCTTGAGTGATGAGACCTGGGGTAGGGATGGTGGCGCCCCATCTGGGACATGTGCACCAACCATAGCATAAAGGGTGGGGTACAGGGGAACGGACAAAGTCACCAACCTAAAGTGAAACCCGGAAGCTCATCTTGGTCAAAGCGGAGTTGCCAGAAAGAAAGAAATAAGAATCTCTTGTCTTTAAGTTTCCATTTACCGATGGGGCCAGTCATTACTGGGAAGTTACAGAAAAAAATGCAAGTGTTTGAGAGACAGTGGAAAAGCTGATCCGAGCAGGGGAACTGACGTAGTGAGGAAGGCACAAGAGCCGTGGGGGTAACTGTGCTCAG
>NW_003852528.1:715370-716925 GCF_000181295.1 Otolemur garnettii | reverse complement strand
GTGCTCAGGAGAGCCACACTGTCCAGTTCAGAGTCAACACTGAGGAACGCACACAGGCCGAGGGGGTAACTGGCGCTCAGGAGAGCCACACTGTCTAGTGCAGAACCTTCTTCAGTTGGGGATGGACGTTTGATGACAGGAAGTCTGAGGAGCATCCTGGGGAAGGGTACCACTGGTCTGTAGGGCTGGCAGGAAGACTTAGTTGTCACTCACATATGCATAAAAGGGGCTTTAAAAAGTTGTAACACAGCTCAGTCCTGTTGCATAGTGGTTATGGTGGCGGGCACCTGCACTGAGGGTGGCGGGTTTGAACCTGGCCTGGGCCAGCTAAACAAAAATGACAACTGCAACAAAAAATAGCTGGGCGTTGTGGTGGGCACTTGTGGTCCTAGCTACTTGGGAGGCTGAGGCAAGAGAATCCCTTAGGCCCAAGAGTTGGAGTTTGCTGTGAGCTGTGACACCATGGCACTCTACCAAGGGCTACATATTGAGACTCTGTCTCAAAAAAAAAAAAAAAAAAAAGAGAAAATTGTAACACGTTTAAGTCACATATTTTTGTGAGTAATAGGGAGCCTAAAAGTTGATTTGCTCAATTATAGGAGGTTCTTTAATTCCACATTATTGATGAGGAAAAAGTGAAGTCAGACAGTGATATAAGGATTTTAGGGCAGGCACTTGTAACCCCAGCACTCTGGGAGGCCGAGGTGGGTGGACTGCCTGAGCTCAGGAGTTTAAGACCAGCCTGAGCAGGAGGCAGACCCTGTCTCTACTAAAAACAGAAGACTGGCCAGGTGTTCTGGCTACACCTGTAGTCTCAGCTTCTTGAAAGGTTGAGGCAGGAGGATTGCTTGAGCCCAGGAGTCAGTGAGCTATGATGCTGCCACAACACTCTACCCAGGGCACAGAGTGAGACTCTGTCTCAAAGAAAAAAAAAAGGAAAGAGAGAATTTGGGGGTGCCTCAAAAAGCGAGACCCAGAATTACTGTATGATTAAGAGTTCTATTCCCAAGTCTCCTAGGTCTATAGTCTAAAAAAGTTGAACACAGGGGCTCAGATGGATACACACACACCAGTGTTCCTTACACATCCTTCACAATAGCCAAAAGGTGGAAATAACCCAGGTGTCCACCAGCAGATGAACACACAACATGTGTGAAGTCTACACAATGGAGTGCCGTTCAGCCACGAATGTGTTAAGTCTACACTGCGGAGTACTGTTCAGCCACGAATGTGTTAAGTCTACACTGTGGAGTACTGTTCTGTGTGTAGCAGATGAACACACAAAATGTGTTAAGTCTACACTGTGGAGTACTGCTCAGCCACGAAAAGGGGCAGCACCCACCACCTGCCTCATCACGAAACAGTGTGCTCAATAAAGAAGTCAGATACATAAGAACAGGGAAATATGGCGTGAGGCTGTTAACAGCAATGTCGGGCCAGGGGGTACAGAGGCAGAATGTGGACGGGAGGCCGTGTGCGCTGGGAGGGTGTGAGGCTGTTGACAGCAACGCCGGGGCAGGGGGTACACAGACAGAACGTGGACGGGAGGCCGTGT
>NW_003852528.1:707238-715003 GCF_000181295.1 Otolemur garnettii | reverse complement strand
GGGTACACAGACAGAACGTGGACGGGAGGCCGTGTGCGCTGGGAGGGTGTGAGGCTGTTGACAGCAATGCCGGGGCAGGGGGTACACAGACAGAATGTGGACGGGAGGTCGTGAGTGCTGGGAGGGGAAGGGACGGGAAGCCAGCTTCTGTGTGCAGTGGTGAGATGCTTGTGTTGGGCGGAGGTGACGTTGTGCAGCCCTGTGAGGATGATCAGTGCCATTGACCTGAGCACTACAACAAGGCTAAAATGGCAATGTCCTGTGATAATCCTTCACAACCCTTGAGGGTACGGTCTACTGCTCCTGGGTCGTGCACCTGTGCAGCTGGTCCCCTGTCAAACACTGCAGGCCACCGTCACACAATGGCACCTGTTTGTGCACCTGAACTTATCACAGGCCCAGTAGAAGGACGTGTCATCTTACGGGACCACCTTCATATATGTGGTCTGTCTTTGAACAAAGGTCTTTTTTTTTTTTTTTGAGACAGAGCCTCAAGCTGTCCCCCTGGGTAGAGTGCCGTGGCATTACAGCTCACAGCAACCTCCAACTCCTGGGCTCAAGCGAGTCTCCTGCCTCCGCCTCCCAAGTAGCTGGGACCACAGGCGCCCGCCACAACGCCCGGCTATTTTTTGGTTGCAGCCGTCATTGTTGTTTGGCGGGTCTGGGCTGGGGATTCGAACCCGCCACCTTAGGTGTACGTGGCTGGCGCCTTAGCCGGTTGAGCTATAGGCGCCGAGCCGAACAAAGGTCTTTATGTGGTGTAGGACTCTGCCAGAGAAAAAAGTTTAGGAATAAAAAATTAGAAAAGAAAAGAAAGAAAATAAAGGGAGAAAAAGATTAAGATACGATGGGAATGGAAGGAAAGAGAAAATAAAAGAGAAAGTCTTAGGAGAAGAAAGGAGAACAGAAGAGAACGTGAAACGAGGAAAGGAAGCCGGGTCTCAGCGAGTGCCAAGAGGAGGCACTGGGTATAGGCAGGGGGCTGAGCTGGAGGAGAAGGCCGGGGGGCACCTGCCACGCACGCCTAGTCCCCTGCAACACCAGCATCTGAGCTCCTGCTGGGCCCTGTGGTCCTGTGGTCCTGTCCTGTCCCCTCCCTGGGGTTCCCTCTTCAGCCCCAGAATCCCTGGAAACCTGGGGCCCCTGAGGCAGATGGCCTGGCTGCAGGGAGCCCCTCCAGGCAGACCTGGGTGGCTGACAGGATGTTCCACTAAGGTCACACCATGTACTCACTGATCTCGACAGTGTGGAGTGGTAGACAGTTCAAAATACTTCTTAGGGTTTAGGACAAAATTTAAAGCAAGAACTACATTTGATTGATAAATTAATGCGTTTCAAATCCTATCTTACAACTTTGAAAAAATACCTCTCCTGGGCCAACCAAGCTGATCCCTCAGTTGGCAATGAGAAAGCAAAGGTGGCAAGTAATTCTGGATGTAACACTTTGTTTATTTATTTTTATATTTTTGAGAGAGTCTCACTATGTTGCCCTTGGTAGTGTGCCATGGCACCACAGCTCACAGCAACCTCGAACTCTGGCTCAAGTGATTCTCCAGCCTCAGCCCCCTGAGTAGCTGGGACTACAGGCTCATGCCACTGCACCTGGCTCATTTTTCTATTTTCAGTAGACATGGGGTCTTAGTTTTGCTCAGCCTGGTCTCAAACATTTTAATTTTCATTAAAAAAAGGCATTTCGAGGCAAGGTCTTATTCTATTGCCGAGGCTAAAGTGCAGTGATCTCATCATAGCTCACAGCAACCTCAAAACTCCTCTGCAATCCTCCTGCCTCAGCCTCCCAAGTAGCAGGGAATACAGGTGTGTGCCATCACGTGTGGCGAATTCTTCTTCTTCTTCTTCTTTTTTTAAGAGATAGCGATATCACTATTTCCCAGCCTGGTCTTGAACCCCTGGCCTCAAGCAATCCTTTTGGCTGGGCCTCCCAAAGTGCTGGGGTTACATCATGAACCACTGCTCCTGGTGTCATCAGTTACTCAAGGATAACATTCTGGACCCACTCCAGGTAAGACAGTGCAGGTCTGGAAAAAAAAGGTGGCCAAGTCCTGGCTTGGTTCCCACCCTTCTACCCACAGAGGGGATGGGCTTGTTCCTGTGCCCCTTAGTCCCTTCCCTATGTCTGAGACAGCAGAGGAGGGAGAGGCAGGCTGAGGACCCCAATCTCCAGTGCACCCCTAGAGCCAATGATGACACAGGTTACGCCAACTCTTTGCCAGTTGTCCAACAAGACTGCTTCAAACCTCCACAGCACAATGGTGGCTCCTAACCATTCCCGTGCACAACTGAGATGGCTCCTGGCAGATGAAGGCTGCCCTCCCGCCTTCCCCTCCCATCCTAGCTGTGACCTCTCCAATGGATGCTCCTACAGGTGAAGGATCAAGTAATGTTGGGGGAGTGCCAATAAAACTCACAGATCTTATACTATTTAATTACGGAGCCTGTTCAGGACAACCCTATGTTAATTAGAAGAGTATTCTACACTCACTGATCAAACTGTTTCTTCATGACTCTTTGATTCTCCTCAAATGTAAGAAATAGACTTACCTGTTCAGGTAAAATGACTAGTAACAGATGACTGTAAACAGATCATCACCATACGCACCAGCTTTCTGTTCTATAGCCTTTAAAATGTTGGTCATTTGCTAATTATGGGTTTGACATTTTCTGAGTGTTACTAAAATACATTTTGTCAATCTGCTGAAGCACAGCCATGGGTAAAATGTCAAAACTCTCATGGTTTGAATATTAACTTATTAGAATTAAGACATATCCTTTAGATAACGTATTGTAAAATCCTGCATTTTATATACACTTAGTCCATAGAAAATGGCCTTGATAAGCCAACATTTGAAACCGAGATCAATGACGGGACTAACATGACACTCCAAGGGAGGGGAGGTCGCCGTGGGGACATGCCAAGGTGAGCACCAGTCCCCTCACTTGGATGGAGGCCGGGTCTGCTGTTCCCTATGTCTGTGGCTTTGAGCAAGTCAGTTAAACTTTAGGACCCTCAGTTTCCTCAGTTACAAAAATGGGGATAACGGCACCAGGACTGAATCACAGAGCCTGATGCATCCTCAGTGGCAATACCGTTGCTAACAGATGATTAACTTTGATTTCCTGTTAGATGTGTACAATTAATTTCTTCTTTGAAAGAGGTATCACTACACCTAAATTTTCATAGAAAATATTTTGTTTTCATGAAATTGAAACAAGAAAATAACCCCACATGTTTGTGTTTACGGAACACCAAGCTAGAAATTCTGGCCAGTTCTGTTAGGGCTGGTTTGGTCACCACACCCCCAGTAGATCATGGCTTGTATAGAGCCAGCCGAAGGGGAAAATTATTCCTACATGCAGAAAGCAAAAAAGGCCCAAATGAAAACCAAGTGAAAGAACAAATCTACCCATGTGTTTAATCTGAAAGAGTCAAGTCGGGATATTGAAGGAGCCACTGGAGTCAGTGGCTGGACGCCGCCCCAGAGCTCCCCCCAGACAGGTGCTCGGAGCACCTCCCAGCGCTCACTCTGGACTGTGTAGTTCCTCAGCCCGGCACACGATGCCAAAAAAGAAAGAACTCTGAAGTTCTCCCTTGTGGTGATTCTGAGACAATCTATAATACAGGACAAGAATATGAACTGAGAATATAAGAAGTAAAAATCTCGGTTTGAAACAGTTTTCTCTCAGACACACTGTCATCTGCTCCAGCACCTGACCTTGATAACAGGCAGCACCATGCACACATCATTCTGGTGGAAAAAACCCCACCCTTTCAAATGTCCCTAGACCCTGAGACCAAGCGTAAGAAATAAACAATGATACAAGCTCTGAGGGGCCCACCTCTGTGGGCACGGGCAGCAGAGTGAGCCCAACCCAGCCGGGCTGATGCGTCCTCCACGTTACGTAAGACAATCAACTGCAGGAAGAATTCACTGCCCATTTTCCTGCAGAAGAAAATATCTTTAGATAATTAAAGCTTTTTTGCCAAGATGGAAACTCACCAACATGTCTCTTCAAAGCTTGGAGCGTTCCCTGGATTAATCTGGGAATCTGAACACGGCGGCCACTTAATTGAACTTGTCCAAGACGCTCAACATGTGTGCTTGGCGGCAAATGTGGTGAAGTATCTTAACTATTATCAAACATTACATCATTAAACAGAAATTAGATGGAAACAAGGGACGCCTAAAAATTGACGAGGAGTCCGGATGCTCTAAATGGCTAATATGTCCGTTTTTCACCTGAAACCTCTCCAAATGCAGTTTTGCCATTAAGCAAAACCCAAAAAAAGGTAATCAATTCCAACTAAAAAGCACTTATCCTGGGATGACGGTGTGCAAGGCACTTCAAACCCCTGGCTGCCTGCCAAAACCCAGACAACAGCCATCAGCGTTTCCGACTATCCGAGGAGCACAGGGGCCACGCATAATTGACTAAAAGATGGGCTAAGACTGTGCCCAATCACTGTGTGATCAAAAACGCGTGGAATATTCAGCGCCACTTGATTACACGGAGGCTTGTCCTTTCACTCCCCTCATGAAATCTCTTCAAGGTCCACAGTACTGTAATAAGATCATTACTGTCAAGCGGTACGAATCGTGGGCAATGAGTCTTGGGATGGGGAGTCATACTTCACAAGCTCCCCTGGTCTCTCTCTCTCTTTTTTTTGTATTTTACTGCATGTAGAGGCAGCAAGGCGACGAGGTGGCAGATAATGATCACATCACTGTGTGGCAACTAGAAAGGCACTTTTAAGAAAAAGCAGAGAGAAATCAGCTTAAGAGAAAACTAAAACATTTTCCTTTTGATTTTTTTCTCCTTAAAAAAATTAAATAGAATTAAACTGTGTGCAGTAGGCACTTTTCCTGAACTCTGATATAATGTCATTGAATTTAACCATTTGATAGATTTTCATATTGCAGCAAAGCCCATTACTCCACAGACAAATGGCCAATTTTCTCCACGTCCCACGTGCACAAGAGGCCCTTGTGAAGCTGTGTGTGTGCGCACGGTGACATCTGCGGAGCCTGTGCTGGCCGTGCACCCCGGAGTTGCACACCTGGTGCCTAGTACCTGAGACCAGAAAGGGGACAGGGAAGGCAGGGGCATTAGCAAAGATTACAAACAAGCCCACAGTGTTGTTCTCAAACCATGCATTAATGAAACATCTCAGAAAAAACCAGAGTCTGCAACCACCACCGGGCCCAGCAGCCAGGAGGGGCAGATGTTTGATTAATACTTAAATTAGCACTGTGGGATCCCAATGGACAATGGGGGGCTTAACCATTCGAGACCTGCCTTGTTCTACTTCAAACTGCCCTTTATAAATGCCTGTGCCCATAGTCCCAGCCATTGGGAGGCTGCTGTGAGAGGGCTGTGAGTTTGAGTCCAGCCTGGACAATACAGTAAGACCCTTCCCCCATCTCTCTTTTTTTAAATTTTGGATTAATATTGGGCTGCATACGACTAGGTTACACAGTGTCCTTCTGTAGGGTTAAAGTCGCTGAGTTTTAGGTGTGCTCTTCATTAGGGAGCTGGGCAACATACCCCTGCCAGGTACCCATTCCACCCCCAACTGGAGTTTCACTGCATTTTTCTCTCCTGTCAGCACGCAGGTGTTAACCTACTGGTTTCAAGTCAGTACCATTTTTTTTCATGAAATTGAAACAAGAAAATAACTCCACATATTTGTGTTTATGGAACACCAAGCTACAAATTCTGGTTGGTTCTGTTAGGGCTGGTGTTTGTTTTTCCTTTATTGTGATACTTTGCTAAGGACTATGGTCTCCAACTACATCCAAGTTGTTACAAAAGATACAAAATCTCCATCTTTTTTATGGCTAAATAATATTCCCCGGTATACACATGCCACAATTAATCCATTCACAAACTGAAGGGCATGTGGGTGGTTTCCACATCTTTGCAATTATGAATTGTGCTTCCGTAAACTTCAAAGCAAATATCCTTATGACAAGATGCCTTTTTCTCTTTTTGTTAAATACCTAGTAATGGGATTTGCTGGATCACACGGTCGGTCTACTTTCAGTTCCTTGAGGAATCTCCACCCTTCTTTCCATAGAGGTTGTACTCATTTGCCGTCCCACGAGACCCCCATCTCTCACTCCCCTCATTCAAAAAAACTCAAGAAGAAAAAAAAAAGAAAAAAACATACACATAGTAGCCTTAGAATACACACAAGTTTATTGTATCTGAATTAAATATCCACAAGTCCCAAAAAATTTTTCCATGTCCCTTTGTACACAATGTGTTGCTGAATCCTGTGTGTTCTGTCTGCAAGTCGCTGCAGCAGGGACGGAATGTTTTACTGGACTGTGTAGATAGAGTGTGTGTGCACAGAAGACAAAAAGAGATGTGTCTCCAGAGAAGGCACAGAGGGGGGCCCCTGAGAAGAGTGCCAAGAGCAAGACCTGTTCTCCAGGGTGGTGGTGGGAAGCTGTGGGTGGGGCCCCACTGTGCCCCAGAAACAGAAGTGCTAGAGGGAGGTGAGTCTCTGGGGGCTGCAGGCTCAGGGCTACTCTCCAGCCCAGCCCTTGAAGCCCTTTCCAGGGGGACGGCTCAGGGCCAAAGCCAAACACAGACATCCGAGCCCCAGAGCCCTGATAAGGTGCCTCACTTCTGGTCTTAGGCCAATTACTCAGTCCCACTCTACCTTCTCCCTCATTTGTGAAAAGAGAAATACCGCGACTCACATGCCCACACGACAGGGTTTGAAGGACCCATGAAGGTAACACACATTTAAGAACAGCGAACTCATCACAGATTCTTCTGTGAGCTCATCCTAACAGTGAATCTGAGACCCAGGGGAGGAGTAGAGGGGACAGAGATGTCATCATCTGTTCTGTGCTTTCTTCTCCTTTTTCTCTTTTAAGGTAGAGTTTCACTTTGTTGCCCTTGGTAGAGTGCCGTGGTGTCATAGCTCACAGCAACCTCAAACTCTTGGGCTCAAGTGATCCTCTTGCCTCAGCCTCCTGAGTAGCAGGGACTACAGGTGCCACCACAGTGCCCAGCTATTTTTGAAGACAAGGTCTTGCTCTGGCTCAGGCTGGTCTCAACCCCCTGGGCTCAGGCAATGCACCTGCCTCAGCCTCCAGAGGGCTGGGATTATAGGTGTGAGCCACCGTGCCCGGCTGTGCCCGTGCTTTCTGCATGAAGTATTTTCCTTACTTGGCACATGGTAGGTGGGGGCCCGGGCACATTAATCCCCACAGACAGGAATAGCAAGTTACACAGTTTTATGAGCTCCAAGTTTCTCTCTCCCCAAAATTCACTGAAGCCCTACTACCCATAAGATAGCTCCTTAGGGAGCTGACTAGGGCAGGCGAGCTCACGAGGGTGGTGCCCTGCAACTGTCCCCCTCACTCTCTGTGTGCAGACACTGTAGGAGGCCATGTGGGAACAAGGCAAGGAAATGGCCACCTTCAAGCCAGGAAGAGCTTCTCTAGGCCCGAGGTGGCAGCGCCTGGACCTTGGACTTTCTGGCCCACAGAACCCTGACCAATACATCTCTCCTACTGCTCAGCCGCCTGTGGGATTCTGACGTGGCGCCCTCAGCTGAGGTGCATGTGGCTTTATTCTGCCCTTTCTGTTTGCCAAGTGGCTCTCGCACGGATGGAGCTCGCGCTTGTCACCATCTCCTGTAGTTTCACATTTAGGAAGAGGAGTGACGTCTGTGCTGCACGTGAGGAGGAGGAAAGATGATGCGTGCTCAGCTAGAGCATCGGAACACATA
>NW_003852528.1:688334-706225 GCF_000181295.1 Otolemur garnettii | reverse complement strand
CCTGCCACTCTCAGCTTTGGACCTGGGTCTGAGTAGGTTGCCGTGTTGTTGCTTATGTGACTGATACTCAATGACAGAGCAAACATTTTACTGGCCACCAAGAAGATGAGTTCGAGTGAGTAAGATTCCAGACTCTCCTGGAAGTCGTCCAACTCAGGGTCTCCTGAGCTAGGCCAGGTCCCAGTCTCAGGGCAGGACACCTGCTGAGCCAAGTTCCCTGTGGGTGGACTCCAGAGCCTGTGCCAGCTAGTGCTGGCCAAGCCGTACCAGCAGGAAAAACACCTGAGTGAGGCAAAGCGTTGAGAGCTATCACCTGCCTGTGTTTTAGAAGGACCCTTGTAGGCAGTGTGCATTTTCCAAAGGCGAGTCTCCATTTGCATGTGGCCAGAGGTCCAGGGGATGGAGTGCCTCACCTATTGCATCAGGAGCTGCAAATCCCCCCCACCCCCCACGCTCTAAGCCCCCTCATGACAAGACTTAGCTTCTATTTACTTTTCGGATTTTCTCCTTGCATGGTAGGTATTTCCTTCTGCACGGAGCTTCATAGCCCTCCTCAGAGCCTCCCGGAGAGGGAGTCGGTGTTCCCTGCACCAGCTTGTCACTTGCCTGCCTTCTCTACAGGGCCCCGTGCACCCCAGATGCCAGGCCACCCGTGACACCCAGAGCCAGGCACGGCTCCTGCAGCAGCAGGTGCCTGAGGAGCGTCAAGGACGGAAATCTAACCCTTTTAGTTTGTGTGTCCTTAAAAAAAAAAAACAAAAAAACAACTACCAACAATCCTCCTCTGGTCCGTGGGCTCCTCGTGATGGGGATCCTCTGCCCCGCCGCCCTGCCGCCGTCCACTCAGCTTTGTTTATTTCCAACCCGCCGGCTCCCACAAAGGATCTGAGAGCACTTACAGCTTGTGTGTGTTTGTGGCGGCTGGACTGTACCCTGCAGGATGGCTTTTGAGTCAACTGTGCCTAATCTACAATGTCAATGTCTACAGTAAACCCAGATCTACTCAATTTCAGCAAGTGCATTCTCTTGGAAGCTGGAGTTACAACCTGAGAGAGAACTCACTCTCTTTGGGAATGTAATCTGGTTTGTGTGGGGCGTCCGTCAGGATATGTGGCATCTCCTGTCTCTGATGGCTCACAGGGAATGAAACCCTGACAGTGTCTTCGATGCCCTTAGCAGAGTCAAAATTACTACATTTTAGGCAAATCTTTCAGGAAGATGTTCTGATGCCTGGTTTTTCACGTTTGCTGTAATTACCTGCTCAGCACAACTTTTCAGATGTAGTAGCCAACTGTTCAATAATAAAGAAGTTCAATTAAGAAGTCCTTATTGATCAAAAAATTATTGTTGATTATGGAGTTTCCATGAAGCCGTTCATGGAGACTTCTCAGAGTCGCTGGCAAAATTTAAAAAAGGAGCAGACACACAGGGCTGGGGGAATGTCCTCAAGATGAAAAGGAGGAAACCCAGGACCGGTGGACGCCAGAACACGTGCGCAGTCAGCTGTCATCTATTTTACTTCCCCCTCCCCTCCAGCCACCTCCAAATAACACAGAATTAAATGAGAAAGCCCCTGTAGACAGGAAATAAATGCTGACCATGACAGTTCCCAAGCCATGACTTCTAACACACACGCACACGTTTATGGTCTAAAATAGCAAACACACTGTCCTCCCAAGCATGGTGTGCAAAATTCCCAAGTCACCCAACACTGGCTTAAACTGCACGACAGTCAACATAACCAGATTAACGCGAGTGTGCACGCACCTACACGCTGCCTTCTCGTAATAATAAGAACTCAGGAAAAGGAAAACCTGTACGTCACGCATGCACAATTTCTTATTTTCTCTCCAAAGTGCCTTCCAAAACATCAACTAGTTAATAACAAAGAGTCCTCAGGTAAAAGGTAACTGATCAAGAACAGCAGCATCTGTCTCTTAGTATCTAAGTGAAAACAAAACTCCATTTGGTGACTAATTAATTCACCAGCACGGGTGTTTTAAGTTGTAAATAGACCGCATTTAATGAAAAAGTGATGCTTTCTACAGAGTTTTATTTAATAAGATAACTATTCTGTCCTAAATTGGCAGAATATAAAATTAAACTCTACAACAGGTTAGCTTCTCCTAACGTTTTCAATTCAGTGCATTTCTGTCCTTCTGAGTATCTCTGCCTTTGGTGAATATTCTACCCCACACCCTGAGTACAGTTTCTGTGTACATGGAGTCCCCTAGTGATAAACATCGGACTATGTACAACTCATAGATAGAGGCTATTACAGATTATGGGTAAATGTACCTGTTTCCAACTTACATACAATTCAACTTAAGAACAAACCTGCAGAACCGATCTCGCGTGTAGCTCCAGGGGCTACCTGCACGTGTTTCCCTAGTGAGGCTCTAAGCGTCTGGGAGAGAGAGGGGCTGAGTCTAACTCTGCAGTGTCTGCTACAGACAGTGCTGTCTCTCTGGTGGTTGCTTACTGTGTACGTATTTGACGAAAGAATAACACGAGCCACAGTTTCAGATTCTTCTCTGAAAGAGCGAAGGAAAACTAAGTCCCAGACCACTTACAACTCTGGAGTCATGGGGATCTGTCAGCAGTCGGCTGCTCAGTGAGGGCGGCTGCGAGGAGCATTTTCCACCATGACAGAGAGAGGGCCGCTTGTAACTTACCATCTATAAGATAACCTTTCAGCATCCACCCAGAATCCGCCACACTGTGGTTTGGTAAAGACCCAGAATAAACAGCCCAAGGAACAAGATGAGAAAGGTAAAATAAATTTCCCGCAGAGGCCTTTAGACAAAGCACCATGAACCCATGTGGGAGAAAAAAAATCACCAGGATTTCTGCATAGCTTCTTATATAATAAGATCAGGTGGATCCAAACTGGCCCTGCATTTTAAAAGATCTTTGCTACACAACTTGGAGATGTTATGAGCCATATAAAAGTCAGTGTCTTTACATGGAATCTCAGAAATATCAAGGAAGCTATTCAGTCTGCCCCACTCCTAGATTCAAAGGCCGCTCCACACACCTCAAAGACTTGCTTTTTGCCTGGTGGAAAGAGTTTGAGGCAGAGAATTAAGAGACAGTTCTGTCACCTACCAGCAAGCTGACCCTGGACAAGAAAGCCACTTAACCTCTCTCTACTTCAGCCTTTTCACTGGGGAAACAGGGAAATTAGCACTTGATGCAAACTTGCATGAATGTTAGCAAACTAACGAGAACCAGCGATCCGGGGCCCCAGAATGGGGCTGCGGGGACGATTCCTTCATTTTAGCAAGGACAACCTCAATGCCAGACCCTGGATAAGAAGAGACCCAGAAAGCACTGCGATTCAAAGACAATGCCGAGAGGCGACAAGTGATTAAAGATCTGGAAAACCCACACCGCCCAGACCCCTCCCTGGCACATGTAATTAAACCCGGTCCTGCCAGGAACCAGGGCCAGGGTGCTGTTACCCTTCCAGAGGCCACATTTCCAGACAAAGGCCCAACCAGTGGTGCAGCCGCCTGCAGGGCCAGGGGTCACTCCTTCTCAGGGCAGCCCTGGCTCTTCCAGTTTCTGTTAAATACGGGAACAAATTCATCTCCTTGGCACCTGCACCCTCCATCCCCCTGAAACCACTTACGTCATGTGGGACAAGTGAGGCCACGCTCTGCTTGGTGGACCTTCCACCCGCCCGTCATTACTGGTGCCCCGGGGTGTGGGTCCCTGCCACACTCTTCTCCTCTGTCACTTCAGGTTCCCTCCAGAGCATGGGCTTCAGGCCCCAGCACCAGCCTTCCTGGTGATAGCTGACCTCCTTCTGCTGGTCTATGGGTGTCATGAAGCACCCAGATCTCCTTACAGAAGAGCCTCGAGTCCCTCTACTGAAGGCCACAGCCGCCACAGGAGGCTTTCTCCAGATGGCTGCTCTCTCTTCTCCCCCTCACACCCTGGGTCCTGCACCAGATCTGTGGTCCTCTTTTACTTCTGCAGACAGTCCACGTGGAGACTGTCCTCTGCGACTCGGCCTGAGAGTGCCACTGAGTCCCTCAGGCCCCTGATAGGATCAGCTGACTTTCAATGGCACCCACTTTCCTACACCCCGAAGAGATTTAAACCTCGTCATTCCTTCTAGGAGGGTATGTCAACGCTCTAAGAGTCAACTACCACACAGATATCTTCTGCAGAGCTCGTCCAGTGGGGTGGTCGGTGGCATCGGGTGGGGGTACCCTGACCCACAGTCATTATTTGTTCACTGCTGCTGATGTTCAGAACCCTCCTCTGTCACCCGAGAAAATCAGTTTTAATTGGCTAACCTTCTTAGCAGGACGCTTCTGGGATACAAATGGGAAGAACGTGGGGAAGGAGAAGGGCTTTCCTGGAGGGCTGCTGGGCTCTGAACCTGGGTCTTGTCATGAGAAGCACCAAGACGCTGCCCAACCCACAGAGGCTCGGGAGACACGGCCCCTGCGCCCACCCCTTCCTGGGGACGCGCACTGTGGGGCATCCCCAATATGGCCTGCTTACGACTTGTGGTATAAACCTGAACACTCAAATGAGCACAGTATTCAGAAAAACCATGGCAGAAAGAGAGCAAGGAGGAAGGACATGATAATTAAAGGTGGTCCCGGCATGTGGAACCCTTCCTGAGGCCACATGACTGTTGGTCTCATAAGCAATAATATGTGTTACAACAAGGTTTTGAAATTTTAATTTTCCTTTGAAGTATTTCCTTAACTTGAGAAGTGAAAGTAACGCAGTTAATTCAGTGTGGTGTGTGCGTGTGCGCACAGGGAACTCGAGGATCTCCATGTGCACTGGTGGCACGAAGAAAGTGACTTCATACGAAGGAGTCACTTCAGAAAGGTCACATCCAGCTGCCACTGAGAATAAAAACCAAGGAAAGACCCCACAGGTCCCAAGAGGGTCTAGACGACCTCTGGCAGCTGGGATGTTGAGATCACACAAGATAAGCATGGCTGACAGATGTTAACAGAGGAGATGTTTCTCACAACACATCCCTGCAGGCAGCGTCAAGGCAGCTGTCCCGTTAGCCAGCATCAGTGATGCTCCGAGACTAGAAGTGGGGATGGTCTTCACCAGAGTAACTGGTCATGGCCCACCTTGGCATGAGTGGACACTGCCACTCCAGGGAGCCAAGGCAGGGCCAGACCACAGACTGAGATCAGGCACATGACCAGACTCCAGCATCACCACCACCAGCAGCGACTGCCGGAGGCTGGAGCAGGGATTGGGCTGAGTAATTTGAGAATCAGCCAGTGATGAGAAGTCCCCAGGACCCCCCTCGTGCTGCCCTGCAAACTGAAGGGACGCGAGGAACCTGCATTACCGTGGCTGTAGGCAGGTCCTGCATTACTGTGGCTGTAGGCAGATCCTGCATTACTGTGGTTGTAGGTCGTAGGCAGATCCTGCATTACTGTGGTTGTAGGCAGGACCTGCATTACCGTGGCTGTAGGCAGGACCTGCATTACCGTGGTTGTAGGCATGTCGGATTTCACCAATTTGAAAACCGTGAGCAAAGGTCCCGTCGGCGAGCAGCCCCTCCTCCCGCCCGGGAGCCTTACCTTCGGCAGTGCTGGAGAGCCCGTCGGCTTTGAAGTTGCTGGTGCTTTTCTTCCTTCGGTGCTTCTTTCTGTTGGCGTGCGGGGAGGGGGGCGGGTCGAGCTTGGGGCTGGTGGTGCTGGAGATACTTGGGCTGGAACAAACGGAGTCCCCCAGCCCCGTGTCTGCCATCAGACCGGAAAAGGCAAAAGAATACAATGGTAAGCATTTAAAAAGTAAATCCAGCACAAATCCCAAAGCAACGTTCCTGCAACATCATACAAGGCTCTGCAAGTGACAGCAGGTGGCTGGACTGGAGCCCCCAGCCCAGGATGAGCAGAACAGGCTCCCTGGCCCTCACGTGCCACCTGACGGCCACAAACCAGCACTTGTACTTCTCCATCACCTTTCTGCTTTGGGGAATTAAAAATTGTCTACTTTGCAAGACTGAAGTCTGGAAAAGCGAAGTGGTGAGTTTATAACTTTTTGATTATTTTTCTCTTCCCGTACTTACCCTGATACGTTAGAAATGAATAAAGACACCAAGAACAGAGAGGGAAGTGTCCTCTTGAATGGGCGTGACTGTGTGAGCGCGCACACCTGGCATTCCCGGCTCTTCCTTCCCCTCATTACACGTGACTGTCCCTTTATTACCTCATCAGTGGAAGATGCTGCACTATCTTTCCTCACTCTCATGTCCAGCAATAGGGGTTAGAAGTCGAGATAGCAGACCTGCCAATTCTTCATTCACTAAAGCTACCGATTAAAGCTTAAAACCAATACACAGATGTGATTATTCACTACCAGTGAAACTCTCAGCTTACTCCGTCCAGTTTCATTTTTATCAGAGGAGGCTGATGTGCTTCTAAATGGCCAGGAATGCACATGTGATTCTACCAGAACAGAAAAGTACACAGAAAAAGTGACACCCCAAACACCGGCAGCACACAGTCCAAGTCCTGGAAATTCTTTATTTCATGATTTAGCATCTTTATAAGTCCCCCAAACAAGGCGCTTTGCAATCTATTCAGCTCTGCCACTGATTTGTTCTGAGTACATACTGTGGCCAGCAGCTTTTCTGGACGTGTGGTACCTGTCACTGATCTGGAAGGATGGATAAAGATTCCTGTTTGAGTGGCACTGACGCTGTAGCCAGGCCAGCACCTAGAGGACGCTGGAAGGTGGTGAGTGTACAGAGGAAGGGGACATGCCCTGGACTGTGGGGGTGGGGAGCTGGACTCTACCAAGGGACAACCATCGTAGATAGGGTGGTCAGGGTAGGTCTTGCTGGGAAGGGGACACGCCCTGGACTGTGGGGGTGGGAAGCTGGACTCAACCCAGGGACAACCACTGTAGATAGGGTGGTCAGGGTAGGTCTTGCCGGGAAGTAGACCTTCAAACCAAGACTTGACAATGACAAAAGAAACAGGGTAGTCAGGGCAGGGAGGGAGCCTAGTAAATTCAAGAACAGAAGGCCAGGCTCAGCGCCTGTAGCTTAGCGGCTAAGGTGCCAGCCACATACACCAGAGCTGGCAGGTTCGAATCCAGTCCGGGCCTTCCAAACAACAATGACAACTACAACCAAAAAATAGCTGGGCATTGTGGTGGGCACCTGTATTTCCAGCTACTTGGGAGGCTGAGGCAAGAGGATCACTTAAGCCCAAGAGTTTGAGGTTCTGCGAGCTGTGAAGCCACAGCACTCTACCCAGGGTGACAGCTTGGGACTCTGTCTCAAAAAACAAACAAACAAACAAAAAAACTTAGAAGGCCAGGGTGACTGGGGTGGAGGGTGGACGGCAGCAGGCACTGCTGGAGAGGACTCACTCATGCACTGAGGGAACAGGGGGCCACTGCAGGCAGGGCTGTGAGCAGCAAGGTGACATGATTTCAAATATAAACATCCTTGAAATCAAACTGAATTTAAAATATTTTTATTTTGTAAAGTTCTAAAAATGTATCATATACTGAAAAATGAAAAAATACCCAAATAGCTTAAGGTATCTGAGAACATATGTGGTTTTAAGAAAGCCCAGATGCATCTCCTTGGCCATCCCGAGACCAGCAGGAAGGGTCAGTCTCCATTCCCTGCACCCTACACACATGGACACGGTGAGGAAGGGGACCTCAGAGAGCCTTGAGTGAGCAGGACGCCCTGGGCAGCAGCCTCTGTGCCAATGCCGCGTATGCCCGTGGGCAGACTCCATCTCAGGGGGCTGCAGAAACTGTGGCGTCTGGTGTCCCGGTGACTCCTCCCGGCAGGCTACTTTGCGCTGCACACACACTCTGTCCTTAGGGACAGTACTCATGCAGATAGGCTGCTGTCCTGGCGACAGGACAAGAGGTGGTGTTGGCAGTAGGGATTTGGCCACCTGCTTTTCCATGTGTCCCCATGGTGGCCTCCAAGCTTGTCCTGGTGCCCCACCTGTCACCCTCTCAGGGATCTTGATCAGTTATTCCGCTGGGTCCTCCCTCTCCATCAGCTTCCTGTCTGTCTATGTAGGGGAGACGGATGATCATATTTCTTCATCCCCCCACTTTCCTTAAACCGTCCAACTGCAGTGCCAACAGCAGAGCCCTACAGCACAGCCCTACAGAAGTCACGCCGGTCAGGTTCTGTGCAGGGCTCTCCCACACGTGCACGCAGACCCCCCCATGCCCCACTCCAGTATGTTCTGTCATCACCACCTGCATTTTACAAACAAGAGAGATGTTCCGTGACCCATGGAAGACACAGAGCTAGAGTCTGCTCCTGAGTCTGCTCAGAACCACCACATTTCCATCCCCGTGGGCGGTTTCCGTCCATTCTCTTCTCACTCCTCAACGTCCGGCCCCCTCCTCAGTGCTTTACTGTGGCGTCCTGGCTGCCCGCCGTGGCCCACAGCCCCTTTATCTTCCCTGCTCTTACCTTCCTCCCTGTACTGACCTCAAGACACATCTTCCCCCCCACGCCTGCGGAGCCTTCTCCACGCACAGGACACCAAGGACGGTCCCAGTCCCGCCTCTCCCTGCCCTTGGCCCAAGGTTTTACACTCATCTTTCTGAAGCAGTTCTGAGATACATTTTAAGAATACCAGATCCCATTAAATATTAGATAAAAGGCTGGATAAATTAAATTTTATGTATAATTTCAGTCCTCACATTTCAGTGGTCAGTATGACATTCTGGGGGGAGGTGGTCTAGAACCCCAGGATCACCCGATCCTGAAACAATGTGTTTGTCAATGCTCAAGCCTATAGCATTTTTGCCCATGTCAAACGTTTCCTGCCTAGGTTCCAAAAGTCTTCACCCTGCCCCCTCTGTGTTTAGAAGGGCTTTGTGCCAGGACATGGGGAGACAACCTCAGCGTGAGTGTGCCTGTGCTCAGAGGCGCACCCCTAACCCTGCCAGGAAGCACAGGCCGACACAACCACCCCTGCTGCCCTGGGGCCACCTGTTCCTAAGTATTGTGCTGTCCCGGTGTGTCCTCTCATTCAGTAGGCCACGGTAATTCCCAACTTTGCCTGACTCCACATAGACCGGCATCTCTCTGTCTCAGCTCCTACTGGTCCCACTGTGGGGACTCCTGCACTCAGCTGTCATCTAAATCTACCCCTTCCATCACACTCTTTGACAAGAGCAGTACATCCCAGGATTTCTTTTGAGACATTCAGCATGGGCCGTGACGGTCCCACGATGGCCCCACGCAGGTGCGGTGGGGCCTGCGGTCGCCCATTATTCTTTTCGTCTGCTTGTGTCCTGGGGCTATACTTTTTCGCTTTTTACAATGGTCTTCGCTATTCCCAGCTGTTCTGAGCATGCACCTCTATACACCCATCCTCATCAAGAGGAAAGATGCTGAACAGGGTGGGCTGAAGACAGAGCTTCAACACTGCCCCTTTCTCCCCCCATCTCTTCTGGCCAGGAGGCTCCAGCGTCCTTTCCTTCCAACCCTCTGCCTGTTCTGTGTGTCTGACTGGGCCGGGGCGGGAGGGACAGTGCTGGTGACGGTCTCTGGACAAAACTACTGAGGCCTTCGACCTGCCCTTCCATCCTGCCACCTGAGAAGCTGCCTCACAGCTCCTACGCCTCTACCAACCCTGGGGTGATCGTACTTTCACTTTGCTCAAGACAAAAAATGCACAAGAGCCCCACTCAGAAGGGTGCACCCCCACCAAGCCCAACCCCATGGGCAGTGCCGCGGCCCCACACGTTCTACCCTCTTCCAGCTGGCACCAGACGTGCTGCGTCCGCTCCTACAAAACTGCCCCAGGCAGTCCCCATCCTTCTTTAAAGCTTAGCTCCTAGAACGTGTCTGTCCTCATTCCTGCCCATGCCAACCTCACTCTAGTCTGGCTCACATTCTGCTCAGGCCACCTGTGCTTTCCACAGTGGCTGTCAGTGGAAAAGTTGCAGCGGGGTTGCCTCAAGCTCAGCAGGAACGACACAGCCCCTTCCTCTCTGATGGGGAGGTACTAACAGGTGCAGGGAAACCAGGAAGTTCGGGGCCCCACAAGCCGAACGAGGGAACCCCAGGAGATGCCCTCACCCACCCCCACCCCCGGCATCCCCTGGTTGACATTTCATTTCCTGGTGAGAGCATGAGCTTTGTGAAGGAGGCCTTCACATACCCTCTTCATCAGGGCACATCCTAAAACATCTTCAGGATGAATAAAGGGAGCTTGATGTCCATTTGCTGAATTTTATTAAAGAGCTGACCTCTGTTCATTCAAGAGGCACTTACACAGGTGCACAGAACTGCTCTTTGGTGTAAAATAGAGGAGGACTGTAACTTTGTGACTTAACACTAGCCACAAGCACACTTTTGTACCAAACCACTGTGCTGTAGGCGTCTGTTTGGAATGTGTTTTTAGGTGAATAACTATGGCCTTGAATGAAGCCTGTTGATGCTGAGAAAGTGCCCTGTGTCTTCTGCACATATGCACCAAGCAACGTTCCTTGAGCTGGCTGCTGGCAGAGAACAAAGGGCAGAACCCTGTCCCCACAGAGCTGATTTCTAAGGAGTGACAAGAATGCCTATCTAATTTCTTGCTTGATGTCTTCAGTAAAAGAGTATCTTTCCTGAACAAAGCCGGAATCATATCTATGGCAAGTATGTCACTGGCATGGGTCTGCAGACGAGGCAGGAGGCAGGGAGCTTGGTGCATGGCTCCTTTACCAGGCCTGGCACATGCAGGCAGCACATGGCCAGTAGGGAGATTTCGGTGTTACTGAAGTATCAGGCGCTGAGAAGTGGGTGGAGGAGGGACAACAGGAACCCAAGAGCCTCGCCCTGGCCCCTGGAGGGAGGGAGGAAGGTTTTTAAAAGGACACAGGGTTGTCATAGGCAATAAAAACAATGGTGATCTCAAGAAGGACACAGAAAATAAGATCTCTAAGCCTTTTGCATTCTGACTCCAGGGAGCACTGCCTGCCCACCCCAATTGCTGTTCCCAGGGCCAAGGTCCTCCAAGGGGGGTGCTCAGGAAAACCATCCCTGGCCCAGCTTAGAGACAGTGACTTTCTAGCACAGGCTGCAGGGGAGTGTAGGGCCATCTCTGTCATTGCCTCCCCCAGCCATGCACACACTCCAGCACACTGTGGCCTCAGCCCTAGCAATTTGACTCCCACTTTCTTGCTGGAGGGGGCTGGCCAGCAGCACTGTGACCAGGCGTGGAGGTCAGGTGTCGGTGTGGGCTTAGGAGGTAAGGCACACGAAGTGGGAGTGTAGCTGCAGAGAAGGCGATGGAAGCGGCACATGAGGATAAGGGCTGAGGAGAGGGAAGGCCCTGGGTGCAGGGGCCAGGCAGGGGGAGTGGCCCAGGGCTCGCCTGCAGAACGGCCTGTCCTGATCACACTCTGGCCTGCGGTGGCCTCCTGGAGAGAGCCCCACAGGTCTCTAGTGAACTGGGTGTTGGGCTCGGCTGTTAGGATGTTAGAGCCCCAGCTTCTAGATCTCCAGACCGTCCCTTCAGGAGGAGATGTTTAACATTCCCCTGCTTTAAAATATGAGCAATCAAAATGCACCGGCTTCCGCGAGGTGCTTTTCCATCTCCGATGCTCCTCTTGCCTGACAAGGTATCCCTCAAACACAAGAGGCCCCCAGAGCCCCTCCCGAGACACTGTAAATGGGCTCAGCCGCCGCCCGGACGGCGACCCGCTCCTCCCGCCCGAGCGCAGGGGACGCGTTTTATTTTGCAGCAATTACTGGGCACCGGGACAGACGACCAGTGTCGACACATGAAGCATGGGAGGGGAGATGCTCGGGGAAGAAAGGCACGCCAAATTAAAGAGCGAGCGGCCTCATTACTCCACATCCAAACTGGCTTTGACGGGACCCGGGGTCCCGAGCACGGCGCGGAGCCGGGCTGGGCCTGCACCATCCCGTGCGTTCAATGTCAGCCATTAGTTCTTCCCAATCGGGCAGCGAAGCTCAGTGCACACCCCAAAAAATATATAATACGAGCAATAATCATCACAATCTGCAGTCTCTCCGAGCTTCGGTACGTGAAGGATGAGCCAAAGGAGCAGCTTCACTTTTCACTCGGAGAGCTGACAAGCATGACTAGAGGGGGAATAAAATAACACTCCGTCCGCATAAATATCAAGCAGCCTGCTCGGGACTGATGGGCCAGGAATGTATTCTTAGCCATCATTCCAGCAGACAGGCCCAAGGACACTCATAACTTATTTTACAATCATTTAGTTTCAGCTCAAGTGGAAAACGTGACAACTTATCTCTGCTGACAAGATGCCATATTGAACCTCACAATTAACTCTCCCCCGATTATCTGCCCAGCCGATCATTAGCTGGGCAATTTTTGATGAACTGGTGCAGGGAGCTCGTCTCTGTGAGTGTCGTCACCAGGTGCGCTGATAGGTTTCTGACGTCCTGGTGATAGTCAAATAGGCCGGGCTCTGTGCCTGTGATTTCCACCTTCCTCCTGCTCCCAGGGGTCTCCAATGTGGTCACTGGGCGGAAGTGTATTGACCTCTTCTAGCACTGCTGTGGCGATGGCCTTGATCCTGTGAGGCGAGGTCCTTCCCTGACCGCACCGGTGTTTCAGGGAGTGTTGGGCCCTGCAGAGGGACACCTCCCACCACTCATCCTCACGGGGCTTGCGTTGGGAAGAAGACACCAAGAATCTGCTGTAGGAGACGCCCACACTTGGGAAGAGTTGCCAAGGGTTCCTGACTGTTAATTTTCTGTGTGTTCATTAAAGATACAAAATGCTTTAGAACACATGTTCCTAAGAAGTGTGCGTCTAGGTGAAAAAAGAGGGACAGGAAAGGAAGACAAAGGGAAGGAGAGGAGAAGGGAGGGCACGCACCTGCCAGCCTCCTGCCTTCACTGCACCTTAACTTACCTGCTTGGCAGTGCTAGGCACAATACAGTACTAAGATCCCCCCTTTATTGTTATTAAAAGAATTCAAAATTATCAAAGAAAGGGGCATTTGTAGGTGCCAGGAGGAAAATAGCTGAAGGCCAAGACCCTCATAAACTCAAGATGGGGTCATTACAGGAACTAGTAAATTAAAACACACTTCCTTTGATAGAAAGCCAACCGTATAAAGCTAATTTGGATCTTTAATGAGGGCTCTGTTCTTTCTGAAGCTTACAGAGATGTGTAGGCTGGTAAATAAAGAACAGGCCACCTTTGCCATCCAAGGAAATCACAACATCCTGGGTCTCTGTTAAAAGGTGAGTGTGAAGTGAAGTTCAAAACCTCACCCCTTCTCACAGCCCTTTTGACGGGAGCTTTCAGCGGGAGGAGGTTTACTTGAATCCCGATCTCTGAAGATGTTTCAGAGACTGGCATTATTGTCCCTTTCCCTTTGCCGCTCACACGGAGGTACACAATGTCAGAAGGGGCAGCGGGGACGCAGCGGGGGGCCGGGGAAGATGACAGGTGTTAGGGAAAGGAAAAGACGGCACAGCGCTAGACTGAGTTACAAAAACGGGGAGGAAAGGGACACAACAGGAGGGGCCAGAACTGAGGGGAAACACGGGGGAGAAGAGTTTCCTACTTGGGCCATTCTCAATGACACCAAGAGGTCTCTAACAATCAGGCGAAACAAGTTGGAATTTAGGAACCTAAATCTTCATTTAGATGGAGCCCTGGATTCCTGAGACATGGCTTACTATATACACAAAAATAAAGCCTTACCAAAAGAGCACAAATCCTGGTCACTAATTAGGGTACAGGGTTTCTTTTTTTGGATGTGATGAAAATATTTAAAATTGACTGGTGACAGTTGGCTCCTATCTGTGACTATACTAAAAACATTTGAACTGCATGCTTTAAATAGGTGAAGGCTATGTCATGTGAATTTTGCCTCAACAAAGCTACTTTTTTGAAGTGGAAGAGAAAGGGGAGGGTCATCATGTTAAATGGAACACAGCACCTAAATAAAGGCGACAAGTAAGCTCACTGGACAGTCTGGCCAGAAGTGGGAGGGGAGAGCCCGGGCAGCAGGGGCTGGGTAACCCCGGGAACCGAGGTCCTAGGCCATCACAAGACTCGGGCCACAGGCAGAGTTTGGGATTGGGGAACTGATGTGGCTGCCTGGCCTCTGGCCACCTGCCAGGAACTGCCTCTACACAGCAGCCCTTCCTGGGGAGCCGAGGAGAGGCCAGGGGTAGAATGGCCCAGGTTTCTCAAGCTCCTGTATGTCAGCCCTCCCCAAGTCACGTCCCTTCGCTGACTCCTTGGTCACTTCCTTTGCACTGGTCAGAGTCCTGGTCTCTCCCTTCCTGTCCACTGGAACATGCTTTGGCAAGGCATCCTCAAGCGTCTATGGATTGTCCTCACACCTGATGGCTGGCTGGCACCGGACACCCTCATGTGGTTTTAGGGAATGGCAGAAAGCCTGGCGAAGCCAGGGGAGCACTTGGGAATGCAAGCCAGGATTTTATATTTAAGGGTCAAAAATCAAATTGTTCTCCAGTTGATCTTCAGCTGAATGCAAGCTGCATGAAGTTTAAATTAATCCAGTGCCCTCCGAAAAATGTAAAGGCACGCTGAGCGGTGGAAATGAAATCATTTCAAGAGATTCCTGTTTCTCTCTCCTGCCTCATCTCTTTTTACATAATCAGCAGCAACCATTTCTCAAGTTCGGGGCTTGTAGCTGGTAAATTACAAGAGATTCTGCTTCACCTGGAAAGCTGCACTGGCTGAACAGGCTGGGGAAGGACTGAGCATGCCTTGGAGAAAACTCAATTAAATCAGGAAGTTAATTAGATGCATAATCCGTCCCTGAAAACATAAATTTCTCATCTTTAGAAACTCAGCGGTTTCTATGAAAGTCACATGCTGTCAAATTACCAATTGCCACGCAAGAAGGTGCCCTGTCTGTGGCCAGGAAGGCTCCGCACACCTGGCCGTGGCACGGCCTAGTCTAGGCCCTGAATGTCCAGGGCCATGTCATGCTCCTCAAGGGACAGAAATATAACAAAACAAGGCTGCCTCTTCCTGGCACACCCTGCTCTTTATCTCCTGACATCGTGTGGTTTGAAGACACAGAGCGATGGTGTCCTTAGCCTTTAGAAGATCTACAATACAGGAGCCCCGACTTCAAAAGGAGCTCATTTCACTGTGACGTAATATCCCATTGAGCCAGGGTTCAATGTCATAACAAGTAAGTAATGGGATTCTTCTCTTTTTAAGGATTTGCTTAATTACTTCCCTCCTGTTTAGATGGATTTCTAATTTCTGACCATACATCAACACTTTGGTTTATTTTCTATATTTGAGATTATTACTTTAGAGCAGCTTTCAGATGTGGGTTTCAGAAAACAAGCACCCGTGGGGCTCTGGGTACATGCTGCTGAGCCGCAGCCCCAAGCCCTGCACATCTCCCACCAACAGCATGCGGTGAGTGACCAGGCAGGTCAGCTTCACCCTGTCCACCTCCTGACAGGTCCCCAGGATGGCCACAGCCTGAGGTGCAGGGGGGGAGCAGGGCGAGAGCAACATGTGGGGTTCTACAACAAGGCGCCACCCCCAAACCCAGCTGGCCATATAGCCACGTGACCTTAGGTACGACTTCTTTCTTAACTTTCATTTCTTCACAGGCAAAACAGTGCTCCTGAGGCCCCACCCCACCCCTGGCCTGCCTCAGCCCACACCTGCTCTAGCCCCTGCTGAACTCAGGACTGGCAAAGGCAGCTCTGCCCTCCACTCCCATACATGGGAACGTGGTGCCAGGCGATGTGCGGACAGACTAATGGACAGACGGGGCCACCCCTCAGTCAGGTTCTGTCCTAGGAGCCATGACATTCAGTGTCAGGCACATACTGAAGGGACCACAGTAAGCACAAACGTCCCCAGAGCACAGTGGCCTGCGGAGGGGACACCCTGCAGCCTCCTTTGTTCCCTAAGACCAGGCCGACACAGCTGCAAAGGGCCATCTGGCCTTTCCAAATAACCATCCGGCATGGTTAAAACTAAGGACTTCACACAGAGAGCACTGACACAAATAACGCTGAGAGGAAACCAGGCATGTGAGGGAAACAGTTCTGATAACAGAGAGCATCTTGGGAAATGTGCTTTGAGCTACGCCATGCTGAGAGGCGGGCGCGCTACAGTGTGAGGGAGGCCAGGCAGCCCCTCCTGCATGGCCACACGTGAGACCCTCCCCAGCCCCCATGGTGGAGGGGCCGCCCTCTTCTTGGCTCCCCCAAACACTGCACCCGTCATGGCCCTTAGCACACCCTGATTTGGTTCCCTGGCGGTTTCCTTTCTGTGGTTGTGTCTCTGTGATTTTTTTCTAACTTCCTTACCTACGCCCATCGGCAAGCAGGCACCAAGCACAGAACAGATGCTCAGTGAAAAGTAAAAAAGTAAAGAAAGGACTGTGCCAGGCAAGACGCTGGGGTGCAGAGAAAAGTAACTACATCTCAGCGCAGGAAAACCCAGCACACCTGGAACTGTGTATGTCAAGACCTAGGAGGTTGTTTTGTGTGTGTGTGTTTTTTGGCTGGGGGTGGGTTTGAACCTGCCACCTCCAGCATATGGGGCCAGAGCCCTACTCCTTTGAGCCACAGGCGCTGCCCAAGACCTAGGAGTTTTAAATATTACTTACATACTAGCTGAAAAACCTGCTTTACATACCCTTACAGCTTGAGTATTTTGGAGAATAAAGGATTTAAGCCTGTATTATGGTAATAAACTATATCTCCTTTCCCTGAGGCATCACGTGTAACCTTTTCTTAGGTTTTAAGTCACCTGTCAAAAATATCAAAGTATTTTTTGGGAGTGAAATCAAATGCTAATTTGTGAAGTTCATTCCACCCCTTTTTTGGTCTGTCCTCATAGAAATACCTTGTAAACATCTAAATATTTGAAACATCTGTTCCATGTGGTTTCCTGACTCTCCTACACGTGGGATGGGAGGTTTGACTCTGAATGGGATCCTGCGGCTCCTGGCCTCTCTGGGTGGTGGGTGGCACGCTAGAGCTGGCAGGCAGTGATAGCATTACAGTATTGGTGCCTGGCAGGGAGGCTCGGCCACTTGAAAGAGGCCCTGCATGCCCTTCCACCACACCTGCTCTAACATGTGCCCCTCTCAAGGGGGTGGAGGGCACTTAGCAGGACCCCCACTCCTGGAGCCGCCAGCCCCTAGGGATGCTTGGAGGGGTTGGTTTATCCAAACCACTCATTCACAGTGACCCTGAACAGCAAGGCCTGGAGCTGGAGCTGGAGTGGGGAGCCAGCAACCTCGGAGGACCCCTAGACAGTGAGTTCAGCATTAGGGGCACCACACAGGACTTCCTACACTCAGTGGGAGGCACTGCTACAGGCTCTGAAGCAAAACAACGATATCTCTGGCTTAAAAAGAAGACAAGATATACAGCACAAAAACCTAACCAGCAAATCCAGTCCGAATTCTATATTGCTACAGATAGACGTGTAGGCACAAAGGTATTCAAAATGTACTTTCTTAAACCCGCATTGCGAGCTGCCTTGGCACCTGTTCTGTACCGGCATAACCTCCTAACACTGTAAACACTTTTGGTAAAAATATAGAAAAGTCTCCATTATTTCAATTTGAGGATCTGTCCTATGAAACTAAAAAAAAAAAAGTTTTAGATGACTTTGGCAGCTATTGAAAAGAGAATATTTTTCTCTCCCGCTGTTTTTGAATTTTGCTAACCCACTGCTAATGACTAATGACCGCGCTACATATTTCATGTAGATTCCAGGGCTGGGGTTAGCCTCTCACTTCCCCTGCCTGGAAACCAGACATTATCAAGCCCCTCACGTCTCTGACTAGCACCGGTGAGCTCTGCTGGGCACCTTCACCTGAATGGAGAGGCGGAAACTCTGAGGTCATCTGAGCACTGAGCACTGGAATCAGTG
>NW_003852528.1:671185-687866 GCF_000181295.1 Otolemur garnettii | reverse complement strand
TTGCAAAGGAGCCTGAGAATTTCTTGCATTTGTTAAGTGCTGAAATTCTACTGATGTAAAAACGGCCCCCTCCACGAAGGGCCAGGGAGGCTGGTGTGGTGTGATGCACGCATCTGTAGCCCAAGATTCTGATCATCCAGGATACGAGAAGTGTTTATTTTGGACCAGCATACAACTCGTGATTCCCATGGAGGACATCTAGGGGAGGGGGAGGCTGTACCTATGGACACTCAGAGGAGACACCGCCGCCAGGGTGACATTCTTTCTGTCTCGGCTGGAATAGCCCCGGTTCATGCTTGTTCCCCAGGGTAATTACTAATATACAGTAATGGCAACCTTAATCTGTAAGCCTCTCAAAAGTGGTGAGAGATGACTATTTAAGTGTTGGGGCAAGTAAGAGGTTTCATGAAAATAGAAAAGCCCTGAGAGCCGGCCCTACATTTCTGAGGCTGCTGTGTCACGATGGCCCAGAGAGCACTGTGAATAAACACACCTGGGACTGGGAAACGCTGGAAGAGTTTGCAACATGACAGATAATTTATTTGAACTTGCCTGGACATCTATCAAGTATTATACTCGGGATAACTGTCTCCACCAATACCTCACAGATGAAGACCCCGCAAATAAGCCCAGTCACAGCTGTTGACCACAGATATTCTCAAGTGTCACTTAAAGTATAGCCTTTAAAAAAAGACAGAAGCGTGTTATCTCTAGAATTAATGACATTTAAAAACCAGGATAAAACTTCTGCCAAAAAGCAACTAATAATCCAGCATTAATATTAGAACACTCTTTAAAAAAGAACTGAGTGTGTACCATCTAAGTTTTATCATTCTATTTCTACACTGTCTTGGAATGTGGGCTTTGTCCTAGTTAAAAAAAAAAGTATTTGAAGATCCTGAGTTGGATTTGTGGTGAACTTGAAGCATTTTCCTCAACGTGGCTAAAATTTTGTCAATATAGTTCAGTCGGATACTGCGGTTGATCTTCGGGGAAAGTTGCTTTAAAATAAAATGAAAGATAAGATTGTGTTCCACAACGTAACAACGGACATTTTCCCCTTTTTCCTTGAGCAGAACCCCCAGCCCCCGTGGCTGATGGAAGGGTCAGTGGTGGGTGCAGAGAGAAGTGGGATGCCGGCTGCATTCATCAAAGAACAGCTCACTGCTATTCTTCTCCCCTGCAGCTGCCTTTGATCTCCTGGGGTGAGGTTAAAAGCAGCGACTACCCACCAGCCTCCCTGCCTCCAGCAGCGCGGCGTCTCTCTCCCATCTCCCTGTCCTGTGCAGGTTCCCACAATCCCCAACTGCCTCTCCTCTCTCCCATCCGCTCTCACTCGCTCCTCCCACACACCCCGCCCCGTCCTCCAGCACAGGTGGCCCAGGCCAGGTTGCTGGTGGCTCCTGCTCATTCTTGGGGATGCCACAGTTTGCCAGCTACCTCCCTTGCTGGGCTGGAGGAACCTGGGGCTTTCTTCAGCTACTCTGGACGCCAGACTCCAAGGAATGTCTTACTCCTAATGCCCCTGGGCCCACTGGGCTATAAACCCCGCTGGACAGTCACATTTTCCCACTCCCACAGCCTCGCACCCCAGCACGGCCCCGCTCCATCCCAGGGGCTTTCACCACCAACGGCCTCCCCCTCCGAGAGCAGCTTCCTCCCTGTTTGTGTCCCTCTGTCATTCCCAGGTTTTTGCTACAGAAAAGGAAGAAACAGGTGTGTTTTCCTCCATGAAATGCTAGTTAGTTTCCTGTGTGCAGATCTCAGGACACCTTTTCCTAGGTGAAGGGTCTCTATGTTTTCTGGTAGAACTTGACGGTCGGTCCCACGGTGGTCTGAGGAACCGTCCTGTCAGGGTCCCGTCAGGGTCCCGTCAGGGTGGTCATGCAGCTGGGGCAGCTCATTGCACTTTGCTCTTACTTTACGAGGGTGTGTGGAAAGTGGGAAAAAGATGCTGATACTGGGAAGAGTGTGATGCTCGTGAGCTTAATATGTGAAATGCACACAAGATGGGATTCACCAGGCAGCTCAAAGTGGCCCATCGTCCAGCTCTGGATACTCTGGGGGTTTAAGCAGATCCGCTCAATTGTGGAGAAAGAGAGAAAGATGATGATACGGACACAGCGCGGAAGGGCAGGCCGTGCTGAGGCGTAATGAGGAAGTCTTCCCTATTTTTCGGCCCCTGTGGAAGAGCACAACTCCGCTATTGCCCCTTTGAATGGTATGGTCACACTTTGTACAAGCTCAACTTTATACATGTTTCCAAGAAAAACTGTACATGAAATCATGAGTCGAGTATCTCCAATGCAAAAATCCCAAATGCTCCCATTTCCGAGTGTCGACATGACGCTGGAGGGAAATGCTCACCCTTACCTTTTAGATTTGTGATTTTTAGATTAAGAATATTCAACCTTTATCTATGAGAGCAGGGAGCTGGTACTTCTCAAAAACCAATCTATTCCTTCCAGTGTGTTGGCAGCACCTGGGGGAAGGGGCTGGGGCGCACCAGGACCCAGAGCTTTGCTCCTCAGGCAGGTAGATGAGAATATTCACCAACTGTTAAAATGATAATGTGTCAATCCAATTAAACACTGAGCTGTGATTCACTCTGCTGTGGACACATCATGTCTGTAACAGTGGAAGGCTGTAGGCTCTGCCCTACATGGGAGAGAACTGCACCCATCTTACCTGGCTGCACCACACCGAATTGGGTCTGAATGTACACCCGGAACTATCCCCACTTGTGGCAAGCGGCAGAACGAGGGGGCAGGGACCCAGGTCTTGACTCTGCTCTGACTCAGGCCTCTGCTCCCTGCTGTCCCCTCTAAGCCTCAAAGGCCTGCCTTTGGCCCTGTCCATCCCACTCCATCCTGGTCAGTCAAGGGCAATATTTTCTAACATCACAAAGACAGATGCATTGCACTTGCTGTTTTTACAAATTAAAGTTGCAAACTGAGTATCTTTACTGCCAAAGTGCAAGTGCAAATTCTCAAATATTCACCTCCTACTTTGTGCTCTAACTACACATTTTGTATTTGATGATAACACGTTCTAAACACTTTCAGATGAATATGTACTCACAGCTGAGAGATGCCAAGACCTCCCACAATTCCCCTGCTTCACATAAGCACCTGCCTCCAGAGGGTGTGTGGGGAGCCCAGCCCAGCCCAGGGCTCAGGCTTCACACTATACACCCCATACACCACTCTCATCAGCTTTGTGACCCTAGGTCACAAGAGTTTAAGAGTTCACATTCTCTTGGACTCAGTTTTCTCATTTATGAATGAGGATAATGGTCCCACTTCGCAGCACTGTAGTGCTGGTTGCACACGTAGTGCATAGAAGGCATTTATTTCATCCAAGCTGTAGCACACGGCACCCGTCAGGGGCACCCGCTGTTCATGCCATCCTATCACACTCAGCAAAGTCACTCAGCTGATATGGACTGGGTCCCTACTGACGGAGACACTGTTCTGGGCCTTGAGAACAAAGGTAAACAAGACAGAGTCCCCTCCCTGGAAGAAGCCTGAGTTCTGGTGGCAGGCGTGACAGATAGTAACATAAACGAATGCACACAAAGGCTGTCAGAGGTGATGAGCAGTTTGGAGAAAGAATATCAGAGAAGGGCTGTTGTTGCGTTTGGGCTGGGCTCAGCAAAGCTTCACGGGGAAGGTGATACCTGGTGGAACGTGAGGGCAGAGGACGCTAGCACGGGGAGAGGTCCTCGAGCACAGCATGTGAAAAGGCCCAGGGTGACCGGGACACACCTGCCATGTCAGAGGGGTGGGGTCACGCAACAGCGCTCCTTAAGCTGGTTCACAGACAATGCCACCTAGGGGTGTCCACGGACACCTTTCCAAGTTATTACCGAAAAGCAGCATTTTAACAGCTCCACAGTACACGTGCAGGAGGAATCAGCACCCTGCTGCTGGTCATATATGTTGGTTCCAGTTTCTGAATTATTTTTAGAGAGTGTAAAAATTTGGCACATTAATAGATACTTTCTTTTAAATAACACTAAATAAAGTACATGGAATAACATTCCAAGACATGGACAATTTAAACGAATTATAAGTTTAAGTGAAAAAAACTCATTATGATAGAATTCAACTTTAGTAATGAATAAACACACACACACACACACACACACACAAAGGTGGAAGCATACCACCCCCCCCAAATCAGCTTCTTGTAGAATGAATCGTTTAAGAAGCACAAAGCTTATCTGCATTTTTAATTCTTCTAAAATGTAATTTGTTTTTACTAGAGACAAAGCAAAGATATCACTATACAAACTAGCAAAGCAAAATTTCTTGCTTGAACAAAGACATCAGACCTACTAAAACAGGTGGGAACACGCGCGGCTGATACGAAGCCTCACTGTGCGCCCAACGCCCGGGGGGGTGCCCACTTCCTGGCAGGATGCTTACCTGAGCACCATTATTACCCAGGCTTCTAAAATCAGAAGAATTTTAAGAATAAAGTTAACATAACTAACAAAATTTTATAGAAAATAGAAAATTATTTTAGAGGACAAATAATTTCTTTGACTGCTGACACTCTGATTTGTGATCCTGCCAGTGCTCCCCAGAAGAACAGCATGTATAAAAGTTGGGTGCTGGCGTAGGTCATCACCGGACCCTTGACTGCTTCAGATGGCGGCACCCATGATAATTTTTCCAGAATGTGTGGTCTGAATGGATGCCACAGCTTTACAGATTCCATCTGGGGCCTGACCCACCCATCTCACGGCTGCTGCCACTGCCTTCTGATTGATGGGGGCCTGACACGCCCCCAGACTCCTATCCATCCCCCTGTACCAGCACCATAAAGGCGCCTAGCACAGAGACGCTGAGATGGTGCTTCTGGGCATAGGCTTTCCTGGGCATCTTAATGTCAAAGAGAAGCAACAGCCAGCCAGATGATTTCAGAGGTTTTACTCTGGGAAGCAGGGATGATTATTTTACTTTTTTGCTTTAATGTTTTAATGTTTAGCTTGATATAAAACAAAGAATGGGTTAATAGCTGGTTTAAACTTAAGTTTCCAATCTTGGGCAATTAAGCTTAAAATCTGGAAGTACATAAAGTAATTCTGTTTTCCAATTTCATTACATATAGAAGGTAATTCTGAAGTAGAATGCTTATCTCAGTCATAATTTCAGAGTGTAACAAAAGACTATTTCTTTTTTTATCTTTTTTTCTATTTTCAGTTTGTTTGAATCAGGATACAAATATAATCCAAATATTGTAACTGGTTAATATGTTTCTTAAGCCTTTTTAAAACTATAAGTCTTCTGTCTAGTACTCTTTTTTTTCTATTTTGTTTTATGTCTTTTAAAAATGTTTTTGTTGAAATCTAAGTCATCAGCCTGTTTTTTTTTTTTTTTTTGAGACAGAGTCTCACTATGTAGCCCTTGGTAGAGTGCTGTGCAGTCACAGCTCACAGCACCTCAAACTCTGAGTTTAAGTGATTCTCTTGCCTCAGCCTCCCAAGTAGCTGGGATCAGAGGTGCCCATCACAACGCCTGGCTATTTTTTTGTTGCAGTTGGCGCCGCCATCAGCCTGGTTTTCAACCTCATATTCTGAAGCCTTATATAAAGAGCCTTATTCGGTATTTGTATTTGTATTAGTCTTTACCTTTACCAAGTTCCAACCAAATCATACCCTAAATGTGATCTTTTTAATTTTTTTTCCTTTTTGGAAATAGGTGTCATAACAATACTCCTTTTATTGTTTCATAATTATGGTAATGATTTTTTAATTTCAGGTTAATGTGAGGGTACAACCAACCAAGTCACAAGATTTGGATTTGTTAGGTAGAGGCCCTCTTCTGGCGTGTCCGGTACCCTAAAGGTGTATCATATGCCCCCACATTGTGCCCACGCAGTGGGAGCACCCCAAACCTCCCCCCCAACTTGAATTAAAGTGAATTTTTCTCCTGTGTGGACATAGCGTCTACTGGTTTCCTATTAGTACTGAGGATGATGAATATTTGGTTTTCCATTCTTGTCATTCTTTACTGAGAAGAAAGTGTTTCTACTACATCTAGGTTAATATAAAAGATGTGAAGTCACCATTTTTTATGGCTGAATAGTGTTCCATGGAGTGTATGTATGTTCACAGCAATCAAAGCAAATACACAACCTTCAGAATGGGAAAAGATATTTGCATATTAAGAATCTGACAAAGGCTTGATAACTAGGATCTATAGAGAACTCAAATTAAGCACCAAAAAAGGAGCTAACAATCCCATCTATCACTCAGCAAGAGACATGAACAGAACCTTCTCTGAGGAAGACAGACGAATGGTTAATAAACATGTGAAAAAATACTCATTGTCCCTAATCAGAGAAATGCAAATCAAAACCACCCTGAGATATCACCCAACCCCAGTGATAATAACCCACATCACAAAATCCCAAAGTTGCAGATGCTGGTGGGGATGTGTAACTTTTACACTGTTGCTGGGACTGCAAACTAATACAGCTTTTTTGGAAAGAAGTCTGGAGAATCCTTAAAGAACACAAACTAGATCTCCCATTTGACCCCACAATCCTACTACTAGGCAACTACCCAGAAGAAAAAATCATTTTATCATAAGACTATTTGCACTAGATTTTTTATCGCAGTTCAATTTACAACTGCCAAGATGTGGAAACAGCCTAAATGTCCACTGACTCAGGAATGGATTAACAAAAAACTATTTATTTAAAACACTATGAAAACTAGAGTACCTACCTGAACAGATAACTGCTAAGGTTGTTAACTTCACAGACGTAAGAGAGAGCAACTCTCCTACCAGATCTGAATCCCTGAACTATCCAGATGAAAAGACTGGGTGTGAGAATACATCATCTGTTTCTCTATCTCTAGTTCTGTTTTTAAATGTAATTATTATCGTTTTCCTATAAATAAGTACATATTTTAAGAGACTCTGAAATATGCACAGAAACATTTCCCTGCAAATGCAATAAGATTTTTAAAATCCCACTGCAGAAATAATGCAATTAAAATAGCATTTATAACTAAATATGTTTAAAATGCCTCTTCACATAAAAGAGTAAAATTTTAAGTCATTTAAAAGAACCATCTGCTTCTGTGTGACATAAAATTTTTAGTATCATTGTGTAATTAATATTAATATCACTTTCTGTTAATAACCTTATCTGTCAGATAATAAAGCAAAGACGTAACATAAGATGTATTCATTGAAAGAAGCTTAAGAATGCAAAACCAAAGTGATACACAAATATGAGTGGAGAAAGTGGGCGGGGGAGTTAGGATGACCCAGCTGGCCATCCGTGTGTCCATCTGTCACCAGACTCCGGACGCCTGTCTCTCTCCACTGGCTCCTTCACACATCTTGCAAGGATTTGTCCATTTCAGACCCCACTCTTCCCCCAAGCTCAAGTCTGTTTCTTTTCTCTTCTGGGTACCCCAATTCTTTTAGATCCCTTGAGGTCCTTCCCTTTGTGCACCCAAATTCTACACCAGGATGCAAGGGAAGGACTAAAAAAGATTTGACCAAATTTATTCTAACAGTTGACAAAGTCTCCAGAGAGACAGTATGATTGAAGTTTCTTAAGCTCCTGGATTCCTAAATTGAGGACTTGACCAAACCACAGACATATTAAAGTGAATATATTCCTGGCCCACGAGTGGCATAAAACCACGAGGAAAGGCCCTATATTGCTCAAAAATGCACATTATAAACTTGTGTTTTAATGTTTCAAATACAAAAGATCCTAACATTTTCATTTGGGCTGGAGAAGTAGCTTAGTACTGGCGAATCCTTTACCATACACTACCTATTTGTGACTGGATGCTGGGATGGCAAATGGCGCTTTCTATCTTTAAAAAACAAAAATCACCCTAAAATTGAAAAATTGTAGCTGAAAATGCAGGGACTATGAAAACATAATAAAATGCCAAATAATCTTATAGAATTGTAGACTTTTGTACTCTGGGAAGTTTTAAAAATGTAAGTTAGTCACACATTGTTGTACTGAGGTCAATGACCAACAGCTTGATTAAAAAATGGGCCAAGCAGATGAGGAAGGGGACTGAGGACCAGAGCCTCAGGGACAGTCCTCGAGGGATGTGCTGATTTTCTGCAGGGCGGAGAAGCAGGGATGCTGGCCTGGACGGCCCCATCTCTCCTAACCCTTCACACTTGTGGCCACACATCAGACCACTGACAGGAGGGCGACCTTTTCAAATTGTGGCCCTCTCCTCCCTAAGAAGAGGGAGGGCACGGTGCTGGCACAGGCTCAAGCAACCCTTTCCAGCTTCCTTCTCACACTCACTGAGCTGGTTTTCACCCTCCTTCCCGCCTCTAGGCCTCGGCTCCGTGTCAGCCCCACAAAGCTTCACATATGCCCCGTGCTTTTCACGCTTTGCACACACACTTCTTTTTCCGGTGATACCACAGGCCAAACTGGGGTGTCCATCTTCTCTCAGGCCAGGTCAAATGCACCAGGGAACCAAGGCGTATGGTAAAGAGCTTACGTATGTTTATCAAGGAACCAGTGAATGAGCAGGTCAGTCGCTGTGACCATGTCCGTGGGATCAGGCTAAACATGCCAGTGATTCCCACACTCTTGCGCGGCTCGGTCTCGGGATACAGACGTGTGTCTTGGCTATTCTCACCCTCATTTGACTTCTCACCACATGACTAAGTAAATTTCAATTTACTCAGTTACTGGTTTTCTTCTGCTTTCACCCCTGTTGGGGTCCCTGCTCCACTCCCAGGGCAGCGGGTGGACCACACAGTAAGTGGTCCAGAAATACTTCTGGAGTGAATGAAGTTACATCTGAAGTCAAGCTGCCGCTGTGAAAATGCAGCTATAACCTGACTTACTTCTGCACTGATCTTACTTAGGATTTAGAAGTGGGGTGAGGTGCCCTAAGGCGGGAAACTCGGGGCTTATTTCCCAGACAGGCTGCGGATGCTCCACTGCCCGAGTTTCCCCCAGAACCCACATGCTCGGCGCTGCTGAAGGGGCCACCAGCTCCAGTAACGAATAGCTTCTACGGCAACACAGAAGTATCAAGATACTTAATCTGAAAATTTCAAACAACTAGATCACACACAACTGGCAACCCCCACAACTGGAGGCCTTGGCAACCCTCCTTAACACACGGGCACCCCCTGACCCGGCAGCTACTGAGCTGCGAGGCTGTGATGAGGAGCTGGGCGTTGCTCTGGGTGCTCAGGAACATGGTAACAAACAAGGTCCGTAGAGTCTACGTTCTCGCTCAAGAAGACAGGTAAGAAAACAAAGTGGGGTCATTTCAGACAGTGCCAAGTGCTAGCTAACAGTGCAACACAGCAGGGCGAGGCACCACTGTGGACTGGGCAGGAGACAGACACTAAGTGCCCAGAGTTACCCAGGTCACAGTAAATCCTGCGGCAACACTGCAGTGGGAGGCAGAAGAGGCGGCTGGGTCATGGGGCTGCCCGGATGCACAGGCAGGGTCCAAGCAGAAACCTGGTGATTGGGCAGATGACTCACCCCAGCTCTCAGCAGAGTGGCTGGCTGGCGCCATGGAGAGGGGATAAGCAAACAGGGGCCAGGCCAGCTGGGCCCTTGTCATCCAGAAATAAGGCATCAGAAACATTCCACGTGCTGGGGAAGCCCAAGTGCTAGTGCCAGGAGTGGCAATCTGGTTCATTTCTGGTTCAGCCAGTTCATCATGCATCTTTTTTTTTTTTTTTAAGATCAGTTTGGCTGTGGTGAGAAAGGAACTTTGGGAAGCAAGAATACGGGGCAAGAAGTGAGTTGGGACCAGCAGGCAGAGCAGTAGCAGAACCAGGGTGTACACGGAAGAGGTGGAGGTAGGTGGGCAGACCCAGCCTGCGCGCCTGGAGCAAATCCAGCAAGTGAGTGACTCTGCCGGGGGAGGGTGAGGTCTGCGGGAGCCACTCTTCAGTGTGTGTGTCCTCACTCCTGGGAGGACGGAGAGTGACTGTGGGGGGAGGGTGAGGACTGCGGGAGCCACTCTTCAGTGTGTGTGTCCTCACTCCTGGGAGGACGGAGAGTGACTCTGCCGGGGGAGGGTGAGGACTGCGGGAGCCACTCTTCAGTGTGTGTGTCCTCACTCCTGGGAGGATGGAGGTGAAAGGCAGGGAGAAAGCTGATGTTCAGGATGAACCCGGAGCTCTGCTCTGAACAGACACACGGAGCATGGGCTGTGTCCAAATGCCTTCCAAGTAGGCAGCTGGCGGCACGAGGGCCGGGCAGGATGGGGTCATGCTGGGGACACGACTTTGGGAGCTTCCCACGTTTAGGTGGATGGGCAGGCCTGCTCCAGGAGGAGTGCCACATTCTGGGCTCTGTCACCAGAGGCCTGGTAGGGAAGGAGGATGACAGGAGGGGCAACAGTAGGGAAGCCCAGACAATGCGCTGTTGGAGAAGCCTGGAGGAGGAAGGGCCTCAAGCAGGCCAGGTGGCCAGCAGGGCTCCCCAGGCTGAGAAGTGGATTACCAGGGAACTGAGGAGTGCCCAGGAACCTTGGGACTGACTGATGAGGGCGACAGCAGCTTTTGTGGCGTGCCAGGAGTGGAGGACGGAGGGGCTGGGAGAACATGGGGCTGAGTAACTGGAGACACTGAGCGCAGACACGAGTTCCAGCAGGTGTGCTGTGAAAAAGGCAAAGAAAGGCAGGAACTCCAGAGGGCTGAGCAGGTGTGTTGCAGAAAGGAGTGACTGCAGCCAGGGAGAAGCCGATGGCACAGGGTAACGGATGTACCTGTGGAAGCAGAGTCCTCTGGAAGACTAAAGGTGAGGGTAGAGAGGGGGCAGGAGCCCACACCTAAAGCAGGAGCAGATTGGCCTGTGAGGTGGGCAGCAAGTGAGGGCCTCCCCTGCTTCCTGGTGAAGGAGGAAGAGGGCCTGCAGGTGAGCGGGAGAGCAGAAGATGGCAGAGGACAAAGGGGACACGGACCCTGTGAAATGTCACACGGGACGACATCACCATGGCCACTCTGCTAGTAAGAGTGTCCTTCCTACACTGCTAACCCACTGTCCAGGCCAACTCTCTGGATTTGTACAGAATCAGGCCAATACCTCACACTTATGACCACCACTGTGCATAGCACTGAGGTGTCTCTAAACGACAGTGTCTCAGCCCTGGGTGCACGTCTAGAACCGCAGGGAACCTCCCGCTGCTCAGGCTCCATCCTAGGCCAATGAGTCACATCACTACCTGGTGAACCCGGGAACTGGTATTTTTGCAAATCACCCCCAAGAGTTGGCAGGTGCAGCCAGTTTGAGAACCCCCACCCCCACCCCAAGGCTCCTCTTAGCCTTTCAGACCCTTCCTCACACCCTGACCCTCTGCTTTGGTTAATTCCCAATTTTCCAATGTCCATCTCAAAATATGGCCCAACCAAAGGAGCCCGCAGGCTCGGTGAGCTGTCAGACTGAGCGTGGGGAGACGTGAGGGGAGGGCTTTCTCACCTTCACTGTGAAGACTGAGCCTTCACACCTTTCCTGCAGACCCGTGACATCCAGGGCCGGTGTTCCCAGTCTGTGATTCCCACAGTTGGTTTGCTGAGCCTGAATTTAAGCCTTTATCTCTGACTCCCACTCTGTCAGCCTCAACCCATTTTCTCTCCACCTGGAGATTTAGATTTAGATTGTGTCTCTCAATGTGTGTCATCCATGTGACTAATGACCTTGCCCTCTGTTCTCACAGGAGCAGTAGACAGAGCCCCCAGCCCTGCTGTGCTGTGGGGTTTTGCCTGCCACGTGTCTGAAAGCAGCTAGGCAGAGTGGCTGAGGGACGGCTTAGTGACAGTCAGGCTGCAGCCCATGTGAGTCCACCTCCAACCACTGACCTGGTGTGCTGAGCCTGAATTCTCACCACCTCCATTCCCTCATCTAAAACCGGGTCTCTCATCTCGGGGGCTCCGGGCCCAGCGGTGTTCAGTGACTGTCACATCTGTGATCACTGGTAGCAGCGGCAGGTTGGTCCGCTGCTGGTCTGGCTGTGCCCCCGAGCCTTGGTGGACATGCTGCATCAAAAACACCCTGTGGATAAATCACAGCCTTGGGTTGGCTCCAGTAACTTTCTTGGAAAAAGAAACTGGCTTCCTTTTCCTTGGGAAGGATGCTTATTCAATTCATGGAGCAATGTGGCAACAGCAGCTGGAAGGGGACCCAGAACCCAGTCTAGATCAAGTTTCCCAACCGCAGCCACCCTGACGTTCTGGGCTGAGTAGGTCCAGGTTGTAGGGGCTCTTGTCTGCACTGTGGGATCCTTGGCAGCAAACTTGCTTCAGCCACAGATTCCAATAGCATTCTCCGTCCCTACTGAGACAACCAAAGTGACTCTAGACATCACCAATGTCCCTCTGGAGGACCCAGTCACCACCAGTTGAGAAGCACTGGTCTGGATGAAGCATGGTGGGGGCTAGAAGGGCTAGGAGGCCTGGCCCAGCAGCAGCGTCCTCCTCTGCCATCTGTCTGTGATGGTTTTTAGACGCACGGGTCACTACCTTTGGGCACGAAGGCCACTGCCCCTGTTCTCTCAGCAGCAGCACCCGACTGCTGCCTGTTCCTCCTGGTCAGCAGCAGCTGCTGAAAATAGCTGATCGGAAGGAACGAGGGAGACAAAGCACCAAGTTACGGCGCTCTGATTGGGAGGAAAACCCACCTTTCACCCCTGTGTCCAGTCACCCCAGGATGCTGCTGCTTTCTCCTCGGCCACATGCAGAGAGAGGAAAGCAGGCTCTGAGCACAGAAGGGAACCGGGTCGTCCTTTTAATTAGGCTGGCCAGCCTGGTGAGCGCAACAGCCCCCCAGCGGTGAGACAAGCAGTGCCCAGCTTTGAGAGATGAGAGCCCAGGGGCCCTTTAACACCAAGCTAAGCTGAAGGTTGATGACAAACCCCAGGGAATGCTTTTTGAATGCCAGCCAAGATTTGGGAGGAACTGATAAAGGAAACTTTGGGATCGGTGAGAGAGGAGAAAATGTACATCCGTATTGTGATGTATTTCCTTGAAAACCAAGTGCCATAAAAAGACAAATAAATTTTATGATACGATGCTTTAATACTAAGCATTCACTTCTCCTTTAAAGTATAAGCTTTGAAATCAGAAAGACCTGGGTGTGAATTCTGGCTATGACAAGTACGGGATGTTTCTCAGCCTCTCTGAACCTGTCATCAGACAGAGATGGTGAATCTCAGGCCACGAGCATCAGACTCATGAAGCCCATGACAAGGGGGCAGGAGACACAGGTCCCTCAGGACTCCCCCAGTTAAAATCTTTCTATATATTCAGCCTCCTGGGCTGAAACTGGTGGTGTCACACAATACCACCTCCTGGTCCCATCCTAAAACCGTCAGCATAACATCCAAGAAGGCAACAAAAAGCTCCAAATACGAGACCCAACACTGGAGGAGTGACAGGCAACATTCTGGGGACCCACAATTGGGGGGCATGCTGGCTGGGGCACTGTGGGCTCCAGGGAAGGGCTGCTGACTCTCCGTGGTCTGGGCAGGGAGGGGTGAAGGATGTACGGAGCGGACAGCCGCCAAGGCACAGCTGCCATTCCTCCCCCAGCGTCACGATAGCCACGCGAAAAAATTTTAATGAAAAAAAATATTTCCAAGTTAGCAAAAACTCAAATGCTTTCAATTCAGGATTGGCTATTTAATAAATGCGAAGTCTTATAGGGAGACACACGATGACACGGTTAGAAGGACACAGGGTTGAAACACATTCTTTTTTTTTTTTTTTTTTAGACAGAGTCTCACTTTGTCACCCTCATTAGAGTGCTGTGGCATCACAGCTCACAGCCCACCTTAAACTTCTGGGGTTCAAGTGATCCTCTTGCCTCAGCCTCCCAAGTAGCTGGGATTACAGGCGCCTGCCACAACACTTGGCTATTTTTAGAGATGAGGTCTTGCTCTGGCTCAGGCTGGTCTCGAACCCATGAGCTCAGGCAATGCACCCGCCTTGTCCTCCCAAGTGCCTGGATCGCAGGCCTGAGCCATTGCGTCTGGCCGTGAAACATATTCTTCTTAGTAAAGTATCACAGGAATGGAAAAGCAAGTATCCCATGTCCTCAATGCTAACATGAAGCCAGTGGAAGATCTAATACATGCCCGCATAAGAGCAAAACTCAATTCAAGTTGGGAGAGTGGGGAGCAGGAGGGGGAGGAGGGGGAGAAAGGAGAATGAGGGAGGGGATTTTGTGTTTCCACTTAAGGGGCACAACATAAAGATATAGGCACACCTCCTGGGTGCAGTGCGGGGGACAGCTACAAACGCTAACATTGCAGCCTAGTTGTTTAGAGTCTCACAAAAATTAACCTGAAATTTAAAAAATAAGGCAGAGGAGGGGGAGGAAACTAGGACCAAGGTGAACCCACACACGCAGACGTGACACACGTCTTCCACGTGGGAGGGCGCGGGGCGAACACAGAGAATACGGAGTCTTGTGCTTGACGCAGGCAAGGCTGCACGATGGCCCAGGGGAGGCAGGTGCAGTGAGGTAACGCTCACTGAGGAGTCATGTGACGAAATGCAGTGTGAATGGTGACGGCCATCAGCGCAGAGGAAGATGAACTGTGGGACTGAAGCAGTCAGGCAGGGGTGGAGCTATCAGAGCAACAGACAGTCCTGGGTGGGGGAGTGTGGCTGCCACGGCAACAGCAACAGCTGGGGCTGACAGCCAAGGCTGGCATAGCGGGAGATGGCGGAGAGGGCCGGCCAGGCTGGCCCAGATGCTCAGGAAGGCAGCCGACGAACACAGGACCCGTGGCCTCTGCTTTGTCCGTCAGCATGGTGTGATGCCTCGGAAAATGCACCCTGCCTTGAAGGGGGATACGACAACCGCGTAGGCTACAAATGACCCCCCCAGGGCCTCACAGGGATACTAACTCTCGGCTAACACTTCTGGAGAAAATTACCTATGGAAAAAATGATTAATCAAAAAAAAAAAAAATTTACAGCCTTGCAGTAAGATTTGAGAAAACCCTCGGCCAATAGTTGTTGCAGAGATAATTGTTCTGAATCTATCAATAAACCTAAGCTGCCCCTTCATTGACTGCAAACACCAATTTCTTTCACCTAGGATTATAAGTTGGTGTCCACCGGCTCACGACTGCCATTACGGTGATAAACAGTTGAAACCACAACAGGATCTGACATGTAGATCAATTCTGGCTCCATAAAGAATCTACACAAGAGGTTCCAGGACAGGAATTTACAGCCACCAGTTTTTATTCTCTCTTGCTGCAAAAATTACTTCTGTCAAACACTTAGGAGAGTGAGAAAAAATGTAAAAAAATTAATTTTTCATGTACTCCGGGAGCAGCCTTTTTCAATGCAGAAGCTCAAGATGAATATGTTTCTACGTTTAAAAAATTACACGGAGCAGCGTGTAGTGCTCTGTCGAGAAGGGCCCAGCCCTCCGAGCTGCTCGCCAGCCAGCAGACAGCAATTTGAAACCCGGCACTGAGCTGTCTAGGTTTTCTCTAAGGGCAGATGTGGGTCTCGTGTTAGCAACGCCAAATTATATCAGGCATTTAATTTTAAACCTCAGGTACTTGGATGTAAAACCTTCCGACAGTAATAGTCATAAAGCGGTGGGCATTCCGCTTCACAGCCGGGGGTCTTCTTTTCTTCTCTTCTTAATTTAACGGGCACCCCCTGTTTTGTAGGCAGCCCACTACGAAGGAATCTCTATAATCAGGAGTTGCTCGTGAGGGCCTGAAAGGCAGAAACCCCGGGGGTACCTGTGTGTCTAGAGAGGAAGACTAAAAACTTCTCTGGAGCCAAAGTCTTAATTTAGGATTGACAGGGGGGCAGAGACACAGTAAACGCTAATGCTATTACTATTATTATGGCGGTAATGTGTGTGACAATGGGACGGCACACGCGCCAACCCTCGGGCATCTGTATGAAGAGCTGCTGAGCGGCCCTGTTCCTGATGCTCATGCCGGGTAAGCTTTGTATGACTCTGAAATCCAAACAGAGACTGGGTGGTGGCCACAGATTTAAAGATTTAAGAAAGGAGTCGGCCAGTACCAACTGTCTGTGAAAGAGAAAAGCAAGACATAAGACCCTCAGTCAGGTCTGCGTCTTTTGTGATTATTTCCCAAGCACCGTGGGGAATGTTTACGCCAAAGCTGAGGTCTGGAAATCCACTCTTAAATATGTTTTCTGGAAGTTCGGATTCCATGTCCTGGTGTTCATTAAAGTTGCCAAAGTCTAGCGGTTTGATGAACTCATCCAGTACAGGCCAGGCCAGAGGGAAGTGCAACGGGGGATGGTGGACCTCTCTCTGCTCAGGTGGACAGGGAGATGTCCAGGGTCTAGGGGAGCTGGGGCTCTGCACTGTTAGGCAACGATGCCCCCTGGTCAGTGGACTGGACTCTGGGAGGCCAGAGTTCAGAGCAGCGGCTCCCCAACATTGGCGTGCAACACGACCCCACAGAGGGTCTGTTCCTTCACAGCTTGCTGGGACCTGACACCTAAGTTTTAGGTTCTGGGTCTGCAGTGAGGCCTGAGAACGTGCCTCTCCAAGTAGTTCCCAGGGGCTGCTGTTGCTAGTCAAAGAAGCTCATCTTGAGAATCAACACTGGAGAGCGAGGCCAGCGGCTCGTCTCAAGAACCAACGCTGGAGAGCGAGGCCAGCGGCTCCTCTCAAGAACCAACGCTGGAGA
>NW_003852528.1:667363-671153 GCF_000181295.1 Otolemur garnettii | reverse complement strand
CGAGGCCAGCGGCTCCTCTCAAGAACCAACGCTGGAGAACGAGGACTGGACTCAGGCAAGGTACTGGGATGTGACTTTGGACAATCAACATTTAACCCTTCTTTGCTGGAATCTGGCTGCCTATGAAATGGCACTAACAGCCGGATCAACTCTGTGATGATCCAGGGAGATCTTCCACGTAAGGCCCTCAGTAAATATTAACTCTGATTATTATTCCTCTCATTGTTTCCCTTTTCAAAAATATTTTGGGCCCGGCACACTAATTTCGTAGGAAACGCAGGCATCGAGGAAGCTCTGTGAAAGTGCAGCCTCCTACTTCTGTGCCCCACTTTGTCGTCTTTCTGGATCTCTGCTCTTTAAAGTGTCAGCTCCTGATCTTAAACGAGGGTGCTGGTACGGCAGTTCTGGCCTCCCTGGTTCTGCTGCTCCCGGCCAACAGCTTCCACTTCACTGAAGGTCTTTGGCTGCTCCACATTCTCTCTTCTTCCTCTCTTGAGTCTCTGACCAGGTTGCCCCAATGCTTATAATAACTTACTCCTGCTGCTCTGCACACGAGAGTCCATGTGGCTCTTTGAGCACCAAAAGTTTCATTCTCTTGGGGAAGTTTTCCTTGATTAACTCTATCAGTCCTTAAACCACCTGCGTGCCCTGGGCACTCTGTCTCACTCCATCACTGGGCCCTCAGTAATTTGTGCTTCTTATCTCTTTATTGGACATGCCTGTGTATTAATAGATAAGAAACTGATCTGTCAATATAAAAACAGCAGCCGAATGCGGGTGCTGCTGGGCTCCTGGGCGCTTCAGACCGATGCAGTCCATGTTTGTGGAAGGAGACTTCCAAGAAACCAAGGGTCATGCAGTCATGATCTGGCGTTGTGGGAATGACTACTGTGTACAGAGCTGAACATGAGGAACTGTTAAGTAGAGGAAAACCTATCCCACGAGTCTTTATCAAAGAGAGAAGTGTGAAAAAGGAAACTGTGTACAGCATGGATTGAGATTAACATGCTACTTTAAACACCTTTTCTATACAAATATTCTGAGCAGAAGGCAAAGATTTGGGGTGATGGCCTCTTTCAGGAACCTGTTTGTCAAGTGCCCCCTCCAGAATATAATTCTGGTAGCACAAAAGGAACAGACCCTTAGAGTGTCCCTCTCTTCACACATGTCAGGGCCTCAGTGACTCTCCGAGGAGGAAAAGCTTGAGAACAGAGAAGGCAGTGACGTGTCCCTGACATCCAGGCACCAGACTCGGGGAGGCCCAGCTGGGAGCTCCCCACGCCCTCCAGCGCAGCCTTAATGGACGGCAATACTAATTGACAGTCAATATTTTAAAGTGTTTGATAATTAATTAACGAGTATGTGAACTACTTGGGGTCCCTAAAAAAGTAACGGTGATAACAATAGTGGGGACTCAGTAAACGGAGGAAGGTACTATGGTTGTGCCAATGGCCGGTGAGTACGCAAGGGAGGGAGACTGTGTCCACTGAACGGCACGAAGACGGGCTCACAGACGTAGTGGGTGCTGGCTCAGAGCTGCCCAGGTGGTTGATAAAAGGCGGACCACCAGGACCACCAAGCCTTCTGGGCCATAAACCATAGGCAGTTAATTTATAATGAATTAAAGTCCCCTTCACTGGGGATCTCAAGGTATCCTGACTCCAGAGTGCTGAGCGGCTCCGGCAGACCTCTGCAGCCCACCAGGGCGTCTTCTCACTGGACAGGAAGGAGCCCTGGAGCTGGAAACGGGGCCAGGCCAGGTCCCGGGCAGTGGGGCAATGCTCCAGGATCCGGTCTGAGTCTGGGTGTTGCCAGCCCCTCTGGGGCGGCCTCCCCAACTGCACCTGCCACACAGTCTGAGCACGTCTTCTGTGAAGGATTTCATGTGGTGGCAACTGCCAGGAGTGCGGAGTGGTGAGAAATAAGGATGATGTTTACCCAGAGCAAACGTCCTGCTGCCACAGCTGCGGGGTCTACAGGGAGGACCTGGTGCTGAGTCCTCTAATTAGGACAAATTGTGCTGAGATTACTCCCAAACCCTGTCTGATGGATTACACTCAACACTGGGAATTCCTTTAAATACCGGTGAACAGGCCACAGACAGAATGCCACAGGCATAGCGAGGGGCACCCAGCGGTGCCCTTGACTTCGACTCCGCGTACACCATGTCCTCACGCAGACACCGAGACGGTCTCCAGCGTGCACATGTGCTTCCCAGGAGCCGGCCACACTCTTCACACACACAAAAAAATACTAGAGGAAGTCTAGGTCTGAGGGATTACAGGGGACTTTCCAAAATTTAGAAAGTATGCCAGGAATTCTGGAAAACAAACGAGGGGAAGGAATCAGCCCTAATGATATAGAATGTGCCACAGCAGTGGAAGCGCAGGCCAGCCACGGAGGACAGTGTGACCAGGACACGGAATTGTGTCATTTCTCAGCTCCACCAGCTCCCTATCAATGACTCTGGGCAAGCCACTTGCCCCATCTACAGCCTCAATTTCCAAATCTGTCAAGTGGGTCTATTCCCTGCACTAACATGGGATGACGTGGGAGAGACAGCTCCACAGACGAAAGAAGAGGCGAGTCTGGCCGGTGTAGCAGATCCCTGCGTACTGCGCCCCAAGTGGAGCACAAGAGCGTGGGTGCCACATCCAGCCCCTGGCTGACAACAGAGGACCTTGAAGAGGCCGCGGGTCCGTGGGGCTGTGCCCCCTCTTACCACTGCTGATGGCCGAGTTTGCAATGACCGTAGCCTCACTCCACTGGTCGGCACTGGACACTGAGTAGGACCGCTGGTGCATGCCGTCGGGTCGGCTGTTGAAGGAGACCAGGCTGACGCCGCTTGCCATCTGAGACCCAGATGCACTAGTGACATTCCCTAGGAATAAACAAGTCAGGTGAACACCACGGCGGGCTGCAGACCACAGAAGCCGGCGCATCTGTCTGGGGGCCTGTGAGCTGGCACGTGGTGTGCCTACCGCCAAGAGCTGACCTCGGTCTGCCTCCCGCGAAAATGGAAACAACAGAGAGAGGACATTCAAGAGGAGTGACAGGGTGATGCAGATCTAGATGGGGCCCGACAGAGCAAGGTGAAGGAGCCTGACGCTCAGCAGACTGTGCATAGAACAGCCCCACATAGACACTCAACCCAATGGTAACCTCTGCATGAGGGAGGTGAGGACAGAGACCCAGGCAGTCTTGAGAAAAGCAACAGCATCCAGCAGGTCAGGAAGAGCAAGAGGGAGAGATGGGAGCCGAGAGAGGAGCCAGGTCAGGAATAAGAAGGTGACGGGAACCTGGCCAGGAGGAGCAAGAAGGTGAGACAGGAGCCCGACGGAGGAGCAAGAGGGTAAGATGGGAGCCTGACAGAGGAGCAAGAAGGCGAGACAGGAGCCCGACAGAGGAGCAAGAGGGCAAGACAGGAGCCCGACAGAGGAGCAAGAGGGCGAGACGGGAGCCTGACCAGGAGGAGCAAGAGGGCGAGATAGGAGCCTGGCCAGGAGGAGCAAGAGGGCAAGATAGGAGCCTGGCCAGGAGGATCAAGAGGGCAAGATAGGAGCCTGGCCAGGAGGAGCAAGAGGGCAAGATAGGAGCCCTACGGAGGAGCAAGAGGGCGAGACGGGAGCCCGACAGAGGAGCAAGAGGGCGAGACGGGAGCCTGGCCAGGAGGAGCAAGAGGGTGAGACAGGAGCCCGATGGAGGAGCAAGAGGGCGAGACAGGAGCCCGACGGAGGAGCTAGGGGTGAGACAGGAGCTTGATGGAGGAGCAAGAGGGCGAGACAGGAGC
>NW_003852528.1:661630-666959 GCF_000181295.1 Otolemur garnettii | reverse complement strand
AGCCCGACGGAGGAGCAAGAGGGCAAGACAGGAGCCCGACGGAGGAGCAAGAGGGCGAGACGGGAGCCTGACCAGGAGGAGAAGGAGGGCAGGACAGCATCCCGGCCAGGAGGAGCAGGAGGGCGAGATGGGAGCCCAGCTGTGTCGCCTGATCAATGCAACTGAAAATGATCACGACTGGGAGTCAACTGCCTGGTGCCAGAGGATTATTTTCACCGTGAAGCCGTACTTTACGATCAACACAAATCAAAGTCCCTAGGTGCGACACAGAGGGACACAGACTCTTAAACCAGGTGAGTTTACTCTTAACCTTGAAAAGACATGCGGAGGAAAATAGCCTCAGCGACTTCCCAGCACACACGGCTGCAATGAAAAATGATTCCATTGTATACTTAATGATTTGAATCAGTTGCTCAACATCAAAATGAATGATTATCTGGTCACACCAATTTTAGACTCAAAAACATAATTAAGTGCCTTTCTCTAAAGCTCAGCCAGTCACACCTTGCTGCCAGCGAATTAGTGCTGGGCCCACATGCGGGTCTTCAGAGGGATTAGGGCTTTTTATTTTTTCTTTTAACTTTCTTCCAATTGTCTTAGTTCAGAACTAATTAAGTTCTAAACTGTTTCGTTAGAAGTTGTTCACAGTACAAGGTTTTAAATACACGGCCCATATTAGTAGCTCCTAAATGTGGCCAATTACCCGAATTTCCTGGGGAGCTTTTTACAAATAGAGGCTTCAAAAAATACAGATTTTGATTCAGAAGCTCTGGGGATGGGGAGAATATGCATTTTCAAAAGCACTCAGGTGATGTGCTGAGCAGTTAGGGGTAGGAAGCAGGGCTCCCCTCAAACAAGCGACCCATTGTCGTCCGCGCAGGGTGGAGAACCACAAAACCGCTTCCTGACGTGTGGCACGGGAGCAGTACAACAAATAAGCGATTAACGAGAAGGAAGGTTTAGCTTTTAAAAAAGACATTTTTACCTTAAAAAAAGGATACCTGTTTTATGCTGCTGTCTGACTGGGTATATTCTGAATGTCAAGAGGGAAATTATTCATAGGCAGGTGTATCTGACTACAGGAAAGAGCCACAAAGGATGCTCCAGGGAAGGCAAGAATTGGCTGGCCACAGGCTTCCTACTCAAAGTGTGGTCCTTGGACCACCAGCAAGACATCACCCTGGGCGTGCGTGTGAGAAACACAGCGTCCCAACACCTGCCCTTTAATGACCCCCGGGTGATCCATGGGCATGTTCAGGTTTGAGTGGACCTGCTACAGAGCTCAGATTAACTAAAACAAGCACTCAAATCAGAAAATGACTGCTGAAATGACACAGAAGCTGTAACCAAAGCTCTTCACCACCGCAGACCACCGTCACCAAGGGTGTTCAGGCCTTGGCCCCTAGAGGAAGAGTCTGGAGGTGATTTCCTTAGCCCTCACCTCCACTCCATGCAGCTCTTATGTCTTAAGAGCTGGATTTAAGAGCTTGGCTGAGCCCTAATACTCCAAAAATGCCATTCTGAGTCCCACATCAGCATGACAGCCCCACACTTAACACCCCCACTCCCGAGCTTCTACCAAGCTTCCCAATAGCTGTGGGAGGTGGGCTGGGCACCTGGCCCCAGGGGAACACCACAGGCTCCTTCCAGGGTTCTCCATGTCACCCTGGAGGCCACCCTGGAGCTGTCCTCTGGGTCTAAGGTGCCTGGGCTGGGTCCCTACTACAACAGGGCACTCAGGTCCCACAGTGGAGAGTGCCCTGCAGAGCAAATGAGGTGCTCCCACCCGCAGGGGCACAAGCGGGTCTCCCTCTGCAGCCACGCCTGCTGTGTTCCTGGTGCACCCCTTCTCTGCCCCCCCCCCCCCGTCCTGGATGGGTGCCGAAGGAACAGGCTCTAGCTTCTTTTGGCTTCTCACTGGGCTCAGCTGAGGGGAGCACCGTAGGCGCATAAAGAGGGAGAGAGCAAGCCAGGGTTAGGATCCTGCTCCCTCCCCAGGTAGCCTCGCTTGGGCCACTTGCTCTCTCAGCCTTGGGGCCGTGGGTGGCTCTGGCACCACTGCTACCCACCTGGTGCTGCACGGTCCCCAGTGCTTCTCTTCCCCATGGGGACTCTGAGCCCCCCACCCACTGATGCAGCATTTGGAGAAGTGGCACCTCTTAAGAGTGGCTGCTGTGGCTTACTGGGCCAGGTCCTGCTGCCTGTCATGGGAATCGCAAGCAAACAAATCTTTGGGATGCTGCAGACATTTTTATGGTGGGTTAAAAAAATGCGAAAGGTGACTCGGTGCCTGTGGCTCAAGTGGCTAAGGTGCCAGCCACATACACCTGAGCTGGCAGGTTCGAATGCAGCCTGCCCGCCATACGATAATGATGGCTGCAACCGAAAAATAGCCAGGCATTGTGGTGGGCACCTGAGGTCCCAGCTACTTGGGAGGTGGAGACAGGAGACTCGCTTGAGCCCAGGAGTTGTAAGTTGCTGTGAGCTGTGATGCCACAGCACTCTACCCAGGGGGACAGCTTGAGGCTCTGTTTCAAAAACAACAACAAAAAAAAGTGGGAAAGGTTGGAAAATTGTAAAAACAACAATGATAAGATACACGGGGCGGGGGTGGGGGGCAAGACCTACCTCTGCTGAGGGCTCTGCCTGGTACCTCCAAGCCCCTCCCACCTGCAGAGTGCCCCCAGGGGAGTAGTAACAGTAGTGCAGGTGTCACTGCCTGCTTGAAACACAACTCCAGAAACGAGTGTCAACACGCATGTGACGGTCGCCCGTGACTCTAAAGCAAGATGGAGGACGTGTAAGGTGTTCCAAGCAGGGAGCTGCTGAAGAACCCTTCTTCTGTCTACAAGTTCTTCATCTTGAGACCAAGTGTCGCTCCATGAGGACGGAGGGAGGGTGCTGCTGCTACTGTGTTTGTGGCTGGTCCACTAGCTTTCAAACTTCAGGTGGTTTGATGAAATTCAAGCATGAAGATGCTGGTGGAGCTGCTCTGGGGCATGGCTCGGAGCCCGCCTTCTGCCTCTTGGCAGGGTCTCTAAGGAGTCAAACTGCGGCCTCTGGGGTGAAGACCCCCACCCCTGGCAGGACCACATGCTCCTGATATCCAGACGGAAGACTCTAAAACAGCTGGGCCTGGTCCTTCAGAGCTCCGATTCTTCGAACGCTTCAGGTCAGGAGAGTCCATCCCCTCATCCCAACCACACTTAATTCCCAATTGTGGGACGAACAGAAACAACCTGAGGGAATTTTGGCCAAATCAGTGTGTGTACACGGACATACAGTTACAAAGTAATATTTTAAATCCGGGTCATAGACTTGTGGCCTGGAGTCTGGGTTGAGCTTCTAGATGCAATTTTGCTCAGCTGACAAATTAAATTAGGAGAGTTTATCCGAAAAATCTACAGTTCTGTCATCCCTTGGAAAGTGAGACCATGTGGCAGCCGTAGGCCCGTGTGTGCTAGGAAACACGGAGACCCCTCTCGATCTGGGAGTGTGTCTGGGGGGTTTGAATCTCGCCCCGGCGCCAGGTAGGGCCACCCCCATCGTCACCACTGCACTTAACAAGCTGCCCACTGTGCTTCCAAGCTTTGGTTACTCTGAGTTACACATCTTCTAGAAATACGCGTGGGAGGATTCTCACTTCAGAAACAAAATATGTCCAACTTCCTTTCAAGGGTATAAATCTCTTTTATATACACTCATATCTATTTTGAATAGATATGAAATACATACTATTTTCATATCTGTTAAATTTTTTTCTGGAAAAACCAAACTAATCATGACGTCAGTAAACAAGCATTTTCTGTGACGATGCAGAAATAAATCTGTATAACTGAAGCAAAAAAAACCCTGGAAGGGTGAGAAACATTGTTTCTGCCCTAAATCAGTGGAGGATCACAGGTGCCTGCCTTTAAACGTAAATGTACAAACTCTTATGCAGTCTTGGCCAGTGGTCACAGTTTGAGGCATTTCTACTGAGTTTCAGTAAATCCATCAGATAAATAAGGAACCCTCAAAAGGTTAAAAAGTATTTTTTTTAATAACTGTATACATTTCCAATCTATTATGATGACAGCAGGTTATAATTTCTAATGCTTATTTTTACACGCACACAGAGCCTAAATACATATTTTCATTTCTGTTCTTGAATGTCATTAATTAATTGGCTGAGTAATTCCATCCCTGTTTCCCATCTTTTCTATGAAAACATCCAGCAATACCTGCCAGGCGTGCTACCACGCAGGCAGTTTCCAGCACTTCTGAAAAGATCTTTCAGCATAAAAGGAAGACGCTCTGCTTAACATCACTTTATTCTCTCTCAAAGTACTTGAGGGCTGCCGTTTTCATTGAATGGTGATTCATTTCACGTTAAGCGGTTATTAATTAAGACTGAGGATCTAAAGTTATCCTTTGTGAAAGGAGCCCATGACTTTAGCTGATTGCCTGAGAGGTAAGGATCTTGACATCAAGACCACCCACGACAAAGTGTGCCTAAGCGCTGCTCTAAACGCAGTGAGATCAGCCAGAAAAGTACCAGAATAACACTCTAGGCCTTGCTCAGCTGGAAACAGTCCCACCTGGGTGTAACTCAGGTGGAAACAGCCCCACGCTAGGCCTTGCTCAGCTGGGTGTAGCCTCTGTGCCCTGACATCAGCCTGAAGGGCTGAGGACCCACAGCCCACCTGGCCACCAACAGACAGTTCAGACACCTAGCTCTGCTGTACTGATCAGTTAAACCAAGTTCTCACACCTCTTCCTGACAGCTAAAGGGAATGTTTAGGGTGAGGCCTGGGCTCTTGACACCCAGCCAGGAGGAGTCCAAGTACAGGATGGCTGGAAGGACAGAAGCCACACACTGGAAATGCTGGGGGTCTGCAACAAGCACCCCGACCCCCAGGCCTCGTGCTGCCCAGGAGAGAAGGCGTCTTGATTCTGGCCGACGTAAAGGCACAGCTGTTTCGCTTGAGAATTTCATCTGTGTGTCTGAGACAAGCTACTACGCTGGGATCTTCTGGACTGAGAAGACATCTTCTTAGCTTCTCAGTGGGAAGCACTTTCTTTACAAGCTCCTCTGTAAAAGCCAGAAAGAAGTTTCTCTGTCTGGTGGAGGTGGGTCTGATGACGGTTTCTAGCTCACTAACCTCAAGTCAGGGTCAGCGGACAAGAGGCCCTGAAAGGACACTGCTGCTCATGGAAGCCAGGCGAGAATGGGGGGACATCTGCCTGCCCCTGGGATGAGTACGGGGGGACATCGCCTGCCCCCGGGGTGAGTACGGGGGGACATCTCCTGCTCCTGGGGTGAGTAGGGGGGACATCACCTGCCCCC
>NW_003852528.1:661090-661589 GCF_000181295.1 Otolemur garnettii | reverse complement strand
CCTGCCCCCGGGGTGAGTACGGGGGGACATCGCCTGCTCCTGGGGTGAGTAGGGGGGACATCACCTGCCCCCAGGGTGAGCAGGCGGGACATCACCTGCCCCCGGGGTGAGTACGGGGGACATATGCCTGCCCCCGGGGTAAGTATGTGGGGGGCATCTGCCTGCCCCCGTGGTGAGTAGGGGGGACATCGCCTGCCCCTGGGGTGAGTAGGGGGGACATCACCTGCCCCCGGGGTGAGTACGGGGGACATATGCCTGCCCCCGGGATGAGTACGTGGGGGGCATCTGCCTGCCCCCGGGGTGAGTAGGGGGGACATCGCCTGCCCCCGGGGTGAGCACGGGGGACATCACCTGCCCCCGGGGTGAGTACAGGGGACATCGCCTGCCCCTGGGGTGAGTACGTGGGGGGCATCTGCCTGCCCCCAGGGTGAGTACGGGGGACATCACCTGCCCCTGGGGTGAGTACGTGGGGGGCATCTGCCTGCCCCCGGGGTGAGTA
>NW_003852528.1:651668-660944 GCF_000181295.1 Otolemur garnettii | reverse complement strand
CACCTGCCCCCAGGGTGAGTACAAGGGCTCCCTGCAGAGGGTCCCTCCCCTGTCTCTGCAGCCAGAACAGCCCTATACTCTCCTGCCCACAGGCAGCTTTCCCCGTGTCTTGGCCCCTTCACGTCCTACAAACAAAAACGCTGGCACCATTCTGTTCTCTGCTGTCTTGTTAGAGACGCTGACGGAGGGAACAGGCTTGGATGACAGGGTAGTGTCTCCTTTCTGAGGAGAGCAGCTCTGTTGCTGTCTGGGATAATATAGTGCTGCTTTCCGAGGCAGAGGTTGCTCACAGCCCATTACAAAAGGCCAGTTCCTCTCCTACCAGGTAAGCCACTGTGTGTGCTGGGTCGCCCCACAGGCACCGGGCCTTCGGGAAGTGGTGTGTGTGGTGCTGGTGCTCTGGCATCTGCTGCTGCTGCTGCAGTAAACTGACGTTTGTGGTGACCCAGGAGGCTCATCGCCCACCGAACTTCAGCAGGCTGACCTGCTAGCTCACAGGGAGAGTCAGACCTTCCCGGCGCTTGCCACCTGTTGTAACACTGACCTGTCGGGTGCCCACCTCTCTTCCCTGAGCCTCTGCTGTGCTGGACATAATGAAGGAAACAAAGCCCTGCCCTCAGCAAACCTGTAGGCCAATCCAATGGGGGTGCCAGGCCAGTGAGGGTGCCAGACTAGTCCACATGCACCCAACAGCAAGAGCTGCAGGAAAGGACGAGGGCGGGAGCCCACCCCACTGGAGGCAGGAGGCACGAGACACGCACGGCCCTGCAGACTGGCTTTAGACTTTGGAACTGGGCCCGAGTGATAAAGGACAGGCAGGAGGAGGAGAAACCACCTGGGACTGTCCCAGCACGACCTCGACTGCCCTGCTTGCTGACTCACCAGACTAAGGCCCCATCTCATTTCCTTCCTCCTCTCTCTGGATTCCTCTTCTCCTCTCACTTCCTTTCAGATGAAAACTATGCAGATGTGCACAGACGGGTCCACCAAAAAGCACGCACAAGAACACTCACAGCATGTTACTCACACCAGTCCGCTGAAATGTCCATCAGCACAGGTGCGCCATGGCACAGGGAATAGCACACGCCAGCGAGGCGAGATGGAATACTGATGGGGACTGAGGGACATCACAGACAGGACGCCGAGCAAAACACGGTGAACCCGACGGGTCTGGCTGGTGGCACCACATTCGGGAAGAGGCAGAACTGCTCTCCCGGGCGGGAATCTGATGATTGCACTTTGTGTGTGTGTGTGTGTGTAGGGCCACGCTGGGAAGGGGCCCATGGTGGCTTTGTGAGGGGTGCTGGCCACCTGTCCACTTAGGATTTTGCATGTTCTGCATGTATATTACATCGAGAAAATGTATCTCCCAAAGCTAAAAAATACCCCATCAATCGAACAGTTTCTAAATGCGGAGGTCAGGTCAGGAAGAGAGGGCCTGGGTTTGGGCAAGAAAACAATTTTAATGTCCTTGAAGAGGTGTTTGGCCCTAACAGTACTGAATGCCGGCTTCCTTCCTTTGGAAGGTGGTCAGAAAAGGCCCTATTTGGCATCTGTCTTGGTATTTTCCCCCAAATATTATCTGCATTACCATGAAACACATGGGTGACTACCTGGCCCCTTGTGAACTCAGAGTTTCCTCAAATACCCCATCTACGGATCAGCTGGCGCCTGCCCAGACTGGCGGGGGGCGGCAGCATTACCATGCTAATCCTCGTCCTGGCAGCCCCTCGACCTTGATATGGATATGTGTGTGTGCTGAGGCGCCTTGATTAGTGCAAGCCTCCATGTGTCAAAAGCGCCAGATCCTTCCAAAGAATAATTTCAGCTGTACTTACATCCCTGAAGTGTTGAGAGTTGATTTGAAAAGGTACTTACCTCTACCATATGCTATTTTTCTTTAAACAATTTGCATTTCAAAGTGAATATGGCATTTATATCTGAATGCACACCACTGTGTTGCCTGATCTGATCTCAAACGAGCATGAAAAAGATGCTGGTTTTCTATTGAACGGGAATGTTTTCATCCACCAAATGACATCAAAGACAGAATTCTTCTTTTAAGCGATAGGCTTATTACATTAAAAATAGCCTGTTCGGATTTTTAAGAATATACTCTGAAATGATGACTTTTCAAAGTGTTCAAAGATTCAATAATAATTTCCTTGAAAATACAAAATTTTGTTCACAGTACCTTCCAATTTGGGTCTCTCTCCACAAACACGACTTAACTTTGCCACAGGGCTGAAGCAGGAAAATTATCCCTGGCATTTGACATGACTGGTTAAATAAGCCACAAAAGTACACCAACGAGGGGCAATGGGTCATGCCGGGGTTAAAAGTATTCTAAGAGAATCTGAGTGCAAAACAGACATTATTCCCATCGTGGAATTGTATGTAACTTAAAAAAACCATAATTATAGGAGTATGATTGATAGGAACTCACCCTGCCCCTCTAGAGGACTCACATTCAGAAACATCCAGAGACGGCTTTCTGAGGACCAGCCTCATTCATACACATACGTGTCATAAAAACTCAGCATCAGCAGCTACCTTTGGAACTCACAGCAGCGCCACACCCCGTTCTGAGCATGCGTGAGAAAACCAGGTTCCCTGGAACTGCGGCTAGACGACAGAGGCCGTCCTGATGGTCACATCGCTTCAAACTAGTCCTTCACCATCTGTTCCGGCCTCTAATTATAAACCCAAAAAGAATATAATTCACAACACTATCATAAAAAGTGAGATATAAAAGATCTAGGTGCCTGGGAGTAAGGCCCATTTGTGTCAGTTATTTGCATTGGAAATCTGCCCTCTTTTTGTTGTCCAGAATTTCAGGCTTAGAGGATCTTTCCCAAGGACACATTCAGTATCTTAGACACACAGGTGCCTGGGGTCTGCACCACGGATGGGCATTCTGCACGACAGTGCAATTCAACACATCTACTGCTGACACGCAAACCTGCGTTTCCTCGCTGGACTCTTGGTGTTAAGTATCTTCTGCAATATGTTTATCAGAGAAAACAGACTGTGCAGAGTCCAGGACCAACTGCGATGACCAACATGACCAGAGCAAAACACTGTGGCCGAGCTCAGAATCCAGAACCTGGGAATTAGACGGTTCATGGTTCTTTTCTCAAATGTTTAATATTTTCCTGTTTTTTTCCCAGTTTAATCATCATGTCAAGGAAAAAAATAATGGGCGCCTATTTTGTTATATAAATTTCTATCATTATTATCTTTTTTGCGACAGAGCCTTACTTTGTTGCCCTTGGTAGAATGCCGTGGTGTCACAGCTCACAGCAACCTCCAGCTCTTGGGCTTAGGCGATTCTCTTGCCTCAGCCTCCCGAGTAGCTGGGACTACAGGCGCCCGCCACAAAGCCCGGCGCCCTACTCACTGAGCCACAAGTGCCGCCCTGTTGTATAAATTTCTTAAAGCTTATTTTTCAAAATTACACAGATAAACAAATAATGTAAATGACGTCTGGCCAAATCCCATCTAACAGAGACCATCATTAGATCTCTGCATATATTTTTCTTAGATATAACCATAGGAAAAGGTGTAATTTTATATTATGCTTCTTAATATGACTTCCTAGCCTTTTTCTTATATTACATAATCTTCATAATAATTTTAAATACGTAACATTTTGTTGATTTAATGAAGATAATTTATACCAGCATTTCCCTACTTCTTTGCAGATCTGGTTGTTTCTAATTTTTGTTGTTGTTTAATTTCACAACACTGTGGATTACAGAGGTAGATGTTTTGGTTACATAGTTTGTACATGTCAGGTCAAAGTTGCATCACACCTGTGAGGTGTGACTCCACCCCAGCCCTCTCCTCCACACCTGCCTGACCCCCCTGGAGTTTTGCTTCCTGAGTGCATGTAAGTGTCGGCTGACTAGTTCCAATTTAGTACTGAGAACACGTGGTGTTTGCTTTTCCATTCTTCTGACACTTCACCTCTAACTTCTCATTATCATAAACAACACTGCAAAGGACATCTTCTAATTTTAAATTTTCCATAGGACAAATTCTCATAAGAGTTATTACTGGGACAAACAGCATATCTATCTTTCAGATTCACAATAAATGTTGCCAATTCATTTTCTTAATGACCAATGGCTAAAAGACAATGGAAGCTGGGCATCTCGAAAGCAATTCAGTCCCTAACTTGTAAAATGGATAATAATAAAGAAATGGTGATAATAATGATGATGATAATAAGCCCCATGTGGTTAATATAATGACCAAATTATGTAAAGCGCTCTGCAAACTGCAAAGCCTCTTCAGATATCAGCTGTTAATCTCATCAACAGTGGGTCTTCCTTTTCTCTACAGTTTATTTTTTAGCAAAAGCTTTAAATGGAACAGTGCTGATTTTGTTTGTCCGGATATTTTCCTTGTGTTTTTCTCATGATGGGGTCTCTTCACGTGTGAATTGTTCATGTCACCTGCCTCCCGTCTGTTCTGGGGTTTGCAGCACTTTGCAGGAGCTCAGCCATTGCTCAGGAATATTCCGGGAGCTCCTACTACCAGCCAGGGGAGCGCCGGCGCCGTGCCCACTGAATTCCAAAGGTCTGATGATCAGAGTGATGCCAATGTCAGAGGTACAGTTTACAAAAAGAAAAGAGAGAAAGAAAAGAAACCACATGTCCAGGATGCGATGCATGTGGCGTATAAAGGACATTACCTGACAGCAGGTGACGGCGAGTTAGAGCACTAGCATCCTCACTTACAGCCCCTCGCTGGATTACTGCTCTATCTCAGGCGAGGCTATAATGTGGCACTGGATACAGTTCAAGAGAAAGTATTAAGCACATCAGAAGGTAAGTTCTCATTCAAGTGTCTGTATGCAGGAATAAGTTTAAGTATTTATGTAAGAGACAAGTCTACTTTTTCTAGCTCAACATTGAACAGAAACAAGAATGTGCAGAGCGTAGACCCAGTGGCAGTGGCAAATGGACCTGCTACTTAGCACAGCAACGTGGCCAGGCTCAGAATCCAAAGTCCTGTGAGTAGATAGTTCACAGTCATTCCTAAAATGTCAAAATAGTTAATTTTATTCTGAGTTTTAGAATAATGAGTTTTGCACAGTGATGCCTCATCTTTGCATTTTTACTGCTTTAAGGATCGTTTGCTGCTACTGGTTCTGAAGGCATTTGTGGAGATAGCCATCAGAATGCTTTGCCACAATCCGTTTCTTGGCGTGAGTTAGGTGATAAACAGCCCAGTGATGACGAGGTCAGCAACATCATAAAAATGAGCCCAAACTGAACAGCTCGTTTGTTCTACCTCTTCATTCGTCCTGCATGATGGTTCCATCCTTAAAGTATTCTTTCTCTTTTACATGATAAACACGGTAGGTGTTTTTGGCAAAAATTCCATTTTGATTTGACAGTCGTGTTTTGAGGCTGCTTTCTCTGGTCATCACTGAATTCCACAGTCCCTTTCAGGGAGGTGGCCACACAGCTCCGCCCTCAGAAGCGCTCACTACTTTCTCTCCTTCCCAGCTCTTATAAAATGATTTCTCACAACTGAACGGAGCTATGGAATAGAGAATACACGCCAGAAGTGTAAAGACACAACCCGGCTTACTTGTGTGTCAGTCAAGATGTTTCTGGGTTTTAAAGCTCATTAGAAATATTCCAGACAGGCATATGTTCTGAGTCTGAGTGGCAACCACAAGCATTGGCCACGAGGTCTGGGGATGGCAACACATCATGATCACTCAGCAACATTCTCCTCTGCCAGTGTGGGGAAGAGATGGTAGGAAGTGGGCAGGTGGCAGACCTGGCTTGAGCCTCCAGAGTGCGAGGTTCTTCCTCAAGGCTTAGTTGGGGACACTGGATGCTGAGGGTGGGGACAGTCTGCTGGGCTCCTTTCCAGCCTGATTCTGCCTTACAGCTCCTCCCCTGCTGACCACGTCACTGGTCTCCAAAGCATCATCTGAACAGGTGAAACGCTATTCTTCATCAAACACACATATTTTTGAGTGGAAAAGAAAGTTTTCAAAGCAACTCTTATTTATTCACAGGTGCACCTGCTACCACAGAGACGCACAGCTCAGTGTCCCTCCTAGGTCCTGAACCGACATCCTCAAGAATCAAGCTGCCTTTGTCAGTTCTTACAGCAAGGAAATTCCATTTGGGATTCGAATAATTGAAGGGTTCCTGAAACTGGAAGTATGAGTCTCACTTATTTTTGGACCATCCCCAGGACGCTTACCACCAAGGCTAACTGGAGGAACTGCTATCCCCCCAAAACTGACTAATCTCTTCCTTACTGTCATTTTTATTTCATATAATGAGTATTTCCTTCATGAAAAAATAATTGCTAAGTCACAAAACTAAGACCGGATAACAAAGAAATAGAAATAATGGTCTATTCCTTGAGGAGTTTACAATTTAATAATGGAAACGAGAACACAAATTCACCAAACTCTCAGTGGGGAAAACACCAGAGTGACTAACGGTCTAAGAACGTGTGTCTCATCGGAGTTCAAGATGCTACAGCTCTCGTATGGGATAGAACATAAATCTCAGTGTCTGTTAGTCTCAGATCTAGCTAACTTCCTGAAATTTTAGTCTAAGGGAAACCTCACAAAATGTTAACTTTTTTTCCTAAGAAATTATTAAATACCTATCAAAACTGATTCCAGTAAAATTGGCTTGTAAAAGCAGACAGATATCGCATGATACCAATTTGGGGATATTTTTCAGAAAAATAATTCTCAACCACTAGGCTTCCATTTGCAAGTGCGTTACTCAGAACACTTGGTAGAAGGGTCTTTAGCAGAAGTACCAATTTATCAGAGGATTCAATGTGGTAACCAAAGTCCAAAGGGTGGGAAATTTCTGGTGACCGCAGCCACCAAGCACACGTGGATTCACAGCACTCATCCCGGATGTGGAAGACTCCAGAGTTATTAAAATGTTTTCTAGACCATTTACAACTAAACAAAGAAAAACTTTGTTTCCATGAGACAACAACAGATCTAGTTTTGATGTGAAGTTATTTTTTTTTTTAATAGCTATTACCACTGTAACAGCAGCTTCGAGACTCTGCGTGTGCGGTGTGAGCAGTTTTGATAAACAGCCTCTGCGGGCCACACAACGGGGATAATGTATCCTTAAGTACCGCCAATGAGCTGCCATTCTGCACAGCCAATTACTTCTGTGCGTCTGTCACTCAAAGGAAAAATGACTGAGCCCATTAGATCAAACCTTTGTCACTGTTCCTAATGCACTCTTAGGCCTCATTAATCTCCGGGAGCAGCAACAGAGCCGCCGGTGCCTCATTGCCTCCCCGAACAGGCCCACGTGAAGCCTCTCATCTCTCCCCAAGTGCGCCGCGTTAATCAAGCTCTCCTTATTACCCCGGTCCCTGTCACGGCGGAGAGCGCTCCCTCTTAAATGCTCTCATTATGACCCATCTTTAGAGCCGGCTAAGTGGAAAAAAAGAGAGAGGAGAGAGGGAGAAAGAGGATGAGGGAGAAAGAGGAGAGGAAAGGCAAGTCTGACCACATTAATATTCATGACAATAATTAGTATTCTAGGTCACTGAATATTCATGCTATTAGTTTGGTTTTTTTATGGGTTTGCTGGATGTCCTGATTGCTGAAGTGTGGAGAAAACAGCATGGTTGAGGCTTTAGATGTCAACGGCAGTTCAATACTCAAAACACATTTGCCATCTCCGCCCCCCACCCCCCAGAAAATCAGCTTCAACCCTCTTGATGGCTTTAATATTTCGAAACCACTGGGGGGCCTACAGTGGGAGGGGGGACGTGGAGGAGAAGAGAAAAGGTTTCCTTTCACAAAGATCTAAGCATCCATCCGGTTAGGACAGAAACATAGCTACAGTGGCAAAACCCCAACAAAGACACATTTTAGAGGCGAGAAGATAGCTGTCATGTTAGAGCCAAAGTGTCACCATCACAAGTTAACAGAATAAAGTGACCACGGACAGAGCACTGGAGCAGACAGCCCCATGGAAATCCATGCGCATCCCAAAGGGGATCCCCTCTAGGCCCCTCAGGGCTGTGACAGCAGGGTGCTATTTGCTGGGACATCGTTTTAGGAAGTCTACGCCACATGTCCATATGTCTACGCAAAGGCTGTAGTGATGCTTTACTACATTTGAAAAATTAATTCAGAACTATAATTTCTCTCCCCCTTTCCTTGCTTTTATCATAACTATGAGGACGAATTAATGTTATTCTGAAAAGTCACTCTTTGCCAACCTTTTGAAAGGTGTGCAGTGTGCCCTTCTCACTAGGACACAGAAGTAGGCACCATTTTTTCCACTTTAAAGACAAGGAAGCTAAGATTTATAGAGACAAGTGCATAAGATCCTAAGATGGGGGAAGCGGTAGTCAGTCTGTTGTTTCTGACCGTGAAGCCCCCAGGCTTTGGCAATCACGATTTTCTGCTCTCCACAGATGTGTTGAAATAACTGTCAGGGCAACTACAACTCCTCATTCTGTTACAGTTTAATCAAACCGGCCTTGCCAAAAACTCATGTCAGAAAATACTTTGAGCATTTTACTTCCTTCTCTGGAAGTATGTTTGAAATTAAAGTTGGGTAGATTCACTAAAATGTGGCTTCTGCTGGATTCTGTTAGAATGACAATTTAAGACAACACATGTTCCATGCCAAAAGAATGCAGATGGGTAATGCCATGGGCATTCAAGTGAGTGACCTTGAGGAAGGTCAAGGACGCATGAGGAAGGGGAGATTTAGCCAAACCTGAATCAAGAAATATCTTTTGTTTGTTTGTTTGTTTGTTTTTCTGGAGTAGATCCTTAAGTAATTTTTTCAAAAACAACTTGAGAGGGAAATGTTCTATTGCCCAGTATGTCATTTAAAGATGTCTTCTTTTCTACCTTTGATTGGTGATAGGCCATGGATAGGCTTCTAGATTCAAAATTATTTGTCCTTAGACAAATAATAATGGAAATAATATTTCCATTATCTTTAAGCATCATGTTGCTCTTAAGAAATATATGTCAGACTTCTCTTCCTCTGTATACATATAACCTTGTTTACCTTGGGTGCTTTTTAGGGATTTTGTTTTTATTTTTACAGAGGTTCTTCTCCCATCCAACTTGATATTTGATTCTTCAGATATCTCCTTGTTCACCTGTAGCCTTATTTTCTTCTATTATATCTTTGATTATCAACATTATCTTCAGATACATTCTTCACAGTATTTAACCTATTGAATTTTTTATTTTTCCAATCTTTTTTGTTTTCTTTTTTTTTTTTT
>NW_003852528.1:650653-651495 GCF_000181295.1 Otolemur garnettii | reverse complement strand
TTGTTTGGAGGGCCCAGGCTGGATTTGAACCCGCCACCTTAGGTGTATGTGGTTGGCGCCTTAGCTGCTTGAGCCCCAGGCGCTGAACCTGTTTAATTTTCAAGAACCATTTCTCTTACAATCTTTTCATATAACCTTTTCTGGTTTGTTTCATTTTATGATTATAATAACTAACCTTTTAAATCTTTCTGATAGTAATTTCCTATTAAATTTCTTTCCACAAATTATCACACTTTTTCTTCTGAGATCAACTGTCCTTTTGTTCATCTTAGTCCTGCACATTTTTTTTTTTTTTTAAATTGTTGAACTCCACAAAGAACTCGGTTGTCCATTCACATTTAGGAAAAAGAGCATGTGGGTTGATGAGGCAGACAAAGGGGTTTCCTCTACAGCCTTAGACACCTCCTTCCTGGAAGAGAAGGCTGGTGTGGACTCTGAGCAGGTGTGTGGCCCAGGCTGATGGATGAGCTCCAGTTTAGACTGATGGTCAGAGATGCCTTGCCTCTCTATTTATTTATTTTTCTCCGTGATAGTGAGGAGGGCTGAGTTTCGAGATCTTTGTTCTTTTGCGATCTCCCCAGCACCAGGAGGCTCTGCTCTCCCCAGGCCTGTTGCTTACTTTCTGTCATCCTGTGTGCTGTGCTCGCTCCCTCCAGGGGTGTTGACGGTGAGGACACCACTGGCCAGTTCCCCTGCATTAGTCACTGTGCCTACTGTGCCATGGCTCACTCCTATACTCCATACCTGCCCCATAGAGTGTGGAGCCATCCCACCCCCACGGTGTCTCCTCTGTGTTGCTTAATGCACAGCTCCCAGAGAAGGCCTGAGCTCCATGATCAGTA
>NW_003852528.1:642843-650498 GCF_000181295.1 Otolemur garnettii | reverse complement strand
ATATTCTATCCAACTGGCCCGTTTATTATCTACAGTGATTGCATTTGTGTGCTTATCTTCTGACTCCGCCACCCTCACTGGAGTGTAAGGCTCCTAGGGGACAGTTTTTCACTGCTCCGCACCCTCCCAATCTCCAGGGCACTAATCAGTGCTGGGTGCACTGGAAAGTGGGTAGCATAAGAGGCAATGCAATGAAGTATCCAAGCCAGCCAATTGGGGGGTGGAAGTGAAAAGTCAGCACAGACACACAGTCAGGCATCACCATGTTTGGAGGAAGGAATGCATTACGAGTGTACACTAGAAAACCAGGAGAAACACCCAAATAGCTATTAGAACAAAAAAGAGTTTGGTAAGATGCCTGATACACAAAATATAAAAATTAGCTTTACTTCTTACCAATTAGATGATATTAATAGACGTACCCCTTCAAAAAAGGTTAGTCTCATAATGCACTGAAATTATAAGCTAACAGAGTGGATTGACATGTAGATGTCCAGGATCTACATGAAGAAAAACTCAACTTTAATGGTGGTTTCAATAAATGTGGATAAGCTGAGAAGGAGTGGCACACATGACAAGCCCAACAGAGTAGGTGGCCATCCCACCACCACTAATTCCAGCTAAGGTTGGAGGAAGGAGAAGCTTTCAAGTTATCCCAAAGTGCATTTGAAAGAAACAAATGGGTAGCAGCAGGCAAGCATAGCTGGAAGATAAGAAAACTAAGCTGTGTTAGACTACCAGACATACACGGAGTCACAGCCCACATGAGGGGAGGCAGGCCTGCCGTGAGGGCAGGTCAAGGCCACAGTCCATGTGATCCAATGACTGAGCTGTGCAACAAAGGAGACACAGAACAGGGGCAGACAAAGTTTAAGTAAGAGCAAAAGGACAACTGTTTGTTTATTTGAATAAAAAATTAGATTTCTCATCACACACAACAGGTCCAAACAAATTAAAGATGGATTGGGGCAGTGGTTCTCAACCTTCCTAATGCTGCGACCCTTTAATACAGTTCCTCATGTTGTGGTGACCCCACCATAAAATTATTTTTGTTGCTACTTCATAACTAATTTTGCTACTGTTAGGAATCATAATGTAAATATCTGATATGCAGGATGTATTTTCATCGTTACAAAAGGGTCATGACCCACAGGTTGAGAACTGCTGAATAAGGGGCTAAATATATATAAAAGAAGGGGGGGGAGGAAAAAAAATGAAACAACAAAAATACTGTAAAACTTACAAATACACACATATGAACTGTGATCTAATTTCGGACTACTAAAGGCTTTATACATAGCTTAAAGTAGAAATAAAAGACATAATTTGAGTATAAATAAAAGGAGAGAAACTTCTACATAAAGTTTTTCTGGTAAGTAAGACCAGAAAATTTAAAACACTAATAATGGTCTAAATATGGTATAAATAAAAGGAGAGAAACTTCTACATAAAGTTTTTCTGGTAAATAAGACCAGAAAATTGAAAACGCTAATAATAATCTGGGGAAGTGTCTACAAGATATAAGTTATTAACATCCTAAATGTACAAAGACTTCTTATGTATCAATAAGAAAAAGATAGGAACCTAGTGTAAAAATGGGCAAAGGGTCCTTCTGAGCAATTGCAACTGAGGAAAGGGTCATGGCCGATACACGTCTCGGGTTCATGAGCAACAGAGGAGATCCAAATGAACAAAGCATGGAGCATTACAGATTAGCATAGTTTCTGAGCACGTGGGGAGAAATGGGCACTTGCCCTGTGGATGAAAGAGTATTTATATAAAACCTTCTTAGAAGTCGATTTGGAAGTATGTATCAAGAACCTTACAAATGATTATATCTATAGATTCGCTCCACTTACGGACATTTATTCTAAGGCAATAGCAAGTGTTGCACACAAAGACTCAGACACATGCAAGAAACAGGTCTATGTGAGTGGAAAAGTGACCAGAGGGAAGGCAGAAAGCACTGCTCTAAGTCAGCCACAACGAGACAAGAACATGAGTTACAGAAAGGAAGCACACCAAGAGACACGCGTCTCCAGCTCACCCGGAACTCTCAACAGAGCAGGAGAATCCAAACCAGTCTAGAGTGAAGCCCAAGGTTAAGTTCGTATCAGTTTAGTCTACCACCATTTAGATGCAGCACCAATTTATTTCAGTTAAATTTGCTGGGTTTGAATTCTTTATGTGACAGAGTATTTTACGAATGATGATTTTATCTCAAATTTCCAAAAGCTTTAATTTCTTTTTCTTTTTTTTTTTTTTCTGTTTTTTGGCCAGGGCTGGGTTTGAACTCACTACCTCCGGTATATGGGGCCGGTGCCCTACTCCTTTGAGCCACAGGTCCCACTCCAAAAGCTTTAATTTCTTAAGCAAGAAAGAATGTGTCATTTTACAGATTACTGTTCACATTTGGGGCTAGTGATGTAGCTTAAAACTCTGCAATATTTTAACGAGGCTCCACCCCTTACAGAAGTGCCTCCCTCATGGCTTAGCCACAAACCTGAAAATTAAGCCGAGAAATCAACAGGAAGTGGTTATCGGAGGGTCCCAAGCTCTTCTTGGACACCTGCTGATGACCTCACTACATGCCTAGTCCCTGGGCACTGCTGTGACCAAGAGGCACTTTCTTGGTCCTCACGATGGCTCTGTGCTCCTGCTAACGTCATACCCGAGTCCACACCCTGCCTGGGATCCAAACTAGAGGGACAAGCAGGCTCCCCACAACGTGTGAACCTGGCTGCGGGTTGGAGAGATGTGCTGCTCTATTCTGAGGGGTGTGACCATGGGAAAGGAACTTCAATACTGTCCCAACTCTCTCATTTGTTCCACAGTAAGCACTTAAAGAGAACAGAAGTGAGCACTGCACACACAACTCGCTCCCTCAGTGCACAGGCCCATGAACTATGGCATGGTTTAGAGGGCCTCTGTATTTTTTGTTCATACACATATGTGTATGTACATATATATATATATTTTAGACAGAGTCTCACTCTGTCTCCTTTGGTAGAGTGCTGTGGTGTCAGCTCACAGCAACCTCAAACTCCTGGGCTCAGGTGGTCCTCTTGTCTCAGATTCTCAAGTAGCTGGGACTAGGGACACCCGCCACAATGCCTGGCTATTTTTCAGACTAGGTCTTGCTCTTGCTCAGGCAATCCACCTGCCTTGGCCTCCCAGAGCACTAGTATTACAGGCATGAGCCACTGGGCCCAGCTATATTTTCTATTTATAATCACACAGTATATTTTCCTAAGAACAACAAGTGACAACTGGCACCAAAGAATGTAAGTCCCAAGATCAGAAAGTTCAAAATCCTAACCTTGCATATTTGACAGTTCTTTACATAACAGCTCTTTCCCCCTCCTTTGCCAGTGAATTCTGATCCTTTCTGCAAAGTCTGCACGGACATCCCCCATGCCCTGAGGTTTGGCCCCACCTCCTGGGGCAGAGTCAGTTGCATCAAACACCACCAACCACTATGACACTGTGGCCACGTTAGCTCTGGGCCTCTTCACCCTCCAGGTGCCCCTTGCTGTGCCTGCTGCACTTATCCCCCCACCCCAACTACCCCACCTCCAGAAGGAAGGTTACTGAGGGTGGGAATTATAACTTATCCGTAAGTGTCCCCAGGGCTCAGGACAGTGGCTGGAACACATTAGAACCCAGAAACTCAATAAATGCCTCAATTCACCCATTCCACAAAGTATACATATTTTAAAATATCATGTTTTAATGATAAATATGTACTATTTTTATTTGTCTATTGAAAAAAGAAACTCAATAAATGTTGGCTTGAATGAACAAATGTGTAAACCAATGGGCAGATGTGAGGTGGTGGGTGAGCAGGGAGCCGGGAGGTGGCTGCCTTGTGTCTGTCAGTGGCTGTAGCGATTCCATGCCCACGGCAGTCAGCGCTCACGGGCGTTTTTTGAATAAATAATGTAATATAATAATGCAATGAAAATTTGAGCTTTTATTCATTACGTGCTTGTTTTTTCTTCCTTGGGCACTTCTTTTCTCTCTTCCCATCCCAGAGTTAGCAACCACCCTGCCAAGGAAAATCTCATGGAGGTCACAGAGTAAAGGTTAGCAGGTCACTGGAGACCACACAAAACCACCTTCTAGCCTTTTGGGAAGGACCTGAGGCCGCCTTCAGCTGAAAAACACCTTTTCTTCAATTAGTAACTACAGCTTGCGTCTGTCTTGGGCTTTATCGGTGTCCCTGGCAGGTTCACACATTACCTTACCTGACGTCACCCCTTTGCGACACAGGCCAGATCAGCCTCGCACGGTGAGAGACCCCCAGCTCAGGGACTTGCCTTCCCCTGGAGGTGGGGCCCAGGATGATGGAGCCCAAACCCTGAGTCCTGTTTGTCACTTTCACCAAACAAGACTGTTTATGCCACAGAACTGTGTGGTCAGCACCGTCCCTGTTTAAAAGCACTGAATGTTTCAGAAGAGGGGAAATGCAGCATCTTTTAAGAGGCAGAGACACATACTAGAAACTATTGCAGGAAAGAAATATTTTGAGACAACTGGATATAGGTGAGAGAGAAGAAAGTGACTTTTTTTACTGGAGAAAATAACACTAATTCTTGAAGGGATGGCCTCCCTGCACAGAGTCTGAGTATGCTGGTGGGAGGACTCAAGTGAGTCTGTAACACCTTTCCTTTGATAAAGCAGTCAAGGGTAGGTTACGGCCACGGCGCAATCCATCATTTGCAAAGACTCTTCAGTGAACAATAATCCTCTGAATGGCTTACCCTGGACAAAGGGGTCAAGCATTTCTAAACACATCAAATTTTGAGAAAACACTCTTTAATCCTGAATGAAAAAACAGATTTCCTTTAAAATTAGAGAATAAAAACTAAAACTGCATTGAAAAGTGACAGATGATTGTTAAAATAGAAGACTGAGTGGACTTACATTGTTATTTTTTAGAAATAGTGTCTCACCCAGGTGGTAGCACAGTGGTGTGACTGGAGTTCGCTGTAGCCTTGAACTCCTGAGCTCAAGTGATCCTCTAGTGTCCCCTTCCTAAGTGGGGCTGTACTATATGTCACCATGCCCAGCTAAGTTTTAAAGTTTTTGTAGAGATGGGGTCTTGCTATGTCGCCCAGGTTGGTCTCAGACTCTTGGGCTCAAAGCAATTCTCCCCACCTTGGACTCTTAGAGGGCTGGGATTGCAGGCTTAGTCACTGAAGCCAGCCCAGGACTTACATTTTAAACAGGTCCCATGGTTTTGTCTGAGTCTTACTCCAAGTACTTTTCCTTTTTTCATGTACATAGTTATGAGAAATCAAGTAGTCCCTGATACTTTAATAATTCATTCATGTTTTTTTATTAGGCTCTTAAATACCCATTCCTGGGTAAACGTCCACTTTCAACTATCCAGCCTTGGGACAGCCTAGATGCTTAGTTTGTGCAAGTGAGACTCAAAGCACCACCATTTATTTGCTGTTACTCGGGGAACCCAGAAGTACAGAGGAAATAACAGCCACAGAGGGACGAGGTTTCTAGACTTCAGTCGACAATGTAACAGCAAACATCACCACGTGGCCTGGAGAGTTCAACACTGCCTCAAGCCAGTACCCTCTCCTGCCACTGACCTGCATGTCTGAGTGCGTGTGCCGTATGCTTACCTGAATTGGGTGAGATGTGTAAACTGCTCATGTCCTTGGACAGGCCATTGGTTTTAGGGCTGGAGATGGGCGCGCAGGCGGACGTGGCTCGGGGCGGCCTCTTCCCTGGGACTTTCACAGTGGTTCTCAGCAGATCAATCTCTTTACCATGGACATTCTGCATGTAATCCTGTTCAAAATGTTAAACATCCAAGATAGATTAAAAGACCTTTTACAACCTGGGACAAAAGGATCTGTCAGACATCACGAGCTGCAACCCTGCAACCCTTCCACCGCGCAGATCACTTTAAAAATGGTAAGATTTTAACATGTCTAGAACCAGTGGCGCCATCACTACTTAAATCAGAGTTTGGTGTCCGTGTCCAGAGCTAACCCAGGCGCTAAAACAGGAAACACGAAGATGCTTCCTTCATGGGGGATTAGGAAGAAAGTATACAAATAAAATCATGTTTTAGGAACTCTTGCTTAGTACACGGAACCTGGGCTACTCCTATAAATTCTAGGTATAATTCCACACACAGAGGAGGAAACTATTTTGTAAAAACCTTTCTGTCTCAGATGGGAACACCTTGAAATATCTGGACAAGACCGAAGCTGTCTGGCGAATTCAGGTAAAAACTCTAAGTAAAAGTCCAATGTTGTCTTAAGGGCCAGGACGATGTCCGAGGGGCTGGAGTTCAGGGATGGATGTGCGAAAGCTCAGTGTTAAAAGGAAAGTGTGTTATTTGGTGCTCAAGGGTCACGTTACTCCAAGTGGGTTCACCATGGCACCCCTCCGAGGAATCTGGACCTTTCTTGTCCTGGAGGCAAATGACTAGGAGGGGGAACTCCTGGGAAGCCCAGGTGGACCCTGACGTTCTCTGCAAAGGTCACTTAGTAAACTCACCTGGAGTAAGGGCTGGTGGGCAGGGAAAGGGGGAAGGCCCTGGAGAGCCGGGGGGGCGGGGCCTGCTGACCCATCAAGAGTTATTAACCCCTGAAGGCACTATGTTACCATTTTGGTGACAACCCTCCTTGTCTGTCAGCACAGTCCGTGTTCTAAGGGCTCTGGGCACATTATTAATTTATACTGCACATTAGGAAAGAATATGCAGTCGGCCCTCTGTAGCTGTGGGCTCCATACCTACAAATTCAACCAACAGCAGATGGAAAATATTAAAGAAAGAAAAAACAGTAAAAAATGGTAGCAGTAATACAAATAAAAATAGAGTTTATCAACTATATTACCTAGCACTTACACCACACTAGATGTACATAACCCAGAGATAACCGTAAGTACCAGAAAGGACGTGCAAACACCATGCCACCTCGTATGAGAGTCTGGTATCCTCAGGGTCCTGGAGCCACACACACCCTTATGGGGGGACAGCTACATACAATACCACTGTCGGGTAAGCAACGTTCAAGTGCTTTAACACGGAGCAGAAAGTGGGAATCAGCACATTCTTTCCCAGACAGTACGTCGGTAAACTCCCTTTAGATTCTAAAACCAATGTATTCGTATCTGTTGTAAGGGATTAAGTCCAGGTGAATGTAATCGTAGAAATGCCAAACGAACTTGCCTGTGACTGCAAGGAACCCAGACAGGCTGCAAAAGTGAGATGCTTGTTTGTAACTGTGATTTGGCACAGGGAACTGATGCAGAGGGGTAACCAGGTGAACTGATGTAGAGGGGTAACCAGGGAACCGATGCAGAGGGGTGACCAGGTGAACTGATGCAGAGGGGTAACCAGGGAACTGATGCAGAGGGGTCACTGGGTGAACTGATGCAGAGGGGTGACCAGGTGAACTGATGCAGAGGGGTGACCAGGGAACTGATGCAGAGGGGTGACCAGGGAACTGATGTAGAGGGGTAACCAGGTGAACTGATGTAGAGGGGTAACCAGGGAACTGATGTAGAGGGGTGACCAGGGAACTGATGCAGAGGGGTAACCAGGTGAACTGATGCAGAGGGGTGACCAGGGAACTGATGCAGAGGGGTGACCAGGGAACTGATGCAGAGGGGTGACCAGG
>NW_003852528.1:632868-642588 GCF_000181295.1 Otolemur garnettii | reverse complement strand
GAACTGATGCAGAGGGGTGACCAGGGAACTGATGCAGAGGGGTGACCAGGGAACTGATGCCAAAGAGGACAGCAAGTTATTGTTAAGTTAATTGTATGAGTAGAGTGAAAGAAGAGGTAGGCTGGAAGAGATACCAGCACTCTCCCCACCGCACGGTGCCGCCTCACCTCTCATCTGAGGATGGCAAGCAAGAGCACTTCCCGGAAGAAGGCATCTCTGCTCAGAGCAGGCCGTTTTCTAAAAGGGGTTCCTAAACACCTTGAATTTGACTTCCACTGATACCCACTAGAAGCAAGCAAACCCAAGTTTCAAAACCAAAGTTAATGCTCATGAATAATGAATTCCTTCTTGCATAGTTACTTCTTTAAAAATATCAACTTGCTATAACTTTCTTCTTTAATGCCAATTCTTAACAAATTAAAATACAATAACAGGAGTGTAATTGAGCATTTATTGCTTATGGGCTCTAAAATGAGGCTAATCAGATAGTGACTAAGCCTCAGCATGGGCTCTTTTAATAGGCATGTTTTAACATACAATAACCAGGATATTTTATTTAAAATTATTATAGAAATGTACCCAGTGTCTGCTCTCTGGAGTTGAGCGAGGCCAGGGAGCACATTTATCTCTAGCTCAGCATGGGCTGAGGGATCTGCTTGCTTGCCTGAGTTAGGCACTTAAACTTCAGAGGAACCAGCTCTAAAGTATCAGCATATAAATTTGGCCATTTTCCTATCTCGAGCCACTAAAAATGTTTAAAACTTTGCAAGACACATTTCCTAGTCAATAACAGCCCTCCAACCCAAGGCTTTATACATTGGTAGGGTGCAAAGTTGCATGGTCTGCGGCTTCTCGCCACCCTGGATGACATGGGTTTGAAAGAAATCCATCCCTTTCAACTCTCTGCAGCTTGGTTGTTGAGGAATTAAAGCTACACCACTAAACAACAGCAAGTCCTCAGAAGTGGGATGCGTAGACCCTTGATGGGTTTGAGACAGAGACCTGGGTAAAATTAAGATAGCAAGCTGGATTTTGATATGCAAATGTAACGGATACTACCCTTCTCCATGTTTCTTGTGGAAAATGCTGATGGAAGATAAAAGAGGAAAAAACCCTTTAACAAGGCATGAGGGTAATTCAAAGCCAAGTACTTTTAAACAGCACTTAACAAGTCCCTGGGGCCCACTCAAGAGCCAGGCCCCCCAGAGGTGCCATCTCCTGCCCCTCAACAGCTTGAAAAAGTAGTAATTGCAAACCTATTTGCATTTTTCTTCTCAAGTTGTCCATGCTCATCATGCGGATTATTTCTTCCAAGCAGGCACCGGAGCAGAGGGACCCGTTCCCGAAAGCGCTGCTCGCTCGGTAACTGTGCCTCACGGTCCCCCTGCCGCCCCGTGCAGGCACCTTTGCCATCCCTTTTTTTTTACATTTCACTCCTAATTATGTTGCATCTATTGCCGTACACTTAATTAGCTGCATTAATGTGATTTCTTTTCACATAGTCAAGCAATTAAGAGCTATGATTGAGTTTCATTCAATTAGCCTCAACAAACATGCTAATTGATGTCCCAGATGCAAATGAGGTGCAATGAGAGAAACCTGCTAGCAATTGAGAGCCGTGTCAGGGACCCACAGCTTCCAGCTCGCTGACAAGGCACAGCTCAACATGGCTCCCGCCTTCTGCGGGCCGCCTTGGAGAAGGACGCGGAGTCATTAGGGCCTTGGTGTACCAGACCACTCCGGATATGGAGGCGTAATTGATTTGCTGCTGCTCGATGTTGTCTGAGAATTTCACAGTTATGCATCCCCAGGAACGGGAGGTTATCAAATGGGTAGCACTTTGCTGCGGCAAGGAGCAGTACCAAGTCCTCATCAAAATCCACATAAGGATTAACACAGGAATTCTCCTCAAAACTACAAAAAGAAGGATGCATGCGTCCTAACTGGGCATTCCCGGAGCCCTCTCTGTCTCTGCTGGCCTGTATGGTTCTCAGTAAATGGGGAGTTTATCTTGGTCAGCTCTGGGGCATATGGCACTTGAAGTTAAGCTCAAAATACAGCAATCCATCACTGGTCCCTAAAAATACTCTCAGCATACTGATCCTCCTGCCTGCATCCCGAGGACACCTTTGGCTGTCTGGTGAAGATGGTTTGCTGATGTGTTCACAGGGGCATCGACAGCGGTTAACAAGATCTTAAAGCTAAGGTGAGATGTATAAATGATGTGACTGGCACTTCAAAATTAGATCATCAGAAAAAAGGCACCAGGCTTTGGAAAGCTGACCGTGCCTAGGCCCGGCCCTCGTCAAGTACAGACGTCACCAACACCCTCCAGTCTTACCTTTACTTGACTCTTAATTCCTATAATCAAATGATCAAAAAAAAAATGTGAATCTTTGTTCCAGTTAGGTTTTCCCAGTAAGTTTCTAACTGTACAGATAGGCTAATACATTTAATATTTTATTTTAATATTTAATATTTTGACAAGTTAGGTAATCTCTTCAGACACTAAAATTTGTTTGGGTTTTACGACATGGTCAATCTAACTGAGTTCTCCCCATCCCCGCCCACCCCTTTTCATAATCGAGTTTAACAATCTTCAAAAATTGTGATTCTTGGCATGCTATCAGGAAGTTTCTGAGTTCCGTGAAGTTTTCAAAACCATTCTAACATCACTTGGCTTTTTATCACTGTCTGGGCATTTGTTTTGTGGGTATGTGTCCAATGCTGGCACCTCGGCATAGATCAAGGTCGTACCCAAACTGCACTAGCTGGCCTGTCAATCACTGCCATGCTATGCAAAAACAAAGCAGTTTCACCTGCAAATTTTTAGTAAGCCAAAAAAGCTATTTATTGTTTAAAATTTCAACAACTGAGCATACACCTTTTTAATTTTCTGAGTATGCACACTGCATTTCTATGGGATGCTAGATTTTGACAACTGTCTTACAAAAGGTACTTCTGCAGTTGTATGAGTTGCAAGCTGAACTAACCACTTTTTTAGTGGGTGAATATCTTTCCTTGAAAGAAAGACTACACCAGACAGACTGACTATGGTTATTCAGCCTCTGATATTGTGGTAGATATTTTCCTGAAAATGAACAAAGTAAGCACTTCAAAGAAAACAGCTAACAGTATCAGCGACCAATCATAACATCTGAGCCTTCTAAAGAAACTGGCTGGGAATTTAACAAATCTGTGTCTCTCACTATGAGTTTGATACCTTGCAAAGACTTGTCAACTTTTCTAAGAGTGATGGTGATATCAATAAATGGAAATTTTAGATATTATCTGAGGAAAAGTATCACCATTTGGAAACCTGCATACTTTATTTCAAAACACACTATGTCATGTATGGATTTTTTCTTTGAGACAAATTCATGTTCTGTCGTCCAGGCTACAGTCAAGCGGCCTGATCGCAGCTCAATGCCACTTCAAAATAGCAGGCTAAAGGAATCCTCCTGCCTCAGCCTCCCGAGCAGCTGGGACTACAGGTGTGCACCACCACTCTTGGCTAATTTTTTAATTTTTTGCAGAGTTGGGATCTTGCTATGCCCAGACTGGTCTTGAACTCCTAGTCTCACGTGGTCTTCCCACCTCGGCCTCCCAAAGTGCTAGGATTATAGATGTGAACCATCACACCTGGCCCAAATGCAGAGTTTTGGGGATGACAGGTGTGGTCAGGGATGCATGGATACAACACACATCAGGGAGCATTCAAAGCACAAGTCAGTTTGATGGATTTTTATGCAGCAGAGAAGGACAAAATGTGATTCCACATTGTATTATGTTGAGTTTTGGTGAAGTATGCAGAGGGAATAGCCGCAATTATGGGATATGTCTATTAAAATACTACATATCTGTATAATATGAGGCTTTCTTCACATACTTTCACCAAACAACACACTGAAGCAGATATGAGAACCCAAGTCTGTCACTGAGCCAGATGTTAAAAGGTCTGAGAAAACATGTAAAGTTATGATAATTTTGTTTTGGAAACTATACTTTATATAAAAATGTTATTTACATTAACATATTTTGGGTGTTTCATTACTATTAAGTGGATTATGTATTTAAAAGTTTTCCTCATTTGAATTTCTGACATGATAAATACCCATAAAATAATAAAATACATAAAATAACAGAATAAAAGGTACACAAACAAAAGGGCTTTGGAGTTCCACGGGAGTTCTGAAGAAGGGGAAGACATCCTGGGCCCACAAGGTTTGAGAACCCCTAGTCCACCTTAATGTGTGTGATTTCATGGACATACCTGGGGGAGAACAGGAAACTTGGACTTTGTGGAGATACTGGAAATGCTTTTCAAGTTTGTTTGTCTTCTGGAGGAAAAGGACGACTTGTTGTTATTCCCTATCTTCACTATACTTTCATGAATGTCCCAGCTCAGGAAGGAAGCAGTAGTTTCAGTTCTATTTTTAAAAAGCCTCATTTTGGGGCTCAAAAAAAAGGTACGTAAAAGAAGCCATTGTCAAGGTAAGAGGCACTGCTATTCCCAAACTCCATTTAATATTATTTTCAAAGGAAACTAATCTTTAAAGACACACATAGTACCCTTCATTCAAAAAAAGATCAAGCGAATGTTCAAGCCCAACATTTATGAATAATAAACAATAGACTCATACACAGTTGCAGGTGGAGCAGAAGTCGCACTCCTAAAGACGCCGCAGAAACACTGCACAGCTGTGAAAATCTTCTGTCCACGTCCTTTCAGATCACAGAGCCCAGAGGAAGACGATTTCTCCTTCTCTCCAAAGAACGAAGTCACAATAGCAAGGTAGGAGGCAGCTTCAAAGTGCAAATCCGATGAGAAATAATTTTGTTTCCCAAGATAGCCAACAGAATTCTGGTCTTTCCCCTTCAGAACTGCCTTGGGAAAGACCCACTGACTGATGCTTGAGAAAGTGACCACTGGCCTTGGAGGAAGAAGGCACCCAGCAAATCAGAGGTCTTACGGTGACAGAGGACAAGACCGTGGCTATGAGACTTTCTTCTTTACTTAGTAAGTACTTTACTGGGTCTGGGTAATTATGGAATACGTGGTAAAAAAGAAGGCTGGGGAAGCCTCGACTGAGACCAGTGGTGGCTTCACACGCAACGAAGAGCTGTAGCAGCACAGCTAGAGCCCGCCTGTCCAGCCCATGTGCAGTGGCTGCTGGCATCCAACAGCTGCAGCAAAACCCAGCATGAGCCTGGGGGACAGGTTATTAAAATATAAACCAAAACAGAAAATTCCTAATTGAATCCTGGACATTTCCTTGGCTTCGTGACGGTGTGTTTTGACTGACCTCCTATATGGAGCTTTATCCCGAGAGAAAGATTCTTCTCATCTTTGGTTCAGTTGAGTGTTGCCCAGCCGCAGCCCAGAGGTGCTCAAACCCAGCCTTGCAGTCAAGAAGGGCTGTCTGTCTTCAGTCACTGCTGGCCTCTCCCAAAGGCAGGCAGGAGAGAAATTTCACTGGAATGAACTTCAGGGGCCAGCACCACACTGTTGCTGTTCCGATCATTTAATATTTAAATCTGGCTTGAAACAACTAGACCAGGAGTTAGACCATGGACATTTTTGAGTTATGTGTTACCCATCTGTATTTCTTTAAAAACTTCAGATTTCTTGGGATGAATTTGCCAGACTAAGCAGCGCTAAAAGAAACAGGAGATTTTGGGGCAGCGCCTGTGGCTCAAAGGAATAGGGCGTCGTCCCCATATGCTGGAGGTGGTGGGTTCAAACCCAGCCCTGGCCAAAAACTACAAAAAAAAAGAGAAAGAGACAGGAGATTTTTAAGACGGCAGAGCACGTGTGAGGGCACCGGAGCCTGTGATGCCCTCCTCTGCCATCTGACCTGAGGAAGCACAGCAAAACTCCCACTTTGGATTTGGCCTGTCATTTTTTTTCTCATTTATTTATTTGTCCATGTGGGAGTCCTGGAGCCTAGGGTACACTGACATAAACACAAATATTCTGAAAGCATTGATAACCACACTAGTCTCTATCTCATAATTTTGCCTATTAAAATGACCACATAAGAATATTAAAATGTTAGATGCTCTGTAGTACTTCCTTTGTGTAAAATATTCAGTTAAAAAACACTATTGAACCTGAGACTTTATTCTTCTTTGGTTCCACAGGCAGAACAACATTTTTTCTTTTTAAAGAAAAAGAAAACATTCTTAGCACGTAGAGTTCAGGAATATTAGTAGGAGGATTGGTACACTACATGAAGGGTACAACAAGCATTGCAAAAGAACCTAAAATTCCTAGATACAAGTTTGTGTACTCCCAAGTATAAGGTACACAGTCTTTGCATAATAATTACTGGTATGTAAACATTTACATCTAATAGATGCCCATCACAAATTTTAAGTACTTCTATTTTTTAAACTTTCACATAGGCCTATTTAGAAGTATCTTTTACCCCCCCCCATTGCTTTTATAGGAATTATTCTATTTTTCTAAATCTGATGTCTCCACCTATATGGGATTCAGTTCAGAGAGCAGTCAACTCACTGACAACCAGACCTTTCTGAATTCCTGGAGAATCTGCAGAAGACAAAACTCAGCTTTCTCCCAGTCAGAGAATAAGCCTCAAAATCAGAGAACTTGGGATCCAATCTCTGCTCTCTTATTAGCCATGTGCCTGGGGAATGTTATTTAATCACTCTGGGCTCTGTATCTGCACCTTTACAAATAGGAAGAGTAATAGTCCCTGCCTCGTGATATTGTTGTGAGGACTAACTGAGATAGTAGTCGAAGTGCTTAACAGAGCACCAAAGCCCTCAGTAAGTATTCACTCTTACTACTCATGTCCAATAAAAACACTGAAATATTTTCCCTCTGACTTGATGTGGCTATTTCATGAGCTAAAAGTCTTGTTCCCACTTGAGAGAGCAATTCTGACATGGTAAGCCATTAAGGGTGGCCTGCAAAGCTATTTTTCACTTTGTAGCACAGGAAAACAATGGCCCTCTACAAATGAATCACATTTTCTACTTTTTCTTTCTTTCTTTTTTTTCTCCAGTCTTCTTCTTATTCTTTTCTTGGGGTAGGGGGTGGGGGAGGCACATCTATGGTAGTCAGACATTTTTATTGCAAAATGCCGTCTGGAAAAGATGCAAAACCAAATTGCTAAAATGCAAAGGAAAAAAATCAGGGGGAAAAACAAAAGGCCCCCTTCCCTTTGCTTATTGAGTTCAAAGGCATAACATGCAGCGCCCTGCAGCAAATGGGAAGCTACACTAATTTTAAAGCCATAAAACGCTATCAAGTGCCCTGCGGGGCAGGGCTGCTCTGCAGCTAGTGGCACCTAAATAAGACATGGTTCATTTACTTCGCAGCTTAGCCTAATGTAATCATCAGCGGATTTTTAGCCTAGAGTTGTAACAGGCAAATAGCCGATGCAGCAGAGGCGGCCCTCCCAGCCATTGAGGGGGCTGCCGCTAGATTGCTGTTGATTAGAAAATTTTTCAGTTTTGACAAGCACTTAATGAACATAAATCGCGCCTTGATTGGTTTCCATCGGGGCCACAGGCACACCTGAGAAGAAGCAGGCCTCCCCAGCTCCGCCTCGCCCCACCTTGCAGGACCCCAGCAACATGCCGGCAATCAGGTTACCAGCCGTAGGAGAAAATATTTATAAAATAGAATAATGAAATTCCATTTCTTAGTAGAAGGGAAAAGATACCACTCGCCACCCCCCGCGGCCGACCTCTCCCACAGAGTCCCGCGCTGTGACTCAACTGTCACTGAGGGAAAGAGAGGGGTTTGATTTATTTACCTTCTTCAAGAATTTTTGGCTTCAATTAGTAACACTAAAGAGCTGAAAATGGAAAACAAATGATATAGATTGAGGACACAGGATGGCTGGCGCCTCTCTGGACTACCACGCTGCGGGCTGATGGGGCAGCGTCCTACGCACTCCACTCACAGCTTAAACCTCACACCCATAAGCTGACCCACACATCTGTGTATTTATAGACACGCACACATATGCTCTATTTTTTCATTGGATTTAGAAACACAAGAAGGCAGAATGTGTCACAGAGAATTGTTAGCTAGGCTGTGGTGGTTTAATTTTTACAGAAACACGAGGACTTCATACGTCTCGTCTCACCAATGACACCCATTCACTATGTGTTGTCTACATCACAACAACGTGAAATGTAGGCAGGACACATTTTGGCTATTTACTTCTGAATCCTCAACTCTTTCCAAACCCTGGAGGCCATACAGAATAAACAAGAAAGTCTTTAGACAGAAATAAGACCTTGATAAAGAATCTAACTTTTTGTGTGTACGAAAGGAATGCTGCTGCTGATGTTCCCTGAAAGTCTTTCCACTATGGTGGCAGTGTCACAGCATAGCTTCAACATACGGGAAAAACAACTTATCATACTCTCTCAAATAGGCTGGCTGAATGACAAGAGTATGTCCCAAGTCACCCAGGAACGGTGTTCAGCCAGCACAGGGCAAGCCCGAGACCAGGTGGCTGCTGAGAGGCTGTTTCCACGCCATATGGGTCCAGACCATCATTCAGGTCACCAAACTTACACGAGTCACTGTATTCATGACAGGGCCTAGCAAATGTTCAGCGGTTTCTCTCCACCAGGGCCCTGGGGAGGTTGAGCAGCTTTAAAATTCAGCCTCCTCTGTAGTTTTCCCATGGTCTAGTTTTTCCGTTTAAAACCTCCAGCGTGGAAGAAGCATTTGTGTGCACTTAGGTTCACAACAGCATGACTCACAATAGTGAGGAGAAGCAACTCGAGTGTCCACCACAGAGAAATAGAAGAAACAAAAGGCAGTATGTACCCAAAACGGAGTATTATTCAGCCTTCAAGAGAAGGAAATGCTGCCTATACTACGACATGGATGAACTCCAGGGCACAACACTAAGAGAAGTGAGCCAGCCGTAAATAGAGAAAAATACGGCATGATTCCACTTGTAAAGGGTTCTGAGCGCAGACAGACTCATAGAGAAAGAGGTAGAACGCTGTTGCTGAGGGCTGAGGGGGGATGGGGAGTTAGAGTTGGTAGCTACAGAGTTCAGTTCTGCGAGGTGAAGAGGAACTTCTGGAGACTGCTTGCACTTCAATGTGAACACACTGAACACTACTTTATACTTTAAAAATGGCAAGATGGCAAAGTTTACTACAATTAAAAAGCAACCAACAAACCAACCAAAAAAACCCTCCAAATGCCCCAAATAACAAGGAAAACCCTGAAGTTCCTCCCCTACGTGGAGGTCCAACCTTCGGGGTGCGGCCAGCGGAGCCTGGACACGGCTGGGACGTGTTTCTGTGGCTTGAGAGCATCACGTGGCGGGTTCCCTTCTCACGCTGCCAAGGGCTCTAGCCCTACAGATCTAAGGGCAGGCCGAGCACATGCTCACTGTGCTCTCATTCATTCAGACAACGTCCCAGATGCCTGGGATACACGGGTAACAAGATCCACAAGGCCTCTGGCCTCCAGGAGTTCTTAGTCCTGTGAGAGAATCAGGCCTGGAAATAAGCCGAGAGGGACAGACACGTGACCAGCAGGGAAGGGGGAGGCACGCACAGCAGGCCGGTGCCCAGCAAGCTCAGTGGGGGAAACCCCTGAGAGGAACCAACAGACTGGACCAGGAGGAGATGGTGTGGCAAGAAGGTGGGGCAGAGAGGAGCCGGTCAGCAGAGGCCACCGCACCTGAAGACCCGGGGCCACAGGACACG
>NW_003852528.1:630216-632298 GCF_000181295.1 Otolemur garnettii | reverse complement strand
GGGGGGGTGAGTCTGAGCTAGGTGGCAGGCAGAGCCTGGATCCTCACTTCACAGAGTGAGGACTTTATCCAAAGGCAAAGTGGGGCCTTCTTCATCATCAAAACACTCGCGAGAATCACACGGAGGGAAATAAAGACACCATGAGAGTGACAAGGGGAAGGGAGATGCGGCCTGGGGATGAGCGTCGTTCAGTCCAGCCGACAGGGTTTGGAAAGCTTCATGGGCAGGGCACAGGTCTTGTTGAACCCAGCAGAAAGGCGGTCTGCAAATCTAGGAGAGGTGTCCTGGGAAGACCACCTCTGGGAGAGGAACCTCTGCAGTCTTCCTGGACGCACAGCTGGGAAGGAGGGAAGGTGGAGACGAGCGGCCAGTGAAGCCCTCACCCCATAATGACCACGACAAGCTCAGCAATTTCACACAGTGCCACAAGTCACAACTGCAGACTACACCCAGCTCCCTCTACCCACATACCAGGAGGAACCAGCTCGCAGGAGCTGACTAAACTCTTCTGAAATCAAGGAATTTTAAGATGGAGGGAGGTAATGCCGTTTTGGAGTCACAAAGATCTGACACTATTATTTCATCCTCTGTAAACAACAAGCTGTAATGAAGTTGTGCCAAGCTCTTATGTGTGCGCACACAAGTGCCTGCATATGTACCATCCCATCTGCTTATTCAGGATACATTTCCACATCCATTCTCGGTTGGAATCTGCCTCAAATCCTGTCTGGGAAAGAGGTGCAGCATCACTATGACTTCAAATGGACAATATCTACATGTCAAGGTCCCCACGGTGACACTACACAAGTCCCTGTGGAAGTGACCCATTTGGACAACTGGGGACAGAGAACACCTGCAGAGTGGAGCAGGTGAGTGTCTGTCCCATGCAGACAAGACCCTGTCACATGGAGACTTTCTCCTATTCCCAGCAACAGCTCACAAACTTGGATTCTCTTATCATCCCCAGAGCTGACCCTGCCAGTCTTAGAAACTAAGGGCTGCCGGCTGTGGTTTGATGTGTCCTTTAAGAACCCCTCCCAGCTGCCCCAACAGGAAGCTCAGACTAGAACAAAAATGCTGATTTGTCACCACAAAGCTCCCGGCGTTTGTTCTTCCCTGTCTTTGTAATTTCCTAGTATAACTTTACACGGACTGTGGTTTGGGTTCCAGTAGTGTTTAAGGCTTCGGACCGTCCATGTAATGCCACATGTGTGGGTGCACACACCTGCATATGAACTGCCCCCACCTAATCGGATCCACCCTTAGGTAGGCCACGTCATGCATCACAGTGACTAGTTATCTGTCTCAACCTCAATGTCACCAGAATTTATAAAGCAGAGTCAGGATCGCTGACAGTGGGGCTCAGCACCCAGGCAGTGGAGGAGCAACGATGTCGGGGAGTCACGCGACCTGATGTTCCAGTGTGGGTGCCTCAAAGATGCTGGGGAGTCACGCGACCTGACACTCCAGTGTGGGCGCCTCAGTCAGAGTGACCTGTATGTGCTCAGCAGTATCTACCTACCAGGCACACGCCAGCCCCTGGGTAGACATGGGGCACGCATAGCCTTTGTCCTCTGTTAGGTCCACTAGATGAGGCCTGGAGATCTGAAGGGCCATGGAGGTGCACCTGCAAGATGGAGACAGCTCACCTGCAAGGGGTGGGGTGCTACACACCTGAATGGGGTGCTACACACCTACACCATAGGCACTTCACACCTGCATGGGGAAACTGCATACCTACACCATAGGCACTGCACATCTGAACGGGGGTACTGTACACTTACACCATAGGCACTTCACACCGGCACGGGGGAACTGTACACCTACACCATAGGCACTTCACACCTGCATGGGGGAACTGCACACCTACACCATAGGCACTTCACACCTGCACGGGGGAACTGCATACCTACACCATAGGCACTGCACACTTGCATGGGAGAACTGTACACCTACACCACAGGCACTTCACACCTGCATGGGGGAACTGCACACCTACACCACAGGCAGTGCACACCTGCACGGGGGAACTGCACACCTACACCATAGGCACTGCACACCTGCACAAGGGAACTGCACACC
>NW_003852528.1:614981-621193 GCF_000181295.1 Otolemur garnettii | reverse complement strand
GCCATCTCTTGAGGCTCTCGTAGCCCCACTGCACTCTAGAGTAAGCCACGCCACTGGGGAACTATGGACCTGCATCAAGAATTTCCATTCCCAGAAGATTGGCTTGCATTTGAAATGAATTGCTTGCAATGAAAATGACATTGGCTCTTACTTGTTATACAATTCTGTAACAAAGCCTTGCTCACCCCCTCCCTCCTGTACTCTAATAATATTTGCATATGCTTTAAAAAAAAATGGAATTGGGGGCAGTGCCTGTGGCTCAAAGGAGTAGGGCACCAGCCCCATATACCGGAAGTGGTGGGTTCAAACCCAGCCCTGGCCAAAAGAAAAAAAAATGAAATTAGCAAACACAAGAAACAGCCTTGGAACAGAAGAATTTTTGAAGAACTGGTTGTGATTGTATAATCAAGAGGTGGGGATGAAGGCAAGGAGGCACTGGCCCTCCTGTGGGAATTTGCCGGTACACACCGTTGTCACCATCTGTGCCCCTTGGCAAGAAGCTGCAGATGTCCCTCTGGCTAAGCCTGGGCCCAGCAGTGGGTATACAGTGACTTGAAATGTATCATCAATCAGATCTCACTTTTTCCTGGTCAGGGAGTCCTAGTAAGAAGAATATTGTGATTACATTTCTCTCTCTAAGTTCCATAAAGCAACTGGGTCAATAATTAGACCTTTGCTCTCTGGCAGGGTCTCAGGAAGAATTAAGCCACCAACAGGGCAGCCTCCCTGCCGACAGAGAGTCTCTAGGGAGGGAAACCAGCAGGAACCTGTGTGTGCTGGTGACCCGACAGACACCAAAGCTGGGGGTGAGTGGGGGCAGGTGCAGAACTAGAAATATCTGGACGTGGCAGTCCCAAAAAGGTACACGGTCTGGTCACGGGTGGGCCTACTGGAACTGGTATTGCCTCTCTCTGATACACAGGCCACCTGGTGAACCCTCCTGACTCTGTTCCAAAAATAAACTAGCAGCACCAAGTACAAAGGGCCACTCCAATAAAGAAAGTATGCTTCGACCTAAGGATGTATCTACCTACATTGGTGCACACATATCCCATGTGCCCACTGATTGGAGAAGCGCGGATTCCTGCTAACATCAGAAGCGAGTGAGAGAGGCCTAAGGAAACATATGCTTTGTGGGCCCAGGTCTGAACCTGCTCCAATTCACACTAGCAAGCAAAGTCAACACCCAGGATGCCACCTGTTACCTGTGATATTGGAAATGATTTGTTTTTAGGGTAAATTCTCCAGAGAGCAGGGAAAAGCCCTGCACTGCCAGAGGAGATAAACTGACAAGCTCTCTCTAGGAATTTGAAAACATACACCAAAAGCCATAAAGGCACATAGAACTTTCAATTCAGGAAGCTGATTGCTGGGAATTTATCCTAGGGAAATAGACAAGGGCTCAGGGATATAAATAGAGGGACACTGACCATAGTTACTTAAAATAGTGAAAAAATTCAAAGTAAATTGATTTGCTGAAGAAACTGAGATACGGTCAAATCCATTAAGGACTGTCTGCACCATGGAATATTATATAGCCATTAACAATGGTGTGTACAAGTATGTGTGCTGACCTGGACAGGCTGTCTCTGGAGAGAAGAGCAGAGTGCAGTCAGTGGGTGCCAGACAGCGGGTGTCAGCTGGAGGGTGCACCCCAACACGCTAACACTCTGTTCTCTAGGAGTGATGTTAATTTTCTCAAATACGTTTATTTCCAATTTCTTGTTAAGCATGGTGCAATTTTAATAAGCATGTCAAACTTTTAAAGGGTAACAGTGTATGCAGTCAGCCCTCCATGTCTGCAGTGCCACATCTGGAGAGTCAATAACTGTGCATTGAAAATATCCAAAAGAAAGAAAACCAATAAAAACAATAGTACAATAATAAAAATAATACAAACAATAACTGAACAGTACGACTATTTACACAGCATCACGCTATATTAGGTATTATAGGTAATCTAGGGATGATTTAAGGTATATGGGGGGATGTACACAGGTTATCTGCAAATACCAGGACATGTTTTGTAAGGGACCCGGACCTGCCTGGAGTTTGGTACGTGACAGGGGTCCTGGAACCAGTACCCTACTGATACCAACAGATCACCGTAATTATTACCAACAAACACGTATTCAATTCTACACCCTTCCTACACCTTCCTAGCAAGATTCATGAAATGTATTGTTACAAAACCGTGATTATTAATGACATCCCGACTTTAAATTTTATCAAGGCCTGATAAAAGAAGTAACTGTGAGTACGATGTCTACATTTCCTCCCAAGAATAACGTTAATCCTGTCTTAAAAATCTATCTCAAAAGTCACCAAATAAGAAAAATAAATAAAAAATCACCAAAATAAAACATTTCATTAACGCACACAGAAAAGGTTCTCCTGACTTACAGGAACTGGAACGTGCTCTCATCTGACAGTGAAAACTGAGTGATGAATTGCATTTAACCTCTGGTCTGTTTTGGCTCTTTGCAAAACTGAATCCTGGTTCCAGTGTGTTTCCTTCACTCCCAACTTTCAGACATATCACTCTTCCTTCTCTCTTCTCTTGTCTTTCACTCTCATTTAAACCTTACTTTATCAATCTATGCCTTGTATTGTAATTCTTTATAGAATCAGCAAGCCACAGGTTGGTATGGAGGAGAGGAAAGAGACAGTTGTATGGTCTCGGGGGTGTGAGTATTATTTATCTCATGATACGACTAACTTGGAAGGGCGGCAAGAGGCGGGGCTGCTGCTGGGGTCCCTCCCCCAGTGCTGAGCTGAGGTCTGGGGCCTATACTCACATGTAAGCTCGGGTGGTAGGTCAGCACACCGTTGTCGCACAGGGTGACGTATTTCTTCTTCCACTCTTTATTCAGTGATTTGCCACTTCGCTTCAGCAGCATGCCCTACAGGGGAAACAGCCAGATACAAAGCCTCACGTAAATAAAAAAAAGAAAGTAGGTACAGAGGTAATCCTTACATTTTTAAACTTTTCCTTGTATCATTGCTATTTTAAAAAGTAAATTACATCTATTTTTAGGTTGTTAATTTGGGTTTCTCTTCCCTTTTATACACAACATATACCTTTGACAACCTTGTGTTGTGGGTATGGAACTTAAGTCTGTGATGCTGGTGAACGTTGAGACACACACACATTCTTCAACAAATGTAACACAAACATGAACACAGAGGCCATGAGGCTCTGGGTCAGACCTTCGCGTGACAAATGTGACACAAACATGAACACAGAGGCCATGAGGCTCTGGGTCAGACCTTCGCGTGACTAAGTCATAAGCACACAGGGAACGTCTGAAGGTGTAACCTTTTACAGAAAGAAACCTCAATTTCCCTTTCTGAAAATAGTACGTTCATTTCATTCTCACCTAGTATTTATGAATAAGAATATTTTATACTTTCTTTCATTTCCTATTTTTAACTTATTAAAACACAAATTCCACTGACAAATGTTAGTAACAATATTTAATACAAGAATTGTGTGTAATGTGCTTTGATCTACTTTTAATGAAATCATATTGGGGGCTCCTTGAAAACCACTCAGAATTTGAATCCAATAGATTTTTTTTTTTTTTTTGGACAAAGTCTCAAGCTGTCATCCTGGGTAGAGTGCTGTGGTGTCGTAGCTCACAGCAACCTCAAACTCTTGGGCTCAAGCGATTTTTCTGTCCTCAGCCTCCCAAGTAGCTGGGATCATAGGCACCTGTCATAATGCCTGGCGATTTTTAAAAAATTGTTGTTGTTGTCATTGTTGTTGAAACCCATTTGTTGTTCAAACCCAGCCGACAGGCCCAAGCTGGGTTTGAACCCACCAGCCTCTGTGTATGTGGCCGGTGTCCTACCCACTGAGCTACACGCACCGCCCTGAACTCAATACATTTTTGAAGCCATTTTTAATGCAGTTGTTTTTAAATGGCTGGTGAGAGTTTCACCCTGTTTTAGCCACCAAGTCCCAGTAAGTCTTCCTCCTCATTCACAGGCTGTTCTGGGATCTGGAATCTGGTGGCCGACACTGAGGCCTGCCAGCCTGCCTGGCCTCGCCCACTCCTTCCCTTCCCTGGCGCTGAGCTGAGCCCCCTCCAACTGTGGCTTCTACCCCGGAGTCTCTGCTCCTCTCCCCCACGTCACTGTGCAACTCCTCTCCATGTGAATAAGGAAAATGCAGCGATCTCCTCCTTTGCTCTTCTTCTTGCAGCTGTCCATTGTGAACTTCCAAGATCACAGTAAGGACTGAGAAAGGTTAAGACTCATGCTACTTAATTCATCTGGGCCGAGGGGAAGGAAAGTGTTTCCACACAACCCCACACCTTGAGAAAGCAGAGACACCTGAGAGTGGCCTCCACCAACCTCCGATACTCTATTCTCCCTCAAGAATCACAATAGGAGAAAAAATTAAGTATTATCCTGAGACATAACTGAGTTCAGGTTTCAATTAATTATCAATATTCTGACAACACTATTTTTTATTTTCTCAAATCACACGGGGCTCTGACCCCCATGAAACATCGCTGCTGGGAGGAAAATATTTGAAAGCTTTAAACAACACACAAATGAGCTGCTGGAGGATGCTTTCTCTGCCAATTCTTATTATTCAAGGTAAATGTGGTAAAATGCAGCATTCTTTAACTGCCTGGAACCTAAACCAATGTAAACCAAATAGGGCACTGAACTAACCCCACAGGAAAATGTTCCCAAGTTAGAAATTCAGGCAACAAAAGCTTCATTGCAAAGTGCGTATTAGTGGGAGAGGGAGTTCCCACTGGCTTGCAATAATAAATAAGCAAATACTTCAACTCAGTAAATATCCTTTCCCTGTGGGATTCCTACAGATTTTTAGACTTAGCATAACAAAACTTCACACAGGTTCTCCTGTAGGCTCACACTTTCCCACTATGCATTTCAGATGGAATTTCAACAGTGCCAGGGCCAGAGGTCCCAGGTGTCCTTGCTAGATCACGCCTGCTCCAGGCTCCAGGGAGAGTGCTCTGTCCCTTCCCACTCACTGGACCAGCCCCTGCTGCAGGGGGCTTGCACAACTCTTCTGGTTGGCTTGTGGTTGCCTTTATGGGCAAACCCTGTACTTGAAATTACCCTTTCCCAGTGGAAAAAGGATTGACTTACTGAGGAAACAGGGGAAATGTCCTATCAGGAGGCAGGTGGAGAGATGGCTATACGGTTTTCTGAGAACTAAATCAGGCTGATTTATTTTGATTCTAAGAAAACTTAACCTCTTGGTGAAGGAAAAATCCAACTCTTGACAATCTTAAACTCCATGGCTCACATAGGAAGATGATCTTGGATCACACACAGTATTCTAATACTGCAAACGCCAGTGGGCCTCCAGAGCACCTGGTGCCCTATCCTAGGAGCTGTATTTCTGCCTTCCAGCTTCAGACAGGCTTGTTATCTCAACCCCCTTCCCCCCACTGCGAGCCACCCAGCACCAGGGAAGGTGCCCTCTGAACACTGACCCTTGCACGCACAGCACATCCACAGTCTCCCTGTGTCCCACAAGCAACAGGTCTGGGCAGCAAAGTTATAAAAGCCACAGCTCTCACGTTACCAACTAAACTCGGAGCAGCAGAGGTCAAGGGACCTGTTAACAAGTGGGAAGTGACAGGACCAGCGCTCATGCTGTCTGCATTCCTGCCACTAGGCTCTGGGCTGCTGAATCCTTCTGTTCCTACTTGTGGGTTCCACTCCAGCTCTGCTCCCCAGATGGGAATTTTGGGCACCCCAGCCACTGACCCAAGGCCTTCAGTCTTGATCCACAAGCTCCTAGTTCCAAAGCTCAAACAACAAATGGCAGATCACTGTGCATCCCTCTGGAGGGATCTCTGTAACCTGCGTCTTCTGCCGAGAGGGAAGTGAGCTCACATTTCACGTGTACGTGGCGTGCAGTTACAGAGGACGTCCTCTATCCTCCAGCTCCCAGGAAACCGTGTTCACTCAGAGAATAGACGGGTTCCACTCCAGCTCTCAGGGAACCGCGGTTCACTCAGACTGTGAATAGACGGGTTCCACTCCAGCTCCCAGGGAACAGAGGTTCACTCAGACTGAGAATAGACGGGTTCCACTCCAGCTCCCAGGGAACAGAGGTTCACTCAGACTGAGAATAGACGGGTTCCACTCCAGCTCCCAGGGAACCGCGGTTCACTCAGACTGAGGATAGACGGGTTCCACTCCAGCTCCCAGGGAAC
>NW_003852528.1:608449-614470 GCF_000181295.1 Otolemur garnettii | reverse complement strand
GGTTCCACTCCAGCTCCCAGGGAACCACAGTTCACTCAGACTGTGAATAGACGGGTTCCACTCCAGCTCCCAAGGAACAGAGGTTCACTCAGACTGTGAATAGACGGGTTCCACTCCAGGAAGCTGGGTGAGCTCATGCCTCTCGCGCCCACATTTCCACTAAAACACGATGTAAGCACAGAGTGAGAGGACAGCACCACTTCTTTTTTTTTGAGAGGGAGCCTCAAGCTGTCCCCCTGTGTAGAATGCCATGGCATCACACTCACAGCAACCTCCAACTCATGGGCTCAAGCGAGTCTCCTGCCTCAGCCTCCCAAGTAGCTGGGACTATAGGCGCCCGCCACAACGCCTGGCCATTTTTTGGTTGCAGCCATCATTGTTGCCTTGCGGGCCCGGGCTGGGGATTCGAACCCGCCACCTTAGGTGTATGTGGCTGGTGCCTTAGCTGCTTGAGCCACAGGCGCTGAGCCAGCACCACTTCTAAGATGAAAAAATTCAAGATGTTCCATAAAATACACCACATACGGCTCCAGGGGAAGGTATTTCTGTTTGCTAGACCCAGGAGCAGCCTGAGAAGGCCTTGAATTCTTAGAATCTCACAGGAGGATGGGATGCGGCAATGTCATCCCCACTAGCCAACTGTAGGAAAGGAGCGCCCAGGGCCGCTGGACCAGGAGAAGGCCAGGCCTCCTTAGTGGGGCGGAGCACACCACAGGGCCACATGCTGCCACTAATGGGCCCCTGGAGGTGTGCAACATACTCAACCAGCAGGGCAGGCAGGTCTAATGCTGTCGCATTTCCTGATGATCCAAGATAAAGAAAAAACTGGACTTGGATGTGATGGCTCCTTATGATTGGCAACACATTATATATTTTTGGCATATAACACAGATCAAACCAAACCCATCTGCAGGCTAGCTGTTCATGAGCTCTGTGTTTAAGACCTCTGGCCAAAAGTCCCAGGTACTGGCTGGGGCAGCCCTGCCCTTCCCAGGGATCCTACACTTCCTCAGTAGGACAGGTCTACGGACACATGGAGTACTGGTCCTGCAAGGCAGCGGGGTGCACAGAGGCATGGTCACCAGGGCTCCTTTTCATCTCAAACCGGACAGCTACTCTCAGCCACACTTCCTGCCTGGCCCTATTGGCATTTGAATGTCTGGGCCCTGACTCAGGTGATAAGGGAACTAGAGATGAGAAATAAGGCTGGGTTGTTTGATACACACACACTAAGAAAGATTCCTCTGGGGGCTCTGGTGAGGACAGATGTCAAGTTGGCCAAGGCTGAAGCCACAGGCTCTTTCCTACTTAAGTGTGGATGACTATGGACCAGAGGCACCTAGGGTACCACCTGAGAGCTCATTAAAGACGAAGAATGTTGAGCATAGCCCAGAGGGAGGGACTGATCCAAGTTTAACAGGATCCTCTGCTGATCTGAGCACATGTTCAAGTTTGAGAAGCACCGGAAATCTGTCACTTGGGAACTGTCACTTCTCTAAGAAAATTTCCAAAATCTTGAGTTATTTTAATGACCATTTAAAAGGTGATCTGAGAACTGCTGTGGGATTTCACTGCCTGACTTGACATTTACAACTTAATAGGTCACAAGTGGTGCTAAGGAGGAAAGCACAGAGGGAGACCTGACGTGTAAATCACTCACTCTTTGATCAAGTAAAACTCCAAGCGACAGCTTTGCATGCAAAATAAATTCTCAGTACAAATGAGGAAAAGTGAGGGACTGGGCCCACTGCACAACATGGTCACTGGGAGCTGGAAGAAACCCTGCACCATGATAGTTGGTGCCACCTTCCTGTGAGGATGGCAATCGTTCCAGCAAAACAACATCATCCTTCACATCAAACTCATTCAATGCTGTTCATTTAAATTTTATTCTTTTAAAAAAAAGGTCAGTTATAATTAACTCAGTTACTTTCAGTTTGATATTAAGAGGGAGTTGAAATTTAGCTTTAAGCTTACACATGACTGTGCATTAGTATCATGAAGACAATGTACGTCAGTATTGGCAGGATCCATGAGAGCTCTGTTCTTTTAAAGGGCTCTATGTTCTTATACTTGGGAAAGACAGTCTGGAGCAGATTGGATTAGAGAGGTACCTGGGAAAAAGAGAGGTGTGGGAAGGATGGATAGGAGAAGACAGTGTGAAAAATACTCCGGAGGTGAAATGGGGTCAAAGTGTTGGATGAGACAGGACAGCAAGAGATGCAGAGACCTGCCTGAGAGAAGCCAGACTTTTGCTGTCGTGGCCTCTTGGTGTCAGTGGCTGAGCTAGGGAACATGGGAGATGGTGACCAGGAAGGGAGGGCGGAGGAGGGAAAGGAAGACTCAGCATCAGCTGAACAGCAGTGGAGGCGCTCATGGCCCAGGGAGGCAATGCCAGGCAGATGCGTGAAGAGCGTCATGCCCAGAGAGGGCACCAGGACAGGAGGTGCCTTTTGGGAGGAACTTATGGACAGAGGAACAAGCTTAGGGGAAAAATGGCCAAATTTGCAGCTTAGTGCTTCAGGGCTGCGCTATAATCTGATCACCTAAAACAGAATCAGAGTCCCACTTTGAAGAAGGGCAGCAAAATTTTTCTGAGAATCATTAAAATCATGATGCAATCTTTTACCAGGTTGACTAGTTCCTTCTCCTTTTTAAAAAATAAACTGAAAAGTTTCAAATAGTTTCAAAGTTACATAAATAGTAAAAAGCACCGTAATTATTTTAAGGAAGTAACAGACAAAAATAATTGCCATTTCAAATGAGGAAGACAGAAAGTAGTGAAGCAAATGTAGAGAAAGCATCTTACACCTCTTTGCAGATAAGAAAATTATCTGCAGGTCAGACCCTTACTCTGGAAACAGGTGATGAGCTAGCTCTTGGTCATGAGTTTGCCACAGAATCACTACTTTCTGAGGAAATAAAAATAATATGGCAACACTTAATTCTCATTAAATAAATTCCTGTTAAATATAGACAAATAATGCCTTCAACTTTTAAAAATGAAATACTTTTACCACTCGAATAGAAATTTAGAAGTCCCTAGCATAATTACTTTAGAAGTTCTTTTTGTCAGATTAGTGAGGATCATCAGAAAGCTGTAAAATTAACGGCGTAATATTGTTGGGCCATGAGATGTACATTTATCTGTTCACAACTGACACAGAAGCATGCAGGCTGCCTCATATGCTGGTTTCTTGGGTGGGGCTGGGGAACAAACAGATGGAAACATGAGGCAGCACACTCCTAGAACAGCTCAGGAGAGCAGGTCGACTCCTGGGGCTGCAAGGTGGAGCCACAGGAAACACCCTGGGCAGCCACTCTAACACAGGTAATCCACATAATATGCACATTATTCTAATTAAAACAAAACAAAACATACTACCAGAACCTAAGAAGCACAGCCTTGAGAGCAAGAGGGATCTGAGCTGAGGGTCTCAGTGAGGCAAACGCCATGTGACCCTGCAGAGGCTGCTCTGCTTGGGGCTCCACCAGGCAGTGGAGGACAGAATGGCCACACTGCACCTCACTGGGCTTCTATATATTTTTGTTATTATTATTATTTTAAATTTCAGATTAATATGAGGGCACAAATGTTTAGGTTACATCATCTCCCTGGGATTTTAGACTGAGACCTGGTGGACGAACGGTGCTTGTTCAGCTCATGCTTTGAGGGTGTCAGTCATTTCTCCCATGGTCATGGTCAGTACCAGGAATTCTAGAATGTGAACGCAAACACAGCGAGCTGCTCTCTAGTTCACAGATGCAGAAATAGAACAAGGCCGGGAGACAGTGAGGCTGACAAGTGACCTCAATTATAGAACATTGGTGACCTCCCATAGCGAGGGCAGCTGGAGGAGACCCAGGACCCCAGAACACAGCCCCCGGCCTCCAGGGTTTTCTTCAGGAACTCAGGTGCCATCAAGTTCTAGTTTCCCTTTTTGTCCCATGCTCGGAACTGCTGCTCTAGGTCGCTTCTGTTTCTCAAGGCTGCTGCTGACCTGATGGAAGCTGGGGCCAGAACACTGGCATTTTCCCTGGGAAGAGGGTATTTACGTGCTTTTTTGTCTCAAGTCACCCTATCTGCCTTGATCTATGAACACACACACACACACCCAGACCATATCTTGTTCCCAGGAGTGATGTGTCTCTGCAGTGAGTTCTACACTTTGTTCTTTTACTTTCATACTCACATTTCTGGGTTCTCCTGACACTTCCAGAGGAGATGAAGGCGGAGTCGTATGACACAAATGAGTCCTGACTTGACCTCTGGGGGCAGGAGCAAGTGATCCCACAGCATGTTGGGGTGTACTCCTGCCCCACCCAGGCCCACCTGCTCTCAGAACGCTGCCACCAGATACCTACTAGCCTTGCGAAGTGTACTCTAGTCTTTCTGCTTAGGAGGGAGAACCTAGAATGATGGGCCCATTCACCCAGAATGATGGTCCACCCTGAGTGATAGCTCAGCCAGAGAGATAAGCCCACTCAGAGTGATGGATCCACTCATCCCGAGTGATAGCTCAGCCAGAGAGATGAGCCCACTCAGAGTGATGGGTCCACTCACCCCGAGTGATAGCTCAGCCAGAGAGATGAGCCCACTCACTCCGAGTGATGGCCCAGCCAGAGTGATGGACCCACTCAGAGTAATGGGCCCACTCACCCAGAGTGATGGCCCAGCCAGAGTGATGGGTCCAACCAAAGTGATAGGTCCAGCTAGAGTGATGGCCCAGCCAGAGTGATAGCCTACCCACAGTGATAGCCCCACCATATCCCTCAGGAAGGGGACAGGGCAGCCCTGTGAGAAGCTGCTGCATAGCCCCTAGTTAAGTGACATTCTTTCTACATCACCAGGTAACCTCAGAAGCTCATAGAATATGGTTCTGGGTTGACTATAGTCGTCCCCACTATGGGAACCAGACAAAGGCCCTGGCCTTCCTGTGCCTGGGCCACTTGGCCCTCCCTCTTATCACACAGACAGGCACTTTCTTGAGGGACCCCAACCCAAGGAGACCCAGGATGCCCTGGCTATGGATCTAATGCCTATGGACCTCTGAGGTCAGGATCCACTTTCGCACTTATACACATAAACGCTTAAAAGGTGGTTCGCCAAAACACTAGGGGAAAGCACAGAACTTGGCGCTGTCTCTCTGTAAACAATTTAGAAGACCTTTTCTTTAATAGCGTGAATGCACTGCGGTTCTCTGATGGGGCAGGGTGTCTGGGGGAGGCTCACAGGTAGCAGGTGGGACGAGCCTTTGTCATCAGAGGTTTGAATGGGCTACCAACAAGAAAATATGTTTTTCTTTTTTTTTTTTAAGTTAACTCTGAACACTGATTTTTAGAGAGTATTTGTACCAAGTGAGAATCACAGAATTTGAGAGTCTAAAGAGACAGCAGAAGTTAAGCCATTTAGCCCTGACTTTGCTACTGAAATATCTCTGTGTGCCCCACCATGGTCCCCAGCCCTCCAGGGGCGCGACAGGTACTCAGGTACACAGTGCTGCCGCAAAGCCCCAGCAAGAAGTCTCTTCACATGGCCACACAAGGCAGCACCCTTCTCACTCCAGACTCTTTACAAACCAAAAGGTTGCAGGTACCTTGCCACAATGGGACACCCCTCTGAATACTCAGAGTCCCTGGAAACCAGGTGATGAAGAGAGTGAGCCCATCGCTTCCCTCAGAAGGAGGTGTCCCTTAGGCAGTGCGCTCACTCTGACCTCCGGGCAGTCCCTGCAATCAGGCTGAGCCCCTCCGATGGCATCCCCAGGCTTCCATCAGCCCAGACTCACACACTTCTCCACTCTAAGTACTAAGAACATGGAAACCCCTTCAAACAGTCCATTTGAAACTTTTAGAGGACACAAGGCCATGGCCCTACTAGCTATAGGATGACAGAGGCCAGCGTTCTGAGAGCAGTCCCAGGCTGGGTTCTCTGTCTGGGATACACAGGCAGGCAGTTCCCATCAGTGAGTGCAAACGGGCCTTGTGATGCTAAGTTTCTCCAATTCCACATCACACAGG
>NW_003852528.1:599288-608354 GCF_000181295.1 Otolemur garnettii | reverse complement strand
GGTTCTCTGTCTGGGATACACAGGCAGGCAGTTCCCATCAGTGAGTGCAAACGGGCCTTGTGATGCTAAGTTTCTCCAATTCCACATCACACAGGGCAAAACTGCACAGCAGAATGCTAACACACATATGCTGCCCTCTCTCAGAGGCCACTTTTTTTTTTTTTTTTTTTGGAGACAGTCTCATTATGTCATCCTTGGTAGAGTCACAGCTCACAGCAACATTAAACTCTTGGGCTTAAGAGAGTCTCTTACCTCAGCCTCCCAAGGTAGCTGGGACTACAGGTGCCCACCACAATGCCCAGCTATGTTTTTTGTTGTAGTTGTCATTCTTGTTTAGCAGTCCCAGGCTGGGTTCAAACTCGCCAGCCTCGGTGCATGTGGCCAGTGCTGGAACCACTGTGCTACAGGCACTGAGCCCAGATGCCACTTTTGTACAAGTAAAAACAGCCTCTGCCTAAGATTGCCTCTTGCTGACCAGCTATCACAGCACAGACATCAATTACAGTTAATGCTTTATTTGATTTGTATGACTTACATGTTTATTTAAAAGATTTTTTATTTCAACACAATATTGGGATCACTCTGAGCCAGGTGCTACCCTAAGTGACTTACAACTACCGACCCACTGAAAACTCACGACAGTGCAGGGCTACTTACTAAGATTATCTGCACTGGGGGGCTAGGGACATAGAGGCACAGAGAGGTTATGTGACATGCCCAGCTATCCTGGTCACTGACTTCCCAGGATGGCTCAGGGACCACACTACACGGCATTCATGCCCCTGTGTACATAAACCACCCCATCCTGACTCAGGGCTGCTAGGGATGCACTTTAACCAATAATATCTACACCCTGGTGACACCATCTACACCTGGGACAGCTGCCAGCAAGCCTGGCGGCTCCCACCTTGGAGGGCTCTGGCAGACACTCCAGACTGCTGTGCTCAGCCACAATACGGGGAGAAATAACCCAACGGCTGTCATCTCCCGTGGCTGAGTTTCAGGGTGAATTCTTATGAAGCAATGCAGAGAGTGCCAAAATAATGCATACGTCATTTTAGGAAAGAAAAAAAAATGTACTGAAATTGTAATCTTCAATGTATACTGGTCACAAAGGTTGACTACAAGTCACATTTGAGCACCTCTTGAAACTGCAGAGTCAAACGTGATTCGAGTATTACAAATTTAACATCGTTTTTCCTGCCTTAAAATGTGTGTACATGTTTTAGGCACTCTGTGTAGATAAGAAAAGACAAGTGGCAATGGCTCTGGAACTAGGCAGTTGGTCGAGGCTGGCAGGGACTTAAAGACATGAGTGGGGGCTGTGAGAACAGAGAGGAAGTGCTCCCCGAGGCTGGAGATGGGGGGACCACCCACCGGCAGGACTAGCAGTGACCCACTGCCTCTGGGGTACGAAGTACAAGGGCCCGGTGTGGACTGCCACGCCACGCTGGAAGCACTGCCCGCTCGGCTAAGTGCCGGAGGAAAGAGAGGCGTTACTGAGAGTTTCCAAGCAAAATTAGAGAAAACACAGCAAACTACAAATCTCACTGGGTTGGTCATTTCTCTTATTCTCAGCTTCTTCTGACAGCAAAATACCTCTCAGAGTAAGAATTAGCCTCAGAATCAATGCCCATCGCTGTGGTTTCACAATGAGGGTCCCTCAAGGGGTGGCAGTTAGAACCTTTCCCGGAGGACTCAGGTTTAAGGCAGGACCTCGCAGACCCTTCTGATTACAGATTGGTGGATTAGAGACTGATCTGAACATTGGCTTCTGTCTGAAGGAATGAGTTATAATTTGACACAAAGGACACCCATAAGATTTTTTTTTTTTTTTTGCAGTTTTTTTTGGCCGGGGGTGGTTTTGAACTGGCACATGGGGCCGGCGCCCTCCTCCTTTGAGCCACAGCTGCTGCCCAATGGAAAGTCTCAGGAAGCAGCCTGAGGAAACCACACAGTGGCAAACATAGGCCGATTCTAACAGGAAAGGGAGAAAGCAGACCCGAGGGCCACAGGACCCTCCCTGGCAGGGGGTCACGGCTCTCAGGCCTGAAACAGGGAGAATCGGCACCAAGTGCCTCGCGGGATTTCAGAATTGCTACAGACCAGTGACTTCTCCATGTCTCCTATCCCTGGTCTCCCCATGGAGAGGACCATATCCGAGCAGCATCTGCAGGTGCACTTGGCGTAGAGGACAAGCTCATGAACTTCAAGCTTGAACTCTGGGTTCAGGGGACAGGCCGTGGGAAGGTAGAGGAGCTCGTCTCCAAAGACGACCTCAAAACCTGGGCCCATGGTGCTCACCGCCTGTGTGGTTCCTGGGCCCTGAGACTCCAGTTAAATAACAGAATGTGGTGGAAGTGACGTGGTGTCAGCTCTGACCCAAGCCTGAAGGCCTGGCAGCCCTGCTTTCAGTCCCTGGGGACGCTGAGCTGCTGTGAAGGCAGTTGGGCCACCCTGCTCGGGAGACCATGTGAACGGGGAGGGGTGCCTAGATGACAGAAGTGAGAACTGACACACCAGACCTTCCAGCGTCAGTGACCTCGGGATGCCACTGCTCAGCCACCTGAGCCTCCGCGGCCGAGGCCCCAGAGCCGTTATTAACAGGAGAGATGACCTGGGATGCTCTAACTCTAGAAGGCAGGTTACAGAGCAGAGACAAACTGTCCCCAGTGTGCCCGGCACAGGTTCCTGACTCCAGGATCTTGATACATAATAAGATGGTACTGTTTGAGACCACCATGATCTGGGTTAATTGCCTAGTAACAGATACCAAACCAGCGGTAAGGGGCAGAACCAGAAGCCTCGGTTTGCACTTGTCACGGACGCTATGCTGCTCCTCCGTGAATAATTCCATCCACAGAACCGATTTTAAAACTTTAACATCTTTTACTTGTTTGCATAGTAAGAAATTTAAGGACTTTGTGGCACCTCCAATTATTCTTCTTATCTTACTTGGAAATGGCACATGTTGCTCTAATTGCTACCACTTGATAATTTACTGACCCAGCGAAGAGACTGTGATTTTAATGATCTACCACCAAAACATCAGCATTCCAGGCAGGCATTTCTTGCTTTTTGCTCAAGGAACCTTTTCAACAATGGTGCAAAGAGCAAGCAGAATTATCTTTTGGCCTCAATCTATTCGTCATGTACATTCTTTGCCTAGTCCCAAGAGGTCATTGAAAGCCAAAAGCAATGTTAAGTGTACAAGCTTTAAATAACTTACAAAGTTAATGTAATGAATGTAAGTGCTATCTGAAATCCATCACTCAGTGTTGGCTGCAGCCCCAAGCCGTGATAAAACACCACTCATAAATTTATATTAAAACTCTGCTCGATAGCAATTATTTACCAACAAAGATTTATTGACTGCATTAGAGACTGTGGGTCTTAAACAGGCAAATCCGTCTTTGTTTTGAGTCTGAGGAACCACATGGAGATGGGCACAGGGACCATCATGACACCGAGGGAACGTTTAATGGCTGAGCTCCTGCACCACACGGGGCAGCAGCCGTGACACAGGCTGCTCCATGTAAAGACCAGATTAGCAACAGGCGCGGCCACAGCCCCGATCTCTTCCTGCAGGCAGCATTTCTCATCTGCTTTAACTGACTCTGGAGGCCCGATGCCTCCGAGGGACAGTGAGGGCCAGCACACATGACACTTTGCAGCCAAATGCAAATGAATCATCCTGCACCTGAGGGGGTGCCTCGAGTTTCCTAATGACCAAGTTTAAAAAGGTTATAGTTTTTCCTGGCTTAAAAACATCCATACAAGTTCAGAAATGCTTACTGTTGCTACGTCTAAAAACAAACTACGTTTGAGACTCTGTGGCTGTTCAGTGAACACCTGTTACTAGTCCCCTTCCTGTTTCATTAATATGATTCACATTTATTATACCGTGGAACAGATTCTTGTTACAGCAGCTGAAGGTTTCTATAAACTTCTAAAAGGTCTCCCAGAAAAGCCGGCGTCCTTAACTGAGGATACAAAGAGCACCAATACTACTCACTCAATGTTCACAAGTGTGCTTAATATTTTTATGCTAATTAAGCGTTTTCCTGTAACATTTCATAAATTATGGCTGATTTATGCCAAATTGACTTAAAAACCCAGAAAAGTACATTGGGTGGGTGGCAGGTAGACGGAAAGTCACCGCTAGAAACTGAAGCAGCAAAGGGGACAGACTGGGAGTGGGACATTCTTCTCCCACGGCACCAGCTCCACACAGAAGTGCTCCCTCTGGGTGACGCTCCCTGCCGAGTCTCTCCCGAGCGCCCACCCTCCCAGGACGAAAGTTCATCCACCCATCGGGGCCACTCCTCCTGCTGAGATGCATCTTGCAGACAGCACTTCACCAGGAATAGTCCTGGACCCCACAGAGTGGAAATTCACAGCCTTGAGGTCTGTGTGGGGCACAACTGGTTCATAATGAGGACTGGCAAGTAGCTGACACGTGCCTGTTCTAATGGGAATTCCCAATGCCTACGTACCCTAACACAGGCTGTCGGTGTTGGGGCCCCTACAAGACTGAGGGCTGTGGAGCCAAATCTCATCTCATCTCCTACCTCTTTTTGTAAATAAAGTTTTATCAGCACACAGCCAAGTTCATTTATCTGATGGCTGCTTTTGGCCTGCCCAAACAAAGGTAAGTAGTTCAAGAAAGAACATATGACCCAGGAACCCTAAACTGTCTATTCTCTGGCCTCCTATTAAAAAAAAGAGAGAGAGATGATTGAATCCTGCTACAGAACATGAAACCACAAAGGATCCACCAGTAGTCATCAATGGTAAATTCTATTCTTTCTCCCTGAAATATCCTTCTGGCATCCTCACCCCGACACCCCCTGAGCCTTTAACTTTTAACACCGAGCTGCAGGGTCATGAGCTCTGGGCTTCCATGGCCTTTGCCAAAACAAGAACATCTCATCCTTTGGATGATGGCTGTGAGGGGCTGACCTGTGCCCGCCCCCAATTCCAGAGGTTGAAGTCATAACCTCAGAAGGTGATTGTCTGGATATAGATGCGGCTGTCAGGATGGGCCCTAATTCAATACGATGACAGTCCTTGTAAGAGGAGACTGGGGGACAAACAAAGACAGACCACGTGGAGACACCGGGAGAAGGGGGCCACGTGCGAGCCACAGAGAGAAGCCTCAGAAGACACCAGCTTGCCGACACCTGGATCTAGGACTTCTGCCCCCACAACCACACAAGAACAAACTTTAGCTAAAGCCACGCGCTCCAGGGCACTTTGTTATAGCAGCCTATGCTGCTGCTCCAGGAGAGGGAAATGGTGTCCCTGGCCAGCACGGCCCCAGCCCTCGTCCTGGCAGTGGCACAGGGCTGTACCTCGCCCATCTCAGCACACCTGCCCCGCGGGCCCCCATCATGGTAGGCTCTGGCTCTCACTACCCCCTCTCGTCCACCCTTCCCCATCAGGCGCCGAACATCCAGCACACCACTGACAGACACATGGACCATCCTCACCACGGGCTGGGGATTCCGTGGGGCCAGGACCGAGGTGGCACCGGCTCCCAGGTCCCCACATCAACAACTAGCACATGGTCCATCCTGAAACAATGGTCCTACCAATTTGCAGATACTGCAGTTCTCAAAAATTCAAACCAACTATTAAAAACCTAAACCCAAAGACAAAGAAGAGAGGAAGGAGGAACTCAGAGGTGTCCGACCTCTTTCAGCTGCACACCGGAGGAAGAGCTGTCTGGGCCACACATTAAACACACACACACTGACAAAAGTGCCACCCAGCACCACAGAAAAGTCAAGCGAGTCCCACAAAGTCGGCGTGTGGCCCTCGGGCTGCACAGTAGACGCCCCTGGAGCAATCAGCCAATCAGCCAAAACAGCATCATGAAAATCTGGATGTGTGGCCCACTCAGCACTGGGTGTGGGGCCGAACAGAAAAACTCGAGTGACGAAATCAAGGAGCCCAGACTTACAGCCGGTTGAGATGGCCTTCCGTCAAGGGGCAGCAATGCTCTTACGTGAAAGTGACTTGGTGACATAGAAATCGTTCCCTTGTGCCAGAAAACCATCCCACTTAACTGCCTTCCTCAGACTCTCCTCAACTGGAAAACTTCTGGCAAATTCACGCCAACGATGCTGGTATGTGGATTTTGGAAGGAGATGGAGCAGAATATTTGGCCGCAGACACAAGCACTACCCTGCTATGGCCTCCCCACTTCCTGCCTAGTTTAACTGTTTCCATAGAAACAGCAGGAATCCCCCCTTCACCAAGCGCTTTAAAAATAGTAGTATTTGCACCCTGCCCTCCTCCAGAGGACCTATTATTTTACTCACGGAGGCTTTTCTCCCGGCTTGTTCTGTACAGTGGAGGGAGTTGGGGGAGGGGCGAAGGGATGTGGAGAAGATTCTGGATCTTTAACCAGCTCCCTGGTGACCCCTCCCCCTTTCTGGTTAGTAATATTTCTGTCATTCTGCCAGGTTGTAGGGTACAAAGGGTTACACTTTAATTGAGCTGTCAGCATCTCCAACAATCCTGTAAAGCCCCGATTATGCACGGCGGGGTTAGTGACACACTTGTTATTGTGGATGCCCTATTTGCGGAACCCGAACCCGTGCCACACACAGGTCAGCTCACCCGCACGACCTTCCTGTCATTAGCTGCGTCTATTCCTGCCTCACTGCTGAGGAAATCACACAGCACAGGCTTCAAAGCTCCGGCCGGGACTGGATTCGGCCAGGAGCTAATCACCCACAAATCCAGCTCAAATGGCAATAATTGGCTAAACTGCTCCCCTCTCCAGAGCTCAGCAGTAATTTGGGATAATAAAGAAAAGAATTATTCAGCTAACTGCCCCGAAATGTATGTTTTGTGACCGACACACTTCACATTTTAATAATGATGGACACAGAATCCAATTTAATACAGCGTCGACTGAGTAACAGGCCCAAGAACAATGACGGGGAAGGAAAGAAAGTTTGTTGTGCTTTTTCTTTTCCTTTTTAAAAAGCATGTTGATTCTGAGTGATGCAGAGATTTCGCCTTCATGTGCGGTCTGGCTGGCATTATTACGTTCCAACCTGAACCAAACGCCACATCAAAGGAATTTTAAATATGACAGAAAAAAAAATGAAGCCCCTATAAATTGGGATACTAAGAAAAAAAAAGCAAAAAATGACCTCCTCCATCCAAAGAAAAGGAAAGCAAGGGCAAAAGACACTAAGAAAAATATTTTTTCTACCAGGACGGACAGATCCCTTCTTGATTTTTGTAGTTAATCTCTCTCGATTGCCTCGTTTTTCTTTCCCTTCATTCTGCCTCTCCCTGTCACAAGGCTTTCAGGGATGACACCAGGGACAACAGCATCTGCACTTAATGGCTGCTGGTGACACCTCTGTGGCCGCCCCTCAACGCTGGCCAGCATCTAGGGGGTTCGGGGGGCTGTGCAGCGGAGCAGAAACGCTCAATCACCGTCTGGCTGCCCACCCTCCCCTCCCACCCAGACCGCCCCGGAGGCAAAACCACAAACAAAACCAACGGGTACTCACCGTGGTCTGGAGATGGACTCCATTTCTCCTGCAGCTAAAGAAAATTAAATGCCACTGCCTGCCCAGGAAGCGTGTCCAGGCGTCCAGGCCAGCAGAGGGTGAGGCCAGGGACGGAGGTGCCAGACCCCTGCACGTGATGGCGGCCACTTCACAAAAATGCCAGCAGGTCACAGGATACACAGTGGCAAACGGACATGGCAGGGGGGGTTCCTACAGAAGCCACAGTCAAACCTGCGGGTTTTATTCTAGCAGATGACGCGGCCATCATCCTTGCAAGGTCTACTCATGCCATGGCGACGGCTCATTAACTCCCCTGCGAACGGCACGCCCGTGCACTCAAGCCAGGCCCATGGGGGGCCAAGAGCCAAGATGCCAGGTAGGCTAAGAGGTAGATTTTGATATCGACATGAAACACCGAGAAGTCTTCTGCAAGGGAGATGTGTCCTTTCTTCCCCACACTCACTGCTCAGAGTGCTCTCAGAATGCACGCTGTTCTTCTCTCACTTGCTCTTCTTTTGGGTAATTTCTTATACCCTCGACTCTTCAATGCTTAGAGTCTGCTTCTTTTCAAGTTAACGCTTCCTAAGATCTCACCCATGGCTGCAGACATCTCCACCTGGTGTTCCCTAAGTTGCTCATCCTTACCCTGCCGCACTGAGCCCCTCGTCCCACCCACATCCCAGCTTCCTCCCAAGGTGCCACCAGGTGTCCACGAGGGAGCTCAGTTGGCCATGGAGCTATCACCCCCAGGCCCTTTGATGCTGCTGGGCCAGGAGACCCTCCTCACACTCCCTCCCTCCTCAGCTGGAAGCTCTGGTCAGCTTCTATATCCTTCAGTTAGAGAGGAGGCTGTCCCCTGGACCCACCAACTGGGCCCCACAAGCCACACCTGACTACTGAGGATTCGACGTGTGGCCAGTCCTGAGATAGGCTGTACATATAAACTGGGACACGCCAGATTCTGAAGGCTTGGTAGGACACACACTAACTTCTCATTCTAATTATATGATGAAACGACCAAATATTGGATATACCAGGTTAAATAAAACATATTAAAATTACTTTCACTTGTTTCTTTTTACCAATGTACCTACCAGACACAAGGACGAGACTTGTGGTGGGCAGTGTGTTTCCAGAGCTGTCCGCCCGTGGGGCCCTCACTTTCTGCGTCACTAGCTCTAGGACGGCAGGGACCCTCCCCTTTCACCCGCCTTTGTGTTCCCATCATCCTCACATAACAAGTAATCAGAAAGTATTTGATGAAATGAATTACTAAATAATTTTCATGAATGGTAAAGAGTTTTGAGGAGGTTAAATAACCGTGGCAAGGAAAAATGGCCAGTGAGCAGTGAGACCAGATTTGAATCCGTGTGGAGGCCCCGACCCCGTTATGGTAACTACACACTTATGCTTCACACTACTCGGCAAAGCAGACGAGAACCAACACACAGACGGACCTTAGCAGAGGCCACGATGAGAACCAACACACAGACGGACCTTAGCAGAGGCCACGATGAGAACCAACACA
>NW_003852528.1:590245-599206 GCF_000181295.1 Otolemur garnettii | reverse complement strand
ATGAGAACCAACACACAGACGGACCTTAGCAGAGGCCACGATGAGAACCAACACATAGACGGACCTTAGCAGAGGCCACGATGAGAACCAACACATGTACGTACGTGTGCGCCACCTTGGGTAGGGAGGCACAAATCAAAACCACACCTGGGCCTGCCCCTCGGGACTCTCGCATCTGCCATGGAAGTTCAGATATGCAGACAGGCACATGAAAGCAATTCAAACATGGGCGAGAGGTTAGACCAGAAAAACGGGAGGTGAGAAGATCACTCACTTTCCCTCTGGTCAAGAAAAAAAAAAGCACTGTGCACAATCGGCGAGGTCTCCCCAGATGCCCTCCCTCCTCCCGCCCTCCTCAATGCAATGGTACATTACAAATCTATTAAGAGTAGAGTACAAATGTCTGACCACAGCAAGTGAGTGAGGTGAGGGTTCTGTTAATCAGTTGGATGTATGCATTCCACGTGTATATCAAATCAGCACTCTGCACCCCATAAATGTCAGCAGGTATGATCTAATTTAAAAAAAAAGGAAGAGAAGAAAAAGTGTGCAGACAATCAGCCAAGGGTCAATTTTATTAAAGACTTAGACAAGGACAGCTGAACGGCACGCAGCACACGTGGAACGTCCCCACATGGTCAGCACTTACCACTTGTAGGAGCTGACCCCCCCGAAGCCTTCCCAACCCAGCACTCCAGGTGGCCTCTGCTATGAAGTGACACAGAAAGTAGAACTCGCACCTGACTGTGTGAGCCCCGATCGCCAGAAATATCACATGTGGTGCAAGTGTTTTCACAAGTAGCACAAATAATTCCTTACGCTACTACGGTTGTTCCTACTACTTGGTCCCTTAAAAATTTATTTATTTATTTATTTATTTATTTATTGAGACAGAGCCTCAAGCTGTCACCCTGGGTAGAGTGCCGTGACATCACAGCTCACAGCAACCTCCAACTCCTGGGCTCAAGCGAGTCTCCTGCCTCAGCCTCCCAAGTAGCTGGGACCACAGGCGCCCGCCACAACGCCTGGCTATTTTTTGGTTGCAGCTGTTACTGTTGTTTGGCGGGCCAGGGCTGGATTTGAACCTCCCACCCTAGGTGTATGTGGCTGGCGCCTTAGCCACTGGAGCCACAGGCGCCGAGCCCCTTAAAAATTTAAATGCCGCCATGAACTGATAAGGAGTAAAATTGTGCTTCTGGAGAACATGTTCACGTAACCTGACCATGTTCCTGGGCTGTGTGCACGTGGAGCCCAGGACACAGGGTCACAGTGTGGCCTAGCGTCTCCTCTATCCATGCTCCTTCTGAGACAGTCACCTGCCAGGGCCCAGGTCCTCAGGTAGTCTGGGCTGAAGGAGGCACTCCTGCTTTTGGTCCCTGGCAAAGGCAATGGACTCTACGGTCCCCAGAACACTCAGGGGCAGGGTCTCAATAGTTGTCTTCCTCCCAAATGGGACTTGTGTTACATCCAAAATAAGACAGAGATCTTTTCTACAGAGTCCAACGTTCCATCTGAGAAATGCCAAGTTCTGAGAATTGTGATCAAATGATGTAAGTGCTAATAAAAATAGGTATGTTTAAAGCAGGTGAAGGATCACATTTAGAATCACTCCTCTGAGGAGAGGGAATCAGCCCACCAGCCACCTGCCAGGGACATGGGTAGGTCTTGCTTATAGGCAAGTGGTCAGCTCATCTCTCTGGACTTCCCTGGACCTTAGGAGAGGGAAGAGAGCCATGAGCACATGTGCCCTGCAAACTCTGGGCAGAGGCCACCCTGGTGACAGTGGACATAGGACAGCTGGGACAAGCTTCATTTGTACCAAATATCCTCTATGAAAACCTCTGCTCCAACTCAGAGGCTGTGATGGGGAATGCACGCTGTTGCCATCCCCAGAAACGTGCTCCCTAACCATGGGGTAAATGTGAATACCGCCTATGACTCTGCACTAATTGAACAAAATCTCCATACTCAGCACCAGTCACAATGCACTTTTGGAAATGACCACATAAAACAGACCACACCTTATTTCACTCCGAAGTCCTCAAATGCCAATAACCATTCATAAAAGAGGATGAAGTCTTTAACAAATCCTCTGATTCATCACATTTTAAAAAAACCTACTTGAGTGGTCCCTCTGTAGAAGCCGATGGTTAATCAGGACAGTTTAATGATGAAACACTGCAAATATTGTGTCAGCAAGTTAAAAATGGCCTTGTTGTTTCAATGTAAGAATCACTTAGTGTATACTATATACAAAGTATTGTATTTCATGCCCCATTTACTGTAACATATTAGTGGGTTCAGTCATCAAGTAACAATTGTCTCCTGGCCTGGCTCTGAAATTGCAGGGGGGTGGGACTCCAACAGGGGGAGAGAAGCCTTGAAGGTTGACCGCCTGTACTTGGAGATGTGGTACCGTTCGTTTTCTGGGCCCATCAACAATATTAAATAATCACACATCTCTATTTTAGCAAACAATGTGGCCTTAGTAAATGTAATTTTTTATACACAACTAATTGAACCATCACTTGATATGTTGTTCTTCATTTAATTATTTAAGATTATTCAAAAGGATGACTAGGTAGCAGAGCCTTCCTGCAATGATTTGAGCGATTCCTATCACCATCGAATGTTAGAAACACTTACTGGAAGAAGCAGAATCTGCACTGCAAAAAACTGTACAGTCTTTGTAACCTTTGGAATCTCAGTCACTTGTTAAATACAAAAAAAAAATCCAAAACGGAGAGTAAGATGGATGAGAAGGATATTTCACTTGCTAGATTCCCTTTTATTCAATCCCATCCCACACACTATTAATACAATGCTTATTTGTGGTGTGAGACCAGAAGGTACCAGGAGATGGTGTGACTGGAAGCCTGTGCAGTCAGAAGGGAGCCCTCAGACACTGAACCCACAAACCAGCTCCTTGAGGCAAAAAGAGAAAAAAAGGTACCTGCAATTCATGGTTTCAGGTTAGTTAAAGAAAACACAGAAAGCACTCCCACAATGACTCCCAGAAGACCCACTACTATTATTCTCCTTTTTGCCTTGAGTGCCAGGATGCTCAGAGAGGAGCCGTATCTTTAATTTCCAGTATATGTTTTAACGCCCTTCCTTTTGTTGCTTGACACTTAATTTTCTAGTGTTTCGATGAGTATCTGGATTTCTTTCAGTGTAAGATGCAGATTGGAAGGAGGAGAAGGAGGAAAAAACCCGAGATGAAGGGTTAGCCCCGAAACTTTGCATTACTGAGAACAGCAATTATGGGGCTGGGCTGGGAAGGAAGGCGGCCCCTGGCGATGGGGACCCCAGTCCAGTCCCTTTTCAAGAGACATGGGCAGCAGCCCAGCAACCTCTGCTCTCTGGTGGTCACTGCTCAGGGGCAAGGGCTGAGTGGTCCTAGAATCTGGGCTGTTTGTTGCCTCTTGCTGCCCCAAAGAGGAGCCACTCCAGGGCTGAAGCATTTCAGAGTCTTTTGAAGGCTTACAGTGCTGGGAAGGGCAGGCAACAGCCTTTCAGACAATAGTTCAGAACTTATTCAGCAAAGCTCGAATTTTTTTCCTTCAAAGGTTGAAATTTGTTCTACAGATAAAAGTAATGCCTTTGGGAAAATAACTCTACGGCCTTCCTGACAAACGCGAGTGTCTCTGAGCGCCAAGTTACTATTGTGCCAGGTACAGCCGGCTATGGAGATACAGTCAGAAGTGGGAGCCAAAACTTTTTTTTTTAAAAATTGCTCAGAAAAAAAAAAAAAGCAAAGTAGACAGTCTGATACCAATTAGTTGCTCCCATCTGAAAGCTGGCAGACCCAAAATAACATACCGTTTTTCAGAGGTAGTAGGCTCTCATTTTGAAAGGGAAGGGAACAGATTTTGGGACACCAGCACCAGGGATGGCCACCTTCCCCCAACAACAGAGACGTGCTTCGGCCTTAGCAAATAATTCCTCCTGTTCAACTATTTAAAAAACTTCTTATAGGTGGAGAGGGAGTTAATAAAAGAAATAATATGTATAAAAAAATGCAAGGTGCCCAGCGTACGGCTAATGGAATTTGATGCTGGCTTTAATTTTAATGAAGAAAGTTGCCAGTAGCAACAAAACTGTCAGCAGCCGCCGAGCACCATTAATAAAGACAGAGACAACATTAGTGCCCGGCACCAGTACAAAAGGTTCCCCTCGCTCCATGCTGTGCTAAATTGGCTGCCCAATTTTTCTTAAGTGTCCATTCTATTTAGAAGACAATTTATTAATTTTTGCCATTCATTGTCAGTTGACAGGCCATCATTTTGTAGCCTGAATTTTAGATGAAAACTAATTGAAAAGACTGGCAGTATTTATGAGGGGTATTATTTGTCAATTACAGTGGCAAATACTCCTTGCTACCACAAACTTTGATGCTCCTGTTCTCTGGGAGTGAGCACTGTTACTGACAGTATTAAAATATGAGCAAGTCTCTCCCAGCTCATCAATTTCACGGGCATGTGGGGAAGCCACCTTTCCTGTTCTGTGGCCCTGTCTCTGGGTAGATGGATACATTACAACTCCTGACAAAGGGGAAGTACACGTCCAGGGACTGTTACAATCAGGCACACAAAATGTAATTCGCTGTGAACGAGGTCAAGTTCATTGCTTTACCATCTTTGCAGAACAGTCATAATGACTTAGAAAGTCTATGTCCTAAATTTTACACAGCTTAAAAATAATTTCCCTGTAACTGCTGTATCTTAAACAAATTCAAGCAGGGATTTACAGGATATATATGTATTCTGCCCACCAATTTGCCCATTTCAAAGCTCAATGTCTTATTTTTAAAATGATAAGCCTTACTTTTTCTAAGGAAAAAAATGCTTTTAATCAGTTAAAAGCCCTCCTGAACTTAGCAACTAAAAAGTCTGACCAGGGATTTCTCCAAGAATGTTATGTTCATGCTCCATAGCAGGGTTCTCAACCTGAGGGTTGCGACCCGCAGGAACTGTATTAAAAGGCTGCGGCATTAGGAAGGTTGAGAACCACTGCTCTATAGCATCATCTTTACATTTTTCAACTAATGCTAAAAGACCCCAGATAAAATGCATCTTAGCAATGAACGGTCATTTGCTTACCAACTAAGAAAAAATTTAAGGAATTACAATTTTATACGCCCAACTTAGCTTCCCTTCCTGTAGAAATGTTGATGATGTTGTAATTTGTTAAAGATGGCTATACAGCCTAGATTATGTTCAACTGGAATTTATACCAAGTTAAGGTTTTAGCAATTAAGATACACATGTTTCCTAAGTGGCAATGCTAGATCAAGTGCTGTACAGCCAAGGTGTCTTATAAACGCTCCAGTCCTGTGTCAGAACCATGAAAATTCTCTGAGATCACCCAGGCAGCCGGGCTAAAGACAGCTCACACCCCCCAGGATGTTCAAAACATCAGGCAAAAAACATGGCACAGAGGGAGGGTGTATTCGGCATACTCTGGGTTCTCCAGGTGCTTTTAACCAGAAGACCTTCCTTTATTTCCAATTCCCAAATGACGACTGTGCTACATTCTTTGCAACACATGGAAACAACTTCCGGTCCTTGCATTTCACTAGCCAACCCTGAATTTGCTACCACCCAAAGGCAGAGCCGCGAACCTGGGAGGTGCTCTTCCGTGCCATCTCTGCGCCGCGTACACAAGGATACACAATGCACGTGTGGCCTGCAACCATCCACGTTTTGGGGTGTATCAACTTCTGCAGCTTCAGTCTTGAAAGTCCCAACTGCAGTGAGGGTGGAACTCAACTTGGCTGGGAGACAAGCTTTGATGCCCTGGGGAAGGGGAGGGGATTGTGTCTGAGGTCCCCTTGCAGATGCTCACAGCAAGCTCCATAGTATAGGACCTCAGGGACATGCCACCTGTAGGTACGTCCGGGAGATCCTCTGCCAAACCGTAATCTGGGTGAGCTCAGTGAGGGTGCGTTGAGTGCAACGTCTGGCTCCCACACACACAAATCCAGGCCCACTGAACATGCTGCGTGAGGCGGCCTGTGCCCCCCGCACTCTGCAGGAGTGTCTTCGGGGGCACTGTTCTCACCTCTACCATGTTCAGTGCAAGCCAGCACATCAGGACTCCGTGTCCAGCAGGCAGCACCACCCACAGTGTTGGAAGTTAATGGTAACTGGACAGGGGGTGTTCACTGGTGACCACCCTGGGTCCAGTGGTCACAGGCGTCTGATTCTGCACAGGAAGCTGGCTTCCCATCTTGGCCTTGTACTCAAGTGGCTGATGTAATAAGTCCATTTCTCCCCGAGGACTAGGTCAGTACTGGACAGGCTGGTGGTCTACCTGGGCTGCTCGCAACTATCAAGAGCCATTTCCGGGACTTTGGTTTGAGTCTATCGCTTAGCTGTGGAAGTGCCTAAGTTCAGGGGCACTGATTACATGAATGTGTACATCCTGATGGTGGCCCCGACCCGAGATGCCTCTTGATGCCACCGTTTGGGGCCACCCCTCAGCTTCCAGGCACCAGAGAAATCTGTCCTTACTGACCCCAGGCGTGTTTTCTCATTAAAAAAATCCCAATTCTGGGTGAGCCCAAGGTTCACTTAAGAGAAGGAATGAAAGCCTCAGTAATGATAAAGTAAAGTGAAAATATCCTGGGCACTTGTAAGACGAGGCTCCCTGGGGATGGGCACCGCTGTGTGTCTGGAGACCCCCAAAGGGGACACAGATGTTTCCTCTAAGACACGAGCATCGAAGACGTGTCCTCCCCTCCTCAGCTGTCACTATCACTTGTTTGTTAACTCCAGGCTTCGGGTCACACCCCCACCCCCGTGGCCGTTAGTTAAGGGGGGCTGCACAGGCACCCCCACTGTTCTCAGCCCCCCATGTGAGGAAATGAGACAGGAGCAGACGTGCACTTAGAACATGAAGATGGAGGCTCAGGGCAGGGACCTGAGAGCAGGAATGATTCTATCCTTAATTGTGGTCGTGGAACTCTCTGATGACTTCAAAAATAAGCCCAAAGTAACGTAAGTTTAGAACTCGGTTTGAAAAATAAGTCTGCAACTGATTAAATAATGTATCTAAAAAGTTACAGGGATGATATCTAAATAAAGTATAGCAGAATAACTTAGAATTTTAGTTGATATTCAATTTGGGATAAATCTACTCATGATTGACTATGAAATGCATGGCACACACTAACTTCTGGAAAATTTAAAGTAACCATTTCCAGGCATCTGTTACCTCATTTTCCCGTTTCCACGTGGCCCCGAGGGACGGCAGCACACGTGTCAGCTGCATTAAAGTGTCTACCTGCGGCCTGACAAGGCTGGTCTGTTAAACACTCCACACACCGAACCTTCGTCTCTTCTCCCTTTAAACCTTCCTTACGCTGGGGGTTTACATTGGGGTCCACTGGTCATTACATTACTTTTCTTTCATTACATTGGGGTCCACTGGTCATCCTAGTTCAAAATAACTGATGTTAAGGTTTCGGAACAAATACAGCTTAGGACAGGATGCCCTCTGAAGCAACCAATCACATCATCCACTGAGTGGCACCACGTGGAGATGAGCCTTGGGTATCCCACCCACAGGGAGTGAGAATAAGGAATGTGGGCATCCAGTGGGGCCACAGGAGAGAAGCAGGTCCCTTGCCCGATGTTCTCTACCTGTGTGACCTTGAACCGCCAACTAGCCCTAAATTTTCCCAGCTGCGACAGGAGTTGACAAGGTTTGATTGCTGGTTTTCAAATTGGGTTTGCTGGAGGTGACCCCGCAAGCCCTGTAAGGAAGGGGAGGCTGAGTGTGCAGAGCACAGGCCTCAACGCCCAAATGCTGCTGCTCCAGCTGAATCCTCTGGATTCACATCTAAGGCTCAAGCATCCCACGGGTCTGCACATCTACTTCCTTTTTCTACACTCAGAAAAAGCCTGGGACCAGTAAATTTACTGTATTTGCTTCATTAAAAACTCAGAGTCATTCGGTCTGGCTCAATTACAGCATTTCGTATTCCTATGCTAGACGCTGCCATCACTAGGAACCTTTGCTAATAACTATACTCCCCAAATTAACTCTGAGCGTGTTCTACCCTTAACTCTTAATCCAAAGCAAAACAAACCAACAGCCATCCTTCCAACATCACCACTCGCCCCCTGTTGGTTTCTCATCCTCTGCCCCACAAAACTGAACTAGTTTGTTCTGCAAATTTCAGCACTTGTAAATGCACTTATCATACTTTATTCCCTAAATGAGGCTGAATAATATATTCATCTGATTAAATTTTCATTAACGTTCAAAATCGTTACTCAGTCATACAGACTGATAAAACATTCTGGCTTTGAGTCCTTCCAAAATTACCACAGGGTCTCAGAAAGTGGTATCTGGACTGCCTGACGAGGAAGACACAAAATTGTTACCTAATTTATCTAAAATACTAATTGTAGAAGAGAAAAAGGCTGATTCACATGCTCTCATGCATTCGCCACATCCCTAGGTTATTGAAACATTTAACAGTACCTGCCTGGGGGGTAATTAGACAGAAACAACCAAAATCACTAGGAAGGTGACATTCTGTAAGTCCCGATTTTGTCCAATTCAGTATCCTAAGTCACAGTAATAAAGTCACAACCTTGTCCCTAAAATAATTCCTCCCTTAACCTACCTGAATCAGTTTTCCAATCTTTAAACAGTGCAGCGGGAAGCCTCATTCAACCTGTATAACGCACAGGAAAACCAGCTCCTGAAATAATCTTTGATTTTAATGCCCTACTAGATGCCACTGCTTACACCCCAAACATGCAAAGCTCCAATAAATGGTTTTTTTTTTCCTTTTAAGAAAGGTTTCTTAAAGAAAGAGCACAAACTCTCATTGATTTCAGCCCTTTGTTGAGTGAATTGCCTGCTATAGAAATTAAGGGGTCTTTTGTAAGTCGCCCAACTTTCTAGAGGAGCCTCCATCTCCCCAGCTCTACCTCCCTTAACCTC